>NW_004754930.1:692916-695416 GCF_000188695.1 Salpingoeca rosetta | reverse complement strand
TGGGCACGTGCTGCAGTCGCTCGCTCTCGCAACTCACCCCCTTTGTGCTTCTTTCCATTGTTACGGCCACCGCCACCACCCACCAGAACACGGGGTACCACCGCCTGGTGCTTGCGCTGTACGAGCAATCGGAGCGATTGGACGATGTGAAGATTGGCCCCAACAACACACAGCAGCAGCAGCAGCAGAAGGGTGCTGGCGGGAACGCGGCGGCGTTGGCTGCACGCTACGTCAAGTGCGACAAGCTTGGCACGCGGTTTCAGATGGAGCCTGTAGCGTTGGCGTTTGCACAGGTGTGCTGGGACGAGAGTGTCGACGCCACCTTTGAGCAGCGCCTCAACATGAAGGCCCCCATGTTTGCATGATGACGCTGTAGTGTGTGTGTCTGTGTCTGTGTGCCTGTGTCTGTGTCTGTGTCTGTGTCTGTCTGTGTCTGTCTGTGTCTGTCTGTGTCTATGTGTGTCTGTGTCTGTCTGTGGATGCCTTGTGTTGAGTGCCTTATTGAGTGCTTGCGTTGCCATCAATCAATCAATCAACGAAACTCAAACGCAAACCAATCAACCACACACACAACCCTGACGATGATGATGATGATGATGCGGATAGGGATGGTGATGAGAGCGCCCGCCACGGCCGTGTTGGCGGTGAGCAGGTGCGTTCGGCGAGCGCCGATGGTGCCAAGCGGTGGCGGCGCCGGTGCCGGCCGGATATGTCGACGGCAACTGTGCCACCACCAGCAACTGAGAAGAGGAGCAATGCTGCTGTCAGCGCCACAATCAAGTAGAAGAGCAGGGGAGAGGCTTGGCGTGGCGCTACTCACGCACACACGGCGCCAGCTGGCGCAGAAGACGCCCAAGCCGTCAGCGCCGCCATCCATACCGGCGTCGGCGAGGCCTTCGACATCATCGTCACCTGCGGGGCCGATGAGGCTGGTCACCTGGTACACAACCATGCTGAAGAAGCACCCGCTGCCAACCAAGACAGTGACGGCGGCGATCATTGGCCTCTGTGGCGATCTCCTTGCCCAGAACATCCAGGGCTCGTTCCCACTTGATTGGGTGCGCACCACCAAGTTTGTCCTCCTTCAAGCCGCCTTTGTCGCACCCATCCTTCACATATGGTAAGAGAGTGTGTGCGTGCGTCTGTGTGTCTGTGGCTGTGTGTCTGTGCGTCTGTGTGTGTGTGTGTGTGTGTGTGTGTGTGTGTGTGTGTGTGTGTGTGTGTGTGTGTGTGTGTGTGTGTGTGTGTGTGTGTGTGTGTGTGTGTGTGTGTCTGCGTGTCTGTGTTTATGGCTACCTGTCGATGTACACGCTTAACTTAGTCAACTGTTCTGGCAGCGCTTGCCTTACCCACCACACTTGCCCCCCACCCACCTCCATGTTATGCTCCCATCGTCGTCATCAGGTACAATGTGCTCGCCCGCGCAGTGAAAGGGCGAGGCGTGATGCTGATGGTGCGCAAGCTGGCCCTGGACCAGTTCATGTTTGCACCGGCGTTTATCCCCATCTTCCTCGCCGTTCTCCTGCTTGTCGAGGGACGAGCAGACGACATCGCGCGTGAGGTCAAGCAGGAAACACCACGCACCATTCTCAGGTGTCGCGACTGTCTGTGTGTGTGTGTGTCTGTGTGTGTCGATGTGTGCCTGTGTGTCTGTGTATGTGCGTCTGTGTGTCTGTGCGTCTGTGTGTGTCTGTGTCTGTGTCTGTGTCTGTGCGTCTGTGTGTGTATGTGTGCGTCTGTGTGCGCCCCCGTCTGTCTGCCTCTGTCTCTGCCTGTCTGTGCACACGCATGTGCACACGCAAACTTTGTGACACACCTGCTCATATTGCTCTGGCCTTGTTTCTGTGGCCCTGTCCAAACAACGCAGGAATTGGCAGCTCTGGGTGCCTGCGCAATGCATCAACTTCCTCTTCATCCCCGTTCATCTTCAGGTGCTGCACACACGCTCTGTCTCTCTGTCTCCATCTTGTTCCATCCACCCACCCACGCAGTCCCTTCCACCCGCTCATTCCCCGCTCTCACTCAGCCACCTACCTCCCCCCCCCCTTCCTCCTTCACACCACGCTGGCTCCCAGGTGCTCTTCTCCAACATGGTGGGCCTGCTGTGGAACACGTATCTCTCGCTCGTGGCGCACCACACCCCAGACGACGGCCTGGAACTCTAGCTCTCCAACACGCAACAGCACGCAACAGCACACGTCCTCTGCATCTGTCTGTCTCTAATTCTTCCTCTTGTTTCCCACATCATGCCATGATGCCGTGATATAACCGCTGGCTGCGCTGGTGGCACTGTTACCGCCACCACCGCAATCGCCACAACTACCACCACCACAGGCAGCCGCGCTGTTGTTCATTCATGGTCAAGCTTGAGACACTCGACATTTGTATGTGTATTGTAAAAGGATGGTCAACTCAACACGCGGGCAAGTGTACATTGCACACGTCCGCGCACTGCCATCAACGGCTTTCTGAACACGAAACAGAAACCCCCCCCCCCAAC
>NW_004754930.1:682916-685416 GCF_000188695.1 Salpingoeca rosetta | reverse complement strand
CGCTTGTAATTTTTGCCTGCATGCACCATCCCCCGCTGCCACGGCCGTCATCTTCTCTCATTTTCTCACATGCACTTTGGTGTCAAATGTGTTCGCTTGTGTCTTGTATGTGCTTGTTTCATGTGCGTGCCCAGGCCACACATCGCTGGTGCGCTGTGTGCGGTTCGACGACAGATTCATCGTGTCTGGATCCTACGATGGGTGCGTCCTCACACACGTGATGTTGGAGTGCCACAGTTTCCAGTTGCAAATGATTGTTACGCCCGCACAACCAACACCGCCGCCGCTGCCTGCAAGAGCACCGTCTCACCACTGCTCCTCTGGTCCACGTGCTACTTTCTCCCTTTGTGCTCACTTCACTCACTAACACCTTTGTTCTCCCCAAACTTCATCATCAACATCATCATCATCATCATCATTATCATCATCATCATCATCATCATCATCATCATCATCATCATCATCATCATCATCATCATCATCATCATCATCATCATCATCAAGGACGGTGCGCGTGTGGAACTTCCAGACGGGCGAGCCTGCGCCGCGATTGGAGGGACACGACAACCGCGTGTTCCGCGTGCAGTTTGATGCGTTCAAGATTGTGAGCAGCTCCCAAGACGACACGCTGCGGGTGTGGGACTTCTCGCGTGATGTGACGGCGTATTGCAAGAGCAGGATAGGGGAACTTGGCCAGCAGCTGAGCGACCTCTGATCGTCCTCTTGTCTGTGTGTGTCTGTGTATGCTCTGTGTCTGTGTCTGTGTCTGTGTCTGTGTCTTGTCTCGTGTCCTCTGCTCCGACTATTTTTCCTATGTGCCCTGCCCGTATTGTCTTCGTCTGTTTGCATCTGTTTGCATCTGTGTGTCGCATGATGGTGGGGGGGGGTGGCGACTCCTCTTCATTGGCTCTACCCACGCACCCCTCTCCAATTGACCTCTTTCCTTCTCTCTCCTTGCTCTTGCCTTGCTCTCTCCATGCTCTCTCCTTGCACTCTCTTCCATCAATCTTGTTTTGTTCATGGGTTGTGATGACTTTACTTCACACGTGGCGCGTGTGCACTCTGCCCGTTGCGTTTGTTCCTTGGCGACGCGTGATGTGTTGTCGCGGGTGTTTTCTAATGCGGTGTAAACGGTTAATCAACGAGCAAGCAAGAAGAAAGCAGTGCGCCAACCAGAACAGCGTACATGAACATACAACAAGAACACCAACCAAAGCCACGCACTCTGTCGTCCTTGCCAAAAGCAGAAACGTTCGTGAGACTGGACACTACCTCACACCAACACTCGCGCGCGCACACTGCGCACACTGCGCACACTGCGCACATACACTGACAACAAGGTGTTTGCAAACCTTGACACATCATCACACGACACGCACGTTCACGCAACAAAACAACAACAAACAACATTTGCACAACTTCAGACATACTGCGACAACAGCAACACACACACACACACACACACACACACACACACACACACACACACACACACACACACACACACAAATACGCGATGACAGGCGGGAGACACGCGGGGAGTTGCGGCTACTTGCGAATGAGGAGGTAGAGGCTTGAGTCGAGCTCGAGGCCTGGCTTCATGAGCGCGCTGCGGTTGCCCTTGAGACGCATGAGCATGCCACCATATGACGCGTACACGGCCACCTGCCCTTCCTTCTCCTCCACACGGTAGATGGTCCCGTGCATCACATAGTCGAAGCTGTCCGCCAGCGATGACTCGCGGTTCTGTGAGGTGGATGGAGGATGGGGAAATACGGTGACATGCAGAAGGACAAACGTACACGGGCACTGGGATCCAAGCCTCATCCAATTACTGGTCACGAAATGCAGCACGCATACACGCACACACACTCACACGAGAACATGCACACACACACACGAGCATACACACACGAGCATACACACAAACGCATACGCACACGCACGTGCAACACAGCTTGGTTGCAACGCACCTGTACGTATGTGCCTGAGCTGGGCGCAGCCTCGTCATCCAAGCTCCGCGCAAGGCATAGCGAAAACCTGCAGCAGTGTGTATATGTGTGTGTGTTGGTGGAGTGGTTGAGAATGGCAGTTGAAGGTGGACGCCCGTGTATCTATGCGCATGCAGGTACACACATACAAACGACGCACAAGCATACACGACGCACGTGCACGTACAAGCATACACACACAGACACACAGACACACACGCAACGCACTGTTCATCGAGCTCCATGGGGTAGAGCTGTGTGTTGAGGTCGAGGATGAGCTCGAAGCCGGTCATGAAGGCTTCGCACACGATCCTTGAGACCCTGCCAAGTTACACGCCATTAGGACCGCTGACTGAGCACGTGTTCAAACGCATCTACACAACCATGCACATTCCGCGACAGATTCAGCCACCAAACCACACCAGCCACGCTCGTCCCTGCATGTGTGACTAAGCGCCACCCTTCCCCTCCCTTCCCCCTCCCCCGGCGCTGGTCACCACCCACCCAGT
>NW_004754930.1:662916-675416 GCF_000188695.1 Salpingoeca rosetta | reverse complement strand
ATTTTGTATGCTTGTACTTTTGTATGCTTGTACTTTTGTGTTTGTTGTCTCTTTCTGTGTGTGTTGCTGCTAGTCACTCACTGGCGCCATGAACCTGCCGTGGATCATGCATTCTGCAGCCTGGGCGGTCTGTTTGCGGTTGTGATTCGCAAGGATCCAACAACGACGTGTCTGCAAAGTGTCTACAAGCACCTCTCGCCCTACATCGTCTCCCTCAAAGACCACCAGGTGTGCATGCACGCGACACGTGCTCTCATGCACAGCAGTCGTTTGTGGTTTGCTTCGGTCCAATCTAGCACCTGCATAGAATGTATGAGTGATACGACATACGCAAGCAGCTCACATCAACACATACACACACGCACACACGCACATACGCACACAAATGCACACACGCACATACGCGCACACAAATACACACGCGCCCGCACACGCAGCGGGAGCACATGATGGCGGCCATCCACGATGTGCTGGATGTGATGTTTCAGATCTTGGACGAGCGTGCAGATGCGCAGTCGTCCACAGATCCAAACACAAATACCGCCATGGCAGGCTTCGGTCAGAGACGTTTGCCCTCTGTCTCCTGTGTGGCGCGTTGTTTGACTCTGTGGTTGTCCCGTTTGTCTTGGCTTTTGTCTCTGAAAGCCGCACCACGCATCTTGTCTTGTGTGGTGCGAACCACTCTGCATGTCGACTAACCTCTCAATCTGCCATCCTCCTCCTCCTCCTCCTCCTCCTCCTCCTCTTGTGTGCAGGCAAGCTGCTTGCGGACTTCATTCCGCGGTGTGCGGATCCAATGCTTCCTGTTCGTCAGCACGCCCTCGGCTCTATCAAGGTCAGGGGTCTCACCCTTCCCCTGCCGTCTCCTTGTTGACGCCACGCACAATGACACACACACACACGCACGCGCGCACGCACGCACACACACACACACACACACACACACACACCAACACACACACACACATACACACACACCAACACACTTGAGTATTCAGCACATCAAAGCCCCGTTGCCATCTCCAACTTTCCTGCCTGCCGTGGTTGTTTGATGCTCTTGCTCGCCTATTCACACATACACGCGTATTC
Organism: Salpingoeca rosetta; assembly: GCF_000188695.1. NCBI lineage: Eukaryota > Choanoflagellata > Craspedida > Salpingoecidae > Salpingoeca > Salpingoeca rosetta. Next base: position 674,327 of record NW_004754930.1, on the reverse strand, counting down.
TCTCGTACACACATATGCACACCAGACGCTGCTGCATATTCGCCGTGTGATGGCGGGTGACATGAATGAGACGGACCCAATCATCAATGTAGGTCCACCAGCTGTTGTTGGGCTGGTTGAGCCCGGCATGAAGGTGTTGCGTGCATGTTGCTGCTTGCACGCGTTCTCGTGTGACACCCGCTTGTCTTACCGACGTGCTGCCGTTACTACTGCTACCATGCTGCTGTTGCTGCGACTGATGGTGTGGTGTGGCTTGGACTGTGCGCTGTGCAGGCGATTGACAAGCTGATTCAGCGCGCAGAGAACGGCGACTCAAACCCGCTCTTCTCCGTTGTCAACGACCTGTCGAAGGTTTGCGACCATTTTGCCAGCGGTGCTTGCCGCTTCTCACATACCGTGCTTGCGATTGCCATAGCTCGCAGCATGCGCGGGATGACACCAACAAGCACGCGCATCAACAAAGACACAACCACACGCAACACACACACATGTCCACATCCACAAACACTCATGTGCGTGCTACTCTTACATGCACACGTGTGTGCGTGACAACAGGTGCTGGCAAAGAAGATTTCGAAAGAGGAGCTGCTGGATCTGATTTATCCGCTGTTTGAAGGGCTCTTGGACGTGTTTACAGACGGCGGCGACGGCGCCTGTGTTGTCATCAACGGCCTGTTCAAGTGAGGACGGTGTTTTGCAATCGGTGCCGTGCTCGTGTCTTCCGTATTATCGTCACATTCCGTTCATGTTGCCGTCCTGTTTGCTGAAGCTTGAGGACAAGCCGTTTCCCTTTTTCACTTGACTCGCTCCGCGTACTTCTCGCCTACACATTCACACATGCGTGCACACATGCATACACGTATGCACGTGCACTTGTCGCCGCTCAGGCTTCGCGGCGGTGATTTGGAAAACGAAGTCGACGCCATCATTGACGCCCTCTACGAGAAGGTGCGTTTACGCATGTATGTATCTGCCTGTTTGCGTCTCTTTTCTAGTTTTGAGGACATGCCTTTCTTTCAAGCAATCGTGCAAACGCTCTCAGCTGTTCTTCCTCGCTCTGCTCACTGTACCAATACTCACACGCGCGCACACGCACGCGCATGCTGGCCCACTGTGGTGTGGTGTGTTTTGTCTTCAACGCCGGCAGCTGGAGGCCATTACGCAAGAGCGGACGAAGACGGGTGTCCTTCGAGCCATCCGCACGCTGGCTGTGCATCACCTTGATGCGGTCATCAAGAAGCTGCTCTCGTTTGACCTCCCGTTTGCGGAGCTGGTGGTGGACATGTGGCACACGCTCTCCGCCGACCAGAACCTTGCCCCACGCATCCTCACAGAGCTTCTCAGCATCCTCGACAACAGGTGGGCTGCTGCTGTTGTTGTTGTTGTCGTTGTTGTTGTTGTTGTTGTTGTTGTTGTTGTTGTTGTTGTTGTTGTTGTTGTTGTTGTTGTTGTTGTTGTTGTTGTTTTGTTGTTGTCGTTGTTGTTGTCATCGTTCGTGTGTGCCCGTGCTCGTGCGCAGGTGGCGTGCTTACGAACCGCCGTGTACTCACATTCCTGTTTCCACAGCTTGCCGTATCACGACCAGGGAGGCAAATTCACACACACCCTGCCACCAATGAAGGTACACGCGATTGTGCCCGTACGTGCACACCGCTTGCTTGAGAGCTCACCGTAACTGTCATTGTACCTCGCATCCTCATATTCTCACATGCTTCACTCGTTACGCTTGCTGCCATCCTTTTCACCCACACCCCTAACCCAAATACACTCACACACACACACACACACACACTCACACACACACACACTCACACACACACACACAAATCACCACATCATCAGGCGACGCGTGCGCTGAAGGAGCTGTTCTTCGTGGAGGAGACAGCACAGCTTGCCGAGGACAATTACAGCGACGTCCTTGCGCAACTGCTGCTTCGTCTTGCGTCATGCGTGCGCCTGCAGCCCGAGGGTGACGTGAATCCCATGCAGGACGCCGTTGATGCCTTCAAGCAGTTCCTCGAGCGCTCGGAGAGCGGGTTTGTTGCCGATGCGCTGGATGCAACGGGCGGCTGGGATCAGTTCTTCAGCGAGATGGACAACAACCTCGCCTTCACCACCGTCGTCGCACAGCTCTGCCAGCACAAGCCAGACATGGTGAGCCCTCTCCCGTGCCTCTGTCTGTGTATGTGTGTGTGTGTGTGTCTGTCTGTCTGTCTGTCTGTCTGTCTGTGTGTCGGGCCTTTGTCTGTGTACGTGCGTGACTGTGTGTGTGTGTGTGTGTGTGTGTGTGTGTGTGTGTGTGTGTGTGTGTGTGTGTGTGTGTCTGCGTACGCTCGTGTCGTTCCACATGTCTCACGCAGCACGACACGCCACACACCAGGTTCCGTTCCTTGTGGAGTTTTTCCATGGCGTCATGAAGCGCAAGTTCGACACGCAGCGTGTCCTGGCGGTGGCGTTGTACGCAGAGGTGATCAACCAGCAGTGTGCAGGTGACCTCTCCCTCATGGTTCGCCTTCGCAACGGTCTCCTTGCACAGATCATGGACGAAAGCCACAGTACGTGTGGTGTCATGATGGTGATGATGATCCTTGCAGTGGTACTGTGTTGTGCGTTGTACGCCTTGTCTTTCTGCCTCTGCGAGCGTGTGGGAGACGTGGCGGCGTGGTCCAGATGGGTGCGTGGGCATTCCCCTCTCATTCCCGCTATGCCCCGCCCCGTCTGCTACGTTTGCAGTTGTGCGCATGTTGTGCATGCGTGGCCTGGGCAACGTTGCAAGCCTCCCCGATGAGCACATCCGCAAGCACTCGACGGCGGTCTTGAGCGCGGTGATGACGGGGATGGACGACAGGAACGACCCCAACGATGACATCACCCTCGAAGCCATGCGTACCCTCAACAAGATCTTCGAAAAGGTGCAGTACACACCTGTGTGCCTGTCTGTCTGTCTGTCTGTCTGCCTGTCTGTCTGTCTTTCTGACTGACTGACTGTCTGTCTGTCTGTCTGTCTTTCTGACTGACTGACTGTCTGTCTGTCTGTCTGCCTGCCTGCCTGCTGGTTTTCTTTGAATGGTCTTTCTCCATGTCTGCTGCCACTTTTCATGCTTGCTTGGGTCTTCGCCTGTTCACACATGTGTACCACCTGATGCATTCGCTCGCGACTGGCGCCCCGTCGCCACTTCTCCCTCTATCTCTCCCTCCATCTCTCACACACGCACACACACTCTCTCCCTCTCTGTCTCTTTCTCCATCCAGGTTGAGGAAGACACCATCCGGAACATCCTCATCAACATTTCGCTGCGCATCCGCCCCTGCTTTGAGAAGGACAAGCCAGCTGTCCGCGCTGCTGCCATTGAGCTGTTTGGAAACCTCAGTCAGTTTGGTGATGGCCCCAGCAAAGTCCCATTCCTCGAACAGGTGTGTGTGTGTGTGTGGGTGGGTGTGTGTGGGTGTGGGTGTGGGTAGCCCGTTTTTCTGTGGGCTGTTTGGCACGTGTGCTAGCGAAGCGAGCGTCTGCCTTTGTGTGCATTTGCTTGCTTGTGGCACGACTCGCTTCCCAATGGCCGCATTTCTCAATCCCGATCCTGCTACGTGTCAACAGATCCACTCCAACCTCGTCAGCTTCATCCTCCACCTCGCTGAGGATGACCCCGACGTGTGCGCAGCCGTCGCCCGCGCTCTTCTCAAACTCGGCCCTCTTCTGGAGTCCGACGAACTTACGTCGTGCGTTCCTGTTTCACTGACGCACATGCACACGCCTTGTTTTGCGCCCTCGCTCGCATGTACTCACTCGCTCACTCACACATACACACACACGCACACACACACACACACACACACACACACACACACACACACACACACACACACACACACACACACACACACCGCGCGCGCTCGTTCTCCCCTCCCCCCCCTTTTTTTTTTTTTATTACTCGTGCACCCCAAGCAGGCTTTTTGAGAAGTGCCTTGGTGACGGCAAGAGCCTCCACTACGCCGAGTTCCTGGCTGAGCTCTCCCGTGTCCTGGTACGCGCCGCAAGCGTGACCTCGTGCATGTGTTTTCGATTGTGCACCTATGTGTGTGTGCGTGTGTGTGTGTGTGTGTGTGTGTGTGTGTGTGTGTAAGTGTGTAGTCTCTAGTGTGTCCCCTCCCCTCCCCCTTGACACGATGTGCTCTGTGTCCTCTCATCGCCTGCAGATCAAGGACTTCCGCGACAAGGTCAGCTTCTACACCATGAGCACCGCAGACTTTTTCAAGGCGTATCGACAGGTGAGCGTTTGTCTGTGCCCGTCTGTCTGTCTTGTGCCTGGACATGCACACGCCTCTCTCTGTCTCTCTTTTCCTGCGTGTGCATTGTGCTTGGTGGCTCGGCGCGGACTCATGTGCAATTCGCCCCGTGTGTCTTTGGTGTTGTTGTTGGCAGGACATTCGGTGCAACGCCGCCTTGTTCATGGGGGAGCTGCTGCACAGCATCCCTGCTGATGACAGGCGCGACATTACAAAGGAGCACGTCTGCGGCGGTACGTAGCATCGTGTCACCCTTGCTTCACTGCCATCCTGTGTCTTGCGCTGTCTTGATTCTCGGCTGCTTGCGTGGTGCTCGTGCGTGTGCGCTCGTGCATGCTTATGCTCGATTGTCCCCGCCGCCTCGGTCTCTCGTGTTTGCATCGCCCGTTCCACAGAGCTTGTGCGACTCCTTAAGGACCCGGACACCAAAGTTCGCCAGCAGGCCGCAGAGAGCATCAGCCTGCTCTATGATTACTGAGCCCATAGTGGAGTGCGTGTGCCGTCTCTTTGTCCTCTGCCTTAATTTCACCCTGTGTGTGTGTGTGTGTGTGTTTGGTTTTGTTTGTTTTTTCTGCGAGCTTGGTCCCCTCTCGCTCTCTCTCTCTCTCTCTCTCTCTCTCTCTCTCTCCCTCCCTCCCTCTCTCCCCTCGGTGGAACCTCTTACTTTCACGGCGATTTGTTCTTAGCCACCACCATCTTCTTCTTTTTCGGCCAACTCATCGGCCTGGGTGTGTTCGGTCGTGTCTGTCTCGTTCTTCAATTACACAAAGCACAGCCATGAAACCTTGCAATCAATGAGGGCCAGTTTGGTGGTGGTGACATGACGTGTGGGAAACAAAGCAGTTCTGTGTGCATGCTTTGTCTGTGCATGTGCAGAAAAAAAAAAAAAAAAAGGTCAGAGAGGGAGGAAGACAAGGGGGCCGACGGACGACCATCTGCCAACGCGCGCGCGCGCTCTGGCGTCCACTTGCTTGACGTGTAGCAGCAGCAGCATAGACGACATTCTCATCCACGACACGAAAATTGTTATTCGCCATGAGCTCCACAACAAAGATGGTATTGGGACTGTCCCTTGGCTGATTGGTGCTGCGACTTGTTACGTTGCTGAACACGCGCGTTCAAAATCACCACATTTATTGTGTTGTATTGTGAAGGAACAGCTCACCATCCCTCGACACACAGACAGTGCAAGTCAACAAGCCAGGCGAAGGAAAGGCCAAAAACAACAAACACACACTCCCTCCACAGTGAGCGAGAGGAGACAGGCAACGAAGCACGAACAGCACAACACAAACACAAACACAAACAAGCAAAGAAAGCAAAACAGCACGCAAGCTGAGCACGTCTCACGTGGCAAGTGATGTGACGCTCAAACATCGCGGCACTTGAAGGAGACGTATGGGTAGGAATAGCCGGCATTGCCTCTCATGTCGAAGCAGCGATGGTCTGATGGAACGAAGCTTGGGTGGAACTCGTCAAAGTCATAGTAATTCACCACAACCGTGTCTGCAAGCGATGCCAACAAGCAAGCAAGCACGATACACGCAACACAGAGGCGTGTGTGTGAGTGTGTGAGGATGAGCGTGCGTGTGTGTGCGTGCGTGTGTGTGCGTGCGTGTGCGTGTGTGTGAGTGTGTGAGTGTGTGTGAGTGGGAGAGAGTGTGAGTGTGTGAGTGTGTGTGTGCAAGAGCAAAACAGAAGCGATGCGGACAACGCAGCCTTGGTTGCACTCGAAGGGCACTTTCGGAGCGCATGGACACTGCCAACACCCAAAACACACTTCGCACGCTCCCAGACCAACAGCAACAAACCCGGACACACACGCACACACACACGCAGCTCACAGTCAAAGTTGGCGCCAATGACGGGTGTAAATCGGAGCGCAATCACAAAACCCTCTGGGGGGATGTCAATGTCACCATTGCCTGAGAAGCAGCATCCAGTCGAAGGTCGCAACGCATGAACAGAGGAACAGCAAAATGAGAATCACAGGAGCAACGAGCAAGGACGGCGCTTCACACAGCACGCTGAAAAGGGAAGAAATGAGACACAATACGGCGTGTACACAAGACAAACACACACGCACGCACACGCACACATGCGCATGTTGAGAGGTATCCCTCACCTGCATATGTGTTGGAGTCGTGATGGATCGTGTCGTAGAGGCTCACCGTACCTCGACCTGTAGTCCACACACACACACACACACACACACACACACACACACACACACACACACACACACACACACACACACACACAAGCAATCGCAAGCATGCGTGGACGCGTGTGTTTGTGCGTGAGCGCGTGTTGCATGTACCGCGTGTGAACAATGCAAAGAACACCAAAGGCCTGCGGAACATCGTGTGTCAATCGCCCTTCCCCATCCCGCCCAATGTCGAGGAACGACAACAAAAAGAAAACAGGTTTTGTTGCAGAGACCTGCTGCGTCAATGAGGGCGGCAGAGCACTTGTCGCCGCACATGATGACATAGTGCTTGAACTCGAAGTAGCTGTTGACGTTGTAGCCGCGATGGGAGCCGTACACTGCAGGCAAGCACGAGGAGGAGCGTGACACTCTGGAAGAAATGCTCACACATCAATAATACCTGACACGCACACATCCCGTGTGGAGAGGAACCAAGCAGAGCACACGAGAGATAAGTGGGCCATCACGGTGCCCAAGTCCGGAAACACGAAAACACAAACCCCGTGCCTTCATACCTTTGATGTCAATGTATCGCTGGTAATTGGAGGTCCTTGGAATAGTCCCAAGCTCAGCAATACCCGCCACGTCTCCGCTGATGTACCCGCCCCACACCATCGCATCCCACGTCGACGACGAACGCTTGCGGAAGCGTTCCAGGCCCTGGCGGCACGCGAGCGCGAGCACCATGCAAGCGCGTGTGTGTAATTGTGTGTGTGTGTGCGAGTGTGCGCGCATTTGTTGTGCGTGTGTGAAGAACGGTTGTTGCATCCGCAAGTGTGTGTGTGTGTGTGTGTGTGTGTGTGTGTGTGTGTGTGTGTGTGTGTGTGTGTGTGTGTGTGGGTGGGTGTGTGGGTGGGTGGGTGCGATTGCATGCGTGAGTGCAAGTGTGTTCAGCACAGCCGGAACACGAAAGTGCGAGCATGACGGACGCGCGAGCAGAGTGGGCACAACGAAATGCACGACAGATGAGCAATGACAGTCAATCCCAGTAGCACGCGTCCATGCCCAAAAGGGACACACACACACACACATACATTGGCGTACGAGCGACGTGCAAGCTCTTGGTTGAAAGGAGCGAGCTTGCCAGCAAAGAACAACTGCGAAATGATTGCTGTTTCGTCCTGGACAGGTGGATCACGTGTGCATCCGGGGTCGTCCACTTTGGAGCCGTACGCCTCCGGAACAGTGCCGGGAAACGCCCCCTTGATTCCAATCATGGCCCACGACTCTTCAAGGCAGATGCATGTGCGGCGTGCGCGTGTGTGCATGTGTGCGTGTGTGAATAGGCAGGTACGCATGCACAGCCATGTGTGCAGGCAGTGTCGAGCATGCACAACCAAATACATCCTGATCAGCCCTTGCAGCTTGCCTGTCCCTCAAAGGCATACAAGCAAAGCGCACCTCTGTAGGTGATGGTACGGATGTACCGGCTGCCCATGCTCTCGATGGCTGACTTCAGCTCGTCATCGGCAGCGCTGATACCTGCAGGCACGGCAAAATGGCATTACAAAGGCAAGAATGCCACCCCATCGCGTGAGCTAGGGCGTGAGGGTATGTCATCAAGCGACATGACACTACGACAGAGACCGAAGCTTCTACTATCCAACCACAACGTCCATTGTGTAACACCAGGAGCAACAGGTCCCCCACTCTCGGGCTTACCTTCATCGTGGATCACAAACACGACTGGCACGCCCTCCGCCAGGCCGTTGATGTACTGTGTGAGGCGATCAGCTGCGCCATTTTGGTGTGAAAAAGCAGGACAACGCATGAGCGCGTGGAAAGCATGCGTGGAAAGCATGTACCACGCCAACGCGACAAATACAGGTTGAACACGAGGGAAAAAGCACAAGTCGACAGCAACACGAGACGCAAAACACCTCGATCACATCACACCTTCCGTTGCTGGGGAGGATCCACAGCAAGTGTCAAAGTTCTGCTCACGCACGACTTGCATGGTCGTTGGGTGGAACTCCACGGTGTTGATGCCACGGCTCCAAGACGACGTCCAGGTGTAAGGCTGTGTGGGCGCGCGTGCGCGAGAGAGAGAGATGGTATGTGTGTGTGTGGATATGTGTATGTGTGTGAGTGAGTGAGAGTGTGTGTGAGTAAGTGAGTGAGTGAGTGAGTGAGTGAGTGAGTGAGTGAGTGAGTGAGTGAGAGTGTGTGTGAGTAAGTGAGAGAGTGAGTGTGTGTGTATGAGTGAGTGAGCGTGTGAGTGAGTGCAAGTAGGGGAGGAACAGAGTATGGCGAGATGGCGCGCGTGCACGTGTGTGTGAATGATTCGCTTGAAGGGAGCAGCAATGTGCACCTCGTCGTTGATCCACAAGCGTCGCGCCGAGCCACTGCAAAGCCCAGAGCTCTGTGCCTGCAAGCAAAGAATAGTGCACGAGGAAAACGGGCAACAGCAGCCACACCAGACCGTGTGAGCGAGGAGCACATTGGAGACCAACTTTCGTGGTTTGCGTCGTCGTCATTCAAGCACATACAGCGCACGCCCACACCTGTCAACTCCACACACACACACACACACACACAGATAGAGAGAGACAGACAGACAGAGAGACAGACAGACACACACACACACACAGACACACACACACACACATGCACACCGAAATCTTGACGATGAGTCCATCAAAGAGCGACGCCGTGTTGCCTGCAAGCAAGGGGACGTAATGCACGGGTCATGATTGATCGCAGAACATGATCAACACAAAAAGCAGCGTGGAGGAACAGAAGTTCCCGAAACATGCGAAAGGGGAACCCTCTCGAGTATACGAGCAGCAACTCACGCTCCGCTGTCGATACTTCCGAAATGTCCATTCGCAACTCCTCGAATGATGCCTCAACATCCGTGACCCGCGCGGCTGTCTCCAACAAACCCCTGCCGGAGCAGCATATGTTTGTTGTTGGCGTGGATCGTGAGCATCAGCGCTGCATAAAGAACAAGCAACACGCCATGTAACGGTGCGTTTGCACACGGCAAATACGCACAGCACGAGTGAAGAAAAACCCCCCTCCTCTTTACCACACACACACACACACACACACACACACACACACACACACACACACACACACACACACACACACACACACACACACACACACACACGCATGCACATGCACATGCACGCACACATGCACACACGTGCATACGCACTCAAGAGCATTTGCGGTGTCCTGCCCATCTGAGGCAACGATGGAGATGTCGGAGCGCAGCGCTGTTTCAAGCGAGGCCTGGCCTTCAAGATCAACCTTGTTGTTCAGCGCACCTAATCACGGAACAGTGACAACGGGTGAGCGGTGTGCAGTGGAGGAGGAGAGTGGGAGGGGGAAAGCGAACACACGAAGGGATAGGAAGGTACGAAGCACCCACATCGGTTGAACCAACACTATCGAGATACAAAGATGCAGGCACGCGAGTGTGAGGGGGGAGGGAGGAGATCAGCTGTCGGAAGCTACACGCACTGTTAATGCTGATGACGCTGCTTTGGACACTTTCGATGCTACTCTCCACGCGATGCACGTCCGCAACATCTGCTTTGCTTGAGTCGAGTGTTTCAATTTCAGACTCCAGCGAACTAACGTGGGAGAGAAGGGCAGTGGTGTTTGCGGCGCGTGAGTGTGTGGAAGCTGTGTAACATAACACCCACAACTCCAGGAAAAGGTATCGATCCTTGCGAAGGCGACAAAAGCAACCGTACACACGACACACACACGACACACAAGATACACATACACACAACACACAACACACAACACACACAACACACAACACACGACACAGCAAAGGCACCTGTTTGAGCGCTGTAGGGCGATTCTGAGAGATTGAATCTCAGCCTTGTACTGGGCCTCAAGCTCAGCCAGCTTCGTGGCAAACTCGCCCCTGCACCAAACATTCATTAAGAACAACATGGCATCAGGAAACAGGCCTTGAACGTCACATGGAGACAAGCACACGCAGGAGATGCAAGAACGCAAGAACGCAAGAACGCACCTGAGGTCATCCAGCGCCAGCGACAGCTCGTTCTGCAAACGCACAGGCAATCAAGACAGGGTGTTGGGGTGGTGCATGTTCACAAGCGAGCGAGAGCAACGATGCAAGAAGAGTGTCATGCAGGAGAGCACACGTATGAAGCTGCCATACGTTCGAGTAGGGGACAGATAGCACCTCTTGCCTGTACCTGCATGTTCGTGTGAAGCGCTGCCAGCGAAGACACGGAGAGTTCTTGGCCATTCAAGAAACGCAGGAAGATGTCGCCGCTCAGGGCGTCTGCAACAATGTGACCCTGCTCCGTAGCGATTTTGGGCCGATCAATGCCTGCAGGCACGGAAGAAGCAGCAGTCGGGACGGGCCGCATGTGAGACAGGCAAGCAGCGAGCGTTGCCCCACACATACACGTTGCAGGGCTCAACCGTTTGCTGAACGCAGAAAGGACGGGATGCAGATTGCTACACAGCTTTTGGCTTTGCTTGTGTTTGTGCATGCAGGCACGCGCACGAGTATGTGTGCCAATCATGCTTACGTGAGGTGCAGTTGGAGTTGCCGTCCTGCGTTGGATCGCCCCCACGAGCAGCGTACGGATGGTCTCGCAGGCAAGGGCCACACACATTCGGATCATTCCGGCATGGCATCCTTCCCTTTCGAGCACAAGCTGAGGGTACAGCACAAGATCCAACGCCGAAACACGGACAGACAGCGGTGTGAGGTACTGACATGGCTGGCGAGCTGCACTCAACGACCTCAACGACACAGCGACACGACATACATGCGCCCAATAAAGGATTGTGTTGTGTTGTGTCGTGTGTGTGTGTGTGTGTGTGTGTGTGTGTCGCGGTGTACCTTGTTCAGATGCGCTTTGGCAGACGATGGGTGTGGTGGTGGTAGTTGTCGTGGTCGGTATTGCGG
>NW_004754930.1:640416-660416 GCF_000188695.1 Salpingoeca rosetta | reverse complement strand
CGGATGCACACACACACACACACATCTGCACGCACACACACACACACACACTGTGTACACACCTCGTGGTTGGCTGCGTTGTCCTGGCCGTCATCATCATCGTCCTCATCATCGATTGCGCTGAGATTGAACCCGCCACCCAATGGCAACACCTCCTGCTGCGACGTCGCGGGTGTTGTAAAGTCGTGGCTCACCGTGTGCACAACCCCACCGCCGTGGTCAGCATCCTCACGCATGTCCATGCCTATTGCCTCTGTACAGTCCCCGTCATCGTCACTCGTGTCTGTCAATTGCGACGCCACGCGGTGCCGTGCATGTCTGACAGCGTCGCTGCCGTCATCAGCGTGATCACGCCCGCCCAGCACTCCTGGCATGTGGGGTGCGGGGAAATGCGTGCGTGTGCGTGTGTGTGTGTGTGTGTGTGTTGGCATGAGAGTGAGAGAGATGTGTACATGGAGAGAGAGTGTGTGAGAGAGAGTGAGAGAGTGAAGGACACACACATTTGCATGCGGCGCTCCCAACAGACACCAGAGTCGAATGGCATCCGTTTACTCACGTGATCGCCGCGGGTTTTGCGATGCGTCGGAGTAGCTTGTCGGGCGCTGGGTTGGGCGGTTCTGGCCCGAGGTCGTCTGTGATCGCAACCGGGGTTATGTGACAGCAATACAGCACATTGTGAGCGCGTGCGCGAGAGGGAGAGGCTGCCGCACAAGGCACTCCAAGATTCACTTCACTTCAGGCGCACACAAACCAAACGCAAGCCAACACATGCACAGACAAACAAACAAACAAACAAACAAACAAACAAACAAACAAACAAACACAGACACACGCACAAACAAACATACAGACAGACACACGCACAAACAAACATTCAGACAGACAGACACACGACAGGCACCTGAATGTGGTCGTCTGATGCGGTGGATCTGAAGGAGACGTTGTTTTTGCCTGCGCCAAGCTTGCGACGTGTCAAGTCACGCACGCTGCGCAGGCGCTGCATCCAAATCTTGCGTTCGCTGGCGTTGGAGGCGGTGAGGTAGAAGTCACGTGCCTCCGTGCGAATGCACAAGCCCGTGTTGGGGGCAGCGTCACCCCAGTCTATTGCGACTTTGAGCTCCTCGCGGGGCAAAATCGTGCATGCCGTGTCAACGACAAAGACGCCGGCGGCGCGTGGAAGCTCCGTGTGCTCCTCCGGTGCCACCTGCAGTTTGTGGTAGCTCATTGACCCGTTGCTCTTCAGCACAAACCAGCGGCGCTTCCAGTTCTACACATGCGTGGGCGCGTGCGTGGGATGGGGTTGAGGGGATGGGATGAAGCGAGAAGGGTGGTTGTATGATGTGCTGTACAGAGCAAGACACAACACACATGACAACACACATGACAACGCACACCCACAAAATTACAACACACACCCACACCCCCCGCACCCACAAAATTACAACACACCACCCACCCACCCACCCACACACCCACCCACACACACACACACACACACCACACACACACACACACACACACACACACACGACGACCTACGACCGAACGGACCAAAGTGGCTCTGAGGGTCGCAAAATTTAGCGATCTCGACAACTCGAACCCATAAAGACGGGAACGTTCTACGGGCATGCCATTCTGAGTCCACAGATGAACGCCGGTCGCCGCACACACACACCACCACCACCACCACCACCACCACACACACACACACACACACACACACACACACACACACACACACACACACACACACACACACACACACACACACACACACACACACACACACACACACAACATGGCTCACCTTGACATTTTTCCCACGCTTGGTCAAAAAGCCCTGGTGGACAACGTACAAGTCCTTCTCCATGTTCATTTGTGGTGGTGTGCTACTGCAGCATGTACCATTCATGCCACACCGCAACTTCAGCAGCAAAGCAACGATGGGAGCAAAACGAAGACGAACAAGGACAGACGGACAGACAGACACTCGAGTGTGGTCAGGACAGGCAGCACAGCAACACCAACAACGCCAGCTTGTTCTGTTGTTCTTCGTCTTGTCGTGTGTTGGAGAATTAATGGATATCTTCCATGAATCGTCCGGACTTGGCTGCACAACAACAACGCCGATGACAACGACGTTCACCAGACGCTTCCCACAACAGCAGCACCACCGCACTGCGGTGGGTGGAGCTGATGATGAGGAGATGCAGCAGCGGCACGTGGAGCACGTTGCGGCCACGATCATCACACGTGCCGTACGGCGCGTGGCATGGCGCCGTCTATTTCAACGGCTCAAGCTGGCCGTTAAGGCCGCGGTACGTGGTGTTGCCTTTTTGTGTGTTGTTGTGTTTTGGGTTGTTCCGTGTTGTGTTGCCGTGTTCTGTGTCGTTGTGTTGTTGTTGTATGTTGTGTGTTGTTCCCTTGTCGGTCGGTCAGCCAACTGGCCATTGGCACCCGGAGCTTAGAGTGATGACGCCACACTGCTTGCTCATGGTACAATTCGTGGTATCGTGGATGAAACAACAGGAAACGGCATATGCTGTGGATTTTATTCGAACCCTGTGCCCTGCGGAAGCAGAGCTTCTTCTAGACCCCACACTCTCGCCAACCATACGCTTTCGGTTTGGTGGTGACCAGTACCCCCCTCAAATCTTCTTCAAGGTGGTCTATGCGACGGCTTGTGCGTGTGTGCGTGCGTATGGGAGGGACTTCTTGCTTGTTCCTGATTCCACCTTTGGCTCTGCAACTCCCTTGACACACGCGAAGCAGTTTGCTGTGCTGGTTTTTAGGATGTCAACCGTGTGCGTATGTGCTCATGTCCTCCCACCATTTCAACCACGCTGTCGGTTGCAGATATATTTGAGTCCTTGTGGCACAAAGGTGCAGTACATGTCCGCTCGCCAGCTCTTCCGCGCATCAACTCAGGTGCGTGTGCATTATTGCAACCTGGAGAGGGTATTGTTTGGCCATGTGCATCTACGGGATGTATGTACGTGCATGTGGATGTGCGCGCGAATCTGTGCGTGCATGTGTGCGTGTGCGTGTGTGGTGTGTATGCGTGTGCGTGGGTGCATATACGAGTGCTGCAAACGTGGCTTGCCGCAACACAGAAGAGCTCGTCGCCATTCCAGACAATCAATTTCATGACAATCAGCAACCGCTGCCGTTGTACTTTTGCGATTGCCAGGCGGCGGAGGATGCGCGGAGTATGATGGGCCCACGAAAGTACATGGAGCAAGTGATTGAGGACTGGTATCTGCACGTCAACTCCGGTGGCATGAGCGATCTCATCGACGTCAGCGACGAGCGAGAATACGTGCAGGTGCACACACTTGTGTATATGTGCGTGCGGGTGTACGTAACTGCGTGCGTGTGTGTGTGCACATGTGTGGGATTCTGTGAATGCGTGTGAGCGTGGTGATTCGTGTGTGGCGTCTTGCTGCACGAAGACGGCCACTTGTAAACGTCTTTACCAGCCCTCAACTCACCTTCTGTTGGTTATCCGATGGTGCACACGCGCGCGCATGTGTGTGTGTGTGTGTTTTGTCAGGTGATGACTGCGCTGGACAAGCAGTCGGCCATGTCTGGTGGGCGATCAAACGACTGGCGCCCGCTCCACACCATCGGTACTGTGGTATTCACCTGCTGCCATTGGCGGTCGTGGTGGCGGTGGCGAGCTGCTGCGGCCGCCCATTGCGTTCCATACTCCTTCTCTGTCGTGCATGTGTGTTGTATTGTGTGTGTTGTGTGTGTTGTGTGTGTTGTGTGACCCATGTGCGTATGCCCACCCTCCATCACACGTGTTCCCTCAACCACATGCGTGTTGAACCTGCAGAGCCGACAACATCATCGAGTACGGTGAACGACTTTATCGAACACGTCAGAAGCGGCGGCCGCACGGAACTGAAGATGATGTACGTTGTATCGTCTGTTGCTGTTGTTGCTGTTCATGTGTTGCCTCAAGGTGGCTCGCGGCTTCTCTCGCGTGCGTGTGCACATGTTCACGTCACCATCATCACGCAATCATCTTTTTGCGCTCACTCAACGCACACGCACATGCAAACATACACACATGCGAACACACACACACACACACATGCAAACACAGAACTCAAGAGCTCAATGCGACGGTGCTGATTGATGACCAGGTACTCTGACGTGGTGTGACGAGAGGGTTGTGTTGAGAACGCATTATCTTCCCCCTTTGGCATCAGAAGAAGAAAGTTGTGCCCATCTCTCACGCTTGATACACACACACACACACACACACACACACACACACACACACACACACTGACGCCGTGTGACAGCTGGCGAAGTTGCGGGCGGCAACAGCACACCGCGCCCTCACGCGCACACGCACGGGAACGCAGACGGGACGCATGTCTGCACACGGCAGAGCGCGGCGCATGAATCAGCTGCGCCGCGCATATGGTGTGGGCACTCCGCAGACGCAGCAGACGCCACAGCTTGCAGCCTCACTGTCATCGACAATGACAGGAAAACCTGCAACCCCTGCATTACAGCAGCAACCATCCGCATTACAGCAGCAACCATCACAGCAGCAAGTAGTTGCACGGAGTGCTCTTGCATCTGCCCAGGAGCAGCGTGCAGGAACAGGGAGCGAGCGACGATGGTCGCACAGCCGCCCGGCAAACGAGGAAAGTGCACTGACCATGGTGGAGGCACCTCACAGCACATGGCGCGATGATAGTGGTGGTGATGGTGCTGGTGATGGTGCAGGGGTTGCGAGACGTCGTGGTGACGTGGGTGGTGGCGATGAGGATGTGTTTGATGCCAGTGGCGGGTTTGGCAGTGTGGACGGTTATGATGATTACTATGAAGAGGATGATGATGAAGACAAGCTGTTTGAATGGTCGCAGCAGGTCCCTGTAGACGTCGGCGCGCTTGACCTCGACGAGGACTTGTTGGGCTCGCTTTAGCTTGGTGCTGTTGTGTTGTTTTGTGTATGTGTGTGTGTGTGTGTGCGTGTGTGTGTGTGTGTTTGTGTGTGTGTCAGCGCTGCTTGTCTTGATGAACTGCTTGTGTTCGAAAGCGGGTTGTATGGTGTATGTCTTCCATTTTTATTTTATCGCTGACGAAGTATGAAAGGCATTGACAATAGCGTGCGGCTCTTTACTTCTTTCAAGCCTGTGTGTTATTGCTGCGCTCTTGTTACCAACACAGCAAGTGAACTGTTGTCTAACTGATCATGATCAATGATGGCAAATAGTCGGCGGTAAGTGAAAACATAATAATCGGGGTTGATGTACGCAGCTGAGTACAGTTTGCCCTAGCATGCACTGCGCTCGTACATCTTGTGTGTGTGTGTGTGTGTGTGCGTGTGTGTGTGTGTGTGTGTGTGTGTGTGTGTGTGGGTGTGTGTGGGTGTGGCCATCAGTCGACGCCATCATATCCCTCCGTGTTCTCAACTGCCAACAGCAGCTTTTCCCGAAGCTGAAGCGAGAGGTGGTGATGCGACACAATGTGGAGTGACGGTGTGAGGTGGTGCACGGGAAACGATGAGCAGGAGATGTCACAGCAGCACACACACACACAGAGGAGACCTCATAACTGCAAGAAGTCGCACGCACACGCACACACATACACACAGAGGCACACATACACACACTGCGTGCGCGCTCACTTCGTCGTAGGACTGGTACTGTGGGAGATCCAGTCGGTTGAAGCACGTGTGTGCACGCGGCAGTTGCGAACGACCGCCACTGGTTTTACGAAGAAGATGCAATGACACAATGGCAACAAGGCAACAACAGCAGCAGTTGGCGTAGGCGCACGGTAGGAGGGCGTGTGAGCGAGACATGAACACATCAACAACACCTCACAAACAGCAACAATCCAATGATACCCAACAAACTGCAACAATACCACAGCAACAGTGACAGCTTGAACAAGACCGCAGACAACCATGAATGACTGCTCACCGACGGGCAATGCAGAAGCGCTGCAGACCATTTGATCCGTACAGCTCAGCAAACCCGTTCATCGGCACGCGCGATGTGCCTGGGATGCACGCGAGGAGGATGTGAAGGGCGTGGTGAAGGAACTATGGGTTGTGCAAAGTGGAAGCGAAGAAAATGCACCGTGCAGAGAGGAGGAAACGGCTGAAGGCTCGACCACACACACACACACACACACACACACACACACACACACACACACACACACATACACACACACACACACCTGTGACGAACTGCAAGACGCGTGCGCGCTCCTGCATGTTGAGGGAGGAGATGGCCTGCCAGAACCATCCAATCACCTGTTTCCCACAGAGACAAAGTAACCATCAGATGCAGGCACGCAAGTGCACCCGTGCATGAGCAGAGGCAGACACCTATGAAGAAGGCCGCAAGCGCAACACCATCGCTCTTGACTATCAATCCACATCACGCGTGACCTTGCCTCCACGCAGTGTTCTGACGGAGACAAAACACACAAACAAAGAATCATCCCGACACTCCCTCACACACACACTCTCTCTCAAACAACACATGCACACATGCACACACGCACGCACACGTATGCATGCATGCACCTGTGAGCGGTTGGTGTAGCCGTCAAGGTAGACGGTGTGTGCGCGCCAGTCGTGGATGTCAATTTCTGAAATGCCGCTGATGAGGAGCTCGAGTTCGTGTGACGTGAACGGCTCCAGCCAATCCAGGGGCACAATCGCAGTCAGGCCCTCCATGAACCTGCACACACGCACCCGCACACATGTGCACAAAAAAGAACCATCCACACATATCAAACCATCATGACAGGACGAGGTGAGACAGTGCCGGGCAGAATTCAATGTAGCCGAGGTGTGCAGAGGGGCAGAGCGAACATCAAAAAATGACGCAAGTCACCTCGAGAACGAAACCTGTAACACACACACACACACACACACACACACACACACACACACACACACACACACACACACACACACACACACACACAATAATCAATGAGCACTCACGCGTCCATTTGTGCGGCGACCTGGTCCACAAACTTGTGTTTCACAACAAGGTTCACATACTCCTCCTTGTTGTCTTGCGTCACGGGAATGTCGGCACCACCAGGCTTGAGTTCAATATGTGTCACCGTTCCAAACTCTTCACGATCAACCTGCACGCACAAAAAACCGAGTACACATGGTGAGCGGGAACGTTGAATGTTGGAGTTAAGAGAGTATGTGTGCGTGCGTGTGCATGTGTGTGTGCATGTGTGTGTGCGTGTGTGTGTGTGTGCGTGTGTCACAGGCATTGAATGTGAACATGTGAACATGTGTGCGTGTGTGTGTGCGTTTGCGGACCTCAAAGGTGAGTTCGAGTTGGGTTGGGTCGTTGTCAAGGATCCACTGAAGAGAGCGGTAGTAATCTGCATCCACCACCTCCACATCGGCCAGCGCGATGTGGCGGCGCAGCATCATCTGGTGGTGGCAGTGGCGGTGATGACGATGGTCGCGGGTTATGAGGCATTTCGAACAACCAGACCGTGGGATACATGCACACACGCGCGCGCACGCACACACACACTCACACACACGACACACGACACACGACACACGACACACACACACACACACGCACACACACACACATATACACGACACACAGCACACCTTGTAGAAAGGGTGGATGAAGAAGACGTCGAGCAGCCTGCCGTGGTAGATGGCCATGCCAACAACGCGCCCGATGAACTGGAAGTAGCGCAGGTGGTCTGGGTTGACGCTGCTGGTGGGACTCATCTGTAGCGTGTAGCTATCGGCGGCGCTGTACTCAAACAACCCGTAGTACGGGTTGAACCTGTGAAGTAGGAATGGGAACAAGGGAGGGGGCGGGATGAGGCCATGGCGCAACGCAGAACCGCATTGATTGGCTCACACATGGATGTCAGTGTGTGTGTGTGTGCAACACGTACATTTCGTGGCTGAGGAGGTAGAACCATTCGCGCGTCGGCCCGCCAAAGTCAAGGCCGCGCTCCTCTGGCGTTACCGTAAACGCAACAACACACGCAAACGAAGGAATACGCCAAGCACGTGCTCATGTGACCCAACGTTACAACAAAGCACAGCAAGCAGACACATACACAGATGCAGGAACACACAGCCGCGCACAGACACATGAAGACACACACACACACAGGAGAGACGCGAACAGACGCATGTGTGCACACACACACGCACACACACACACACGCACACACACACACACACACACGCACACACACACACACACACACACACACGCACACACACACACACACGCGCGCGCCCCAAGCCAGCCCCACCTTCAAAGGTGATCCTGAGTTCCCTGCGGAGCTGGTCAGGGGACATGCCGAGCACGGCGCTGTACGACTGCTCAAAGATGCGGCTGCGACTCACGCTGATGTCGCACTGCACACGTGCGCACGCGCGAGAATGCATGTGTGTGAGGAGATGGGCTCGGCAATACTCACACAACGGCCACCAAGGCTGACTGCAGATGCCCGCCCACTACCGACATGCCAGCAAATACACACACACACACACGACACACACACACACACACACACACACACACACACACACACACACACACACACACACACACACACGCACGCACGCACACACACACACACGACACACACACACTACACACACACACGCACATACACCACACCACACCTTGCCACGTGGTCTCGTTCGTTTGATGAGCGAGTGGAGGTGTCGCTTCTTGTCCACAAACGCCTGGGAGAAGATGGCGCTCACGCCCGCGTCGGCCGTTGATGGCGGCAATCCAGTGCGCGGGTCCTCCCACTGCGTCGTGCGCGTTCGGTGGTTCACAAAGTACCGCCGCCCGCGTTCTGTCTGCCGCTCCTCCCACTTGGCAGGGAGCATGCCCAAATCGGACAGGCTGTCCGCTGGCTGCAACCGACGCACGCGCGGCAAGTTCACCGCATTCTCACCAACACCCATCCCTGCGCACACATATGTGTATGTGTGTGTGTGACAGAAGGAGGAGCCAAGTGTGTGTGTGTGTGTGTGTGAATGTGTGTGGACAGAAACAACGTGCGGGTAGCACTGAAGAATGCAGAAACAGAAATCCCACCCTGACTGTAAATATGCGTTCTTCACTACGATGCAACTGCAACTGACGTGTGCGTGCACCCCTGACATGCTCGCTATCCCCCCCCCCCAAATATGTTGTGGCGTGCTTACGTCGGTAATGTGTGCGTGGATCATCCCAGGTTGTTCGCTTCGTGTTGTGGTCAATGAAGAACACCCTGCAGGCAACCAGAATGGGGTGTGGGCGTGCACAGCACCGCAGCACGCAGGGGAATCAGCCGAGTTGTCAAAGAAAACACACACACACACACACGCAAACACACACACACACACACAACCCCGCCCACACACACACACGCACACGCAAACACACACGAACGAAACACTTCGCACCTGCCCGTGGCCGTCTTGGACTTGACCCAGCCCGGCGGCAGCGCGTCCTCAACAGAAAACGTCGACGACTCCACCGCAGCGCCATCGTCATTTGCATGACGGCCACCTTGCTCATCGCTGGTGTCGTGGCCACCTCGGCCATCGGCGCTGCTCACATCGTTGACACCGCGCCCGGCGCTGCTTCCGTGTGATGCGTCATGTGCACGTGTATGTTCGTCGTCATTGCTGGTGGTGGTCGTGGTGGTGGTCGTGGCAATCGGCACTTCCTCCACCTGCACAAACACGTCGTCCTCACACGTGTCGCTTGCATCACCCGTGTCACCACGGGGGTGCGGCGACACTTGTGCGCAGTATATGCGCGCGCTTCCACTGCTGGTTCTTCTGCTTGAGCGGCGGATATCAAGTGGGTGGCGATATGTCACGCGCCGCAGCTTGTGGTTCACGTACAAGAGCCGGCCTTGGCGGTCTGTCTTCGTGCCCCACCCTTCAGGCAGGGGGCGTTGCTCGATTGCGTCATCTGTGGATGGTTCGTCCAGTTCCACTGCGTCTTCCGCTGCTGCTCTGGCCGCCTCTGCTGATGAGACAGCACCGGTGCCGCCAGTCGCCGTCCCGCTGCCATTGCGGTCATCGCGGCCATCCCGTGCGTGAGTCGTTGCGGACGATGGCTCCGCATGTCCCACCATCTTTGCAAAGCCAAGATCGAGCGGCTGTGCGTGCGCTGTGGCTGCTGGCGACGCCGAGAACGACTCGGGCTGGCCGCGTTTCGTCGCTGCTGTCGTGCGCTTGCCTGCGCCTCCACCTACAGCGCCCAGGTCATAGCCGACAGCAACACGCAGGTGGCCGCTGACGCGCTGCTTTCTTGTGCGCGGGCGAAGGGGAATGTTCAGCACGGCGGGCGTGTCTGAGAAGGAGCGTGCACTCGGGGGCAGCAGTCGCAGATTCAACACCGCCTACCATGAAGCACAGCGGCATAGGCGCAAACATGGGGCGTGTATGAGTGTGTGATGATAGTTGCACGTGTGCTTGTGTGTGCATGTGCCTGTCATCTGTGCTCAGTTTCACGTGGGCTTCAGTGCACGAACACAACCATATGGACACTGCTGTTGGAAGAGTCATGACATGACTGCATTGCAGCGCCGTTGGCGTGTGCGTGTGTGTGTGCGTGTGCTTGTGTGTGTGTGTGTGTGTGTGTGTGTGTCTGTGTCTGTGTGTCTGTGTGTGTGTGTGCGTGTGTGTGTCAGACCTGTCCGAGGAAGCTGTCACGGCCAAGGCGATGTCTGTCAAAGATTTGCAGAAGGAGGAAGTAGTGCGGGCCGTTGTGTTCATCAATGTGGCCTTCGACTTTCCAGTTGAGCTGCAGCACGTCGTCCCACTGCAGCACGTGCGAATGAAGACCAAAAGTATGCGGTGAGGAAACAAACGCACAAGCAAATTTGTCGCAAGGTGGGCCGATAGGATGAGCGTGAGTGAATGTAAGAGGCCACGAATTCGCATGCGAGGAGAATATAAACACACAAAAGATAGGAGGACCCTCAAGGCCCTCTCACACAAGCACACACGCACACAAGCACACACGCACACAAGCACACACACACACACACACACACACACACACACACACACACACACAGAGTACGCACACAGGCAGCACACACGGATGCCATCACCCATACGAACATGCACGCACCGTTGGGTTCAATCCTACGGCATGTCGTGTGCGGGCGCGAGTTCCACACATGGAGGGCTTCGACACAACCATTGGGTCAACTTGTGTCAACTACAGCGACAAAGCACAGAGCAGGTGTGTGTGTATGTGTGTGTGTGTAACAAGGCGGCAGGTTTGTTATCATGCTCTCAAGATGGGTAAACAGAATGCTGAACGTCAGCGGAGCACTCTACCACATCAACAAAGAATGATTGCTGGGCAACCAAGTAAGAGTTTGCGTTGGGGGGAGGGGAACATCTGCGTACACCTCTCACACACGGTCGTGGATGGCGATCATGTATGGAGTTGCCCGAGCAGAGCGAGTGTGCATGTGTGTGTGTGTGTGTGCATGAAAGAGAGCACACGCACGAAAGAGAGAATACGTTGGAAAGAGAGAACACGTTGGAAAGAGAGAACACGTCGGAAAGAGAGCACACCTAGGAAAGAGAGAACACACACGAACCTTCGCCACGACGTACGGCTCAGCCACGCCCAGCCGGCTCTTCTTCACCAGGTCTGAGGCGCTCTTCTGCAACCATGCAATAGATCCCCCAATTAACGAGCATGAACGTGTAAGCCACGGTGACGTGCAGCTTGACGTGCAACGTAACCCAACACAACACAAGCAAGACAAAAGGCCACAGAAGCTATGACGGACGGCGTGTTCGCCTTTCTCACCGGTTGAATCAGCAGCGGTGGGCCCATCTTTGGGCCTGCTGTTTCTCCACCTTTCAGCATCGTCGACATTCACATCAACCAGCGCGCGCGAGGAGGGTTTGAGGCACGAGGAATCTGCTGCTGCTGGTTGCTGTATGTGGTTCAAACAAACAATCCAAACAGCAGCAACGCCAACACAACCAAGCAATGGATGGTGGGCAGTCCTTCGAACAGGGGCGATGATGATTGTTGGCGATTGGTTGAAAATACGCATAAAGTTTCGGCATGGCCGGCAGAGAAGGCGGCGGCGGGTGTGCTGGATGCGCGTTGCGCGCAGCGGAGGTGCATGTGTGTGTCGTGTGTGGCCAAGTGCATTGTGGACCGCGGGAACAGGTCTTGGTGCATATGCTTGGTGCCCACTCCTTGGTCATCAACGATGTCCACAAAATCTCCAACCTGCCAGAGTGAGTTGCAAACGGTTTGGAGAGAGAGAGAGAGGGGGGGGGGTTGGACGTGCGTGCGTGTGTGTGTGTGTGTGTGTGTGTGTGTGTGTGTGTGTGTGTCTGTGTCTGTGTGTGTGTGTGTCTGTGTGTGTGTCTGTGTGTGTCTGTGTGTGTCTGTGTCCGTGTGTGCTTGTGTGTGCTTGTGTGTCTGTGCGTGTGCTTGTGTGTGTGTGCTTGGGTTTGTGGTGGAGAAGTTGTGCGTGTGCCGCACATGTGCCGCACATGAACCGTAACGTGCGCCGCACGTCTGTCAAGAAAGCCTAACGTGCCGGTTTGGACTGCTTGCTGGGCAGGTATTTGAGCTACTATCGGAAGGCGTACTTGCAGCAGGAGCAGCAAGCCTCAACGGCGCCTTTGGCTGCCATGTGCTCTGTTCTGCAGCGTTCCGAAGCAGAAACGGCGAAACAACAGTCAACCGGCACACAGCCCTCAGCAACAGCAACAACAGCAGCAGCAACAGCTCCCTCAGACGACCCCATCCACGCTTCAGAAGGTAGTGTTGTGTTTTTGAAGCGTTGCCCAAGGAAACTTACAGCTGCATAAGTGTGCGTATATATGTGTGTGTGTGGGGGGGACAAGCTGCCTTTGCATGAACTGGCGTTTGTCGTTACACTGATTCGCTTGTGCTGCTGGACTCATGTTGTGCGCAGACAAGTTGTACATGCTCGGGGGATCTGCTGCTGACATCCGGCTACGCAAGCTCTTCAACGACAAGCGGCTTGTATGTACGGCGTGTAACTGGTGCTTGTTCGCTTGGCGCGCTGCATCCACTCACATGGTGTTCCTCCGCCCTTCCCTTTCAAGGCAGTGCTCACGTTGGCGCCAACTTATCCCCTACCAATGCATGTGACGGCGATAGAAACAAGTCCTGGAGTGCAAGCGGCTTGAACGCAGCCAGCCGTTCTCTCGGCGCTGCTTCTTCTGCAAGGACGCTGATCCCATCGATGGCGTTCGCCCCTTTCTCGACGTGTGTGTGCGTGTGTGTGTGTATTTGCGTACTGATGAGTGATTGTGCCGCGGTATGCGTGTGTTTGTCAATGTGTGGATACCCTGTGTGAGCGTATGCCTCTTCTTCTGCATGTCTGTCCTCTGACCGTGTTCATATGGAGATGATGGGCGCATTGTGCATCGTTTGGCATGTCGCTTGGCTCTGCGCACTTGAAACTCGTGTTAGAATTGCCTCGTCTCATCCACGCACCATACACACGCGCACCCACACCCACACACATGTGTGGATGCTTGACAGCACTTGTTTTCCCGCCACCATTTCAACATCGGATTGCCAGACAACATTGTTCACATCCACCAGCTGCTCGACAAAATTGAGGTGGGTTGCTGTGCGTTGGGAGCAGGACGTATTCCCAATCCTGGTTGCTCGCTACACCCTTTGTTTCACATGTGTGTGCGCATGTGTGTGCGTGTGTAGGTGAGTGTGTGCGTGTGCGTGTGCGTGGTGTGTGTGTGCGTGCGTGCGTGTGTGTGTGTGTGTGTTTTCACATGTGTGCGTGCGTGTGTGCCCATGCTTGCGTCACGGCCAGCCTCGCCCTCTGACCACATGTGTGTGTCCACCTCCACCTTGCCGCTGTCGGGTGTCTCTGTGCAAACAGGCACGCGTGTGCGAGCGCATCTGCCCGTATTGCTGCAAGCGGTTTGACGACTGGCCAAAGTTCAAGGCGCATCTCCGCAAGAAGAGGCATTACAAGCTCAACCCAAACGACCACACCTTTGACGAGCACTACATCATCACTTACACGGTGCGCGCATTGGACGTTGGAACTGTGGGGAATCGGGACGGGGGATGGAAGAGAGCGTGAGCGGCACAGAACGGTTGTGCCACAGAACGGCTGTGCCACATTCCACTGCCCAACGACAGTACACACACACACGCACACACACACATACTTACATACACACACACTCACACACACACACACACACATTCACACACACGTTCACACACACACATACACATACACACATACACACATACACATACTTACACACATACACCTACTTACACACATACACATACTTACACACACTCGCTCACGTACGCACACACTCACACACATACACACTCACTCACTCACTCACTCACTCACTCACTCACTCACTCACTCGCTCACTCACTCACTCACTCACTCACTCACTCACTCACTCACTCACTCACACGCCGCTGCTGTGCACAGGATCCCGGGACGCCGTGGCAGACAATTGTTGACGACGATGGTGATGGAGGCGGCACATCCGACGGCGCCCAGTCGAGTGACGGCGGTAACAGTAGCAGCGGTGGTGGCAGTCGCAGGGGCAGTGGGCGAAGAAAAAGACAGCACAAGACGCAGCGAGGCAGAGGCAAATCGCACCAGCACGCGACGCCGTCGTCATCGTCGTCATCACCGGCTGCTCGTGTCCCGCACCAACACCATAAGCAGCACCAGGGGCACACGGATGATGATGAGGTGATGCAGAGGGAGCGTGTGGGAAAGAGCGGACAGCACTCCAAGCAGAAACGCAGGCAACGCCACCAGCACCAGCACCAGCACCAGCATCATGATGGCAGTGGTGGTGAGACGGAAAGCGGGGCGGAGACTGGTTCACACACGGACACATGCGCACCACCACGGAGCGAGCAGCGAGACGAGGGTGCTTGGCGGCGCACACCAGCCACAACCAGCACGCTTGCTACAACCAGCACAACCGCGACAAGCACAACGGCCACTGCACCAGCTACAGATTGTGCAGCTTGTACAGCGGCAGTAGGGGAGCCGACACAGGCAGGGAGCATTGGCGACGCGGATGCAGCTCTGGCATCAGTCGCGGCTGCCAGAGCACCTGCGCAGACATCAGCACCACGCGGTGACACTGGTGCCGTGACGCGAAAGGGAATGGAAATGGAAGGAAAAGGGCGTGGCGAGCGCGGGCAGCGGCAGCGATGGGGGCACGGTCGCGAGCGAGGTGCTGTGAATAGCAGCAGTTGGCGCGGGCACGGGGGATCCGCGCACCGCCGCATTCAGCGCCGTGGTGGTGCTGACGACGATGATGACAATGGTGGTGATGATGAAGGGGAGTGGCGCACGTGGCTGGAGAGCGAGAAGGCGCCCACATCGTGCCTGTTCTGCTCAACCGTGTGCATGCACCCGGACCACGTGCTGCGACACATGCGCCAGGTGCACGGGTGCGACCTGCTTGCTGTCATGGCAAAGCATCGCCTTGACTTCTACAGCAGGGTGAAGCTGGTCAACTTTCTCCGCAGTGCGCGGCCCGTACTCGCCCCGCACGAGCTCACACGCGTCTTGGCAGAGCGCTCCTTCCTCGCTGATAAGTGCGTTGAGGAAAAGGACAAGGGGTGTTATGCCGTGCTGTGCTCTGTGCGTGTGTTGTGTTGTGTTGTGTTGTGTTGTGTTGTGTTGTTTTGTGTTGTGTTGTGTTGTGTTGTGTTGTGTTGTGTTGTGTTTCATTGCGCTTCATTAGGAGAATGACACCATGAACTCACCCGGCCTTGTTTCCTCACCATCACCACCATCACCACCACCGCTGCGGCTATCACAGGTATCTTCAGCCGGAGGAGCCTGGCGACCATCTCCTCACCCGTCTCATCGGTGACGACGACGACCACAAGTGATCCAGCAGCGCTCGCAGGCTGGCTGGGCCTCTGTGTGTGTGTGTGTGTGGGGGGGGGTGTCTTTGTACGTCTTTGTATGTCTTTGTATGTCTGTGTATGTGTGTCTGCCTGCCTGCCTGTCCAACGACTTTCATGACTAACTATGGTAGGTCTGAGTTGAGCCATCCACCCGTCCTCATTTGGTTGTAGTGTGTCATGGTTTAGTGTAACCGATTACTGTGTGTGTTTGCGTGTATGTGTGTGTGTGTATTTGTGCATTTGTGCATTTGTGTGTGTGTGTGTGCAAGCGCCAATAATAAACCGTGTGTATGGGACAGCAACACAACAATTGAGGCAAACACAGCCACACATGTCATTTCCAAGAACATCCGCACGCATGTGTCATGTGTGTGTGTGTGTGTGTGTGTGTGTGTGTGTGTGTGTGTGTGTGTGTGTGTGTGTGTGTGCAATCACGTGCGTGACGGCTGCGGCCACGCTGCGCGCATATTTGTGATGATGCTGCGGCGCTTGCCCATCACCGCCTGCATGTACGACTCGCAGCTCACGGCCAGCTTCCCCGGCGCGTGCGTGACGGTGATGGTGCCCGTGTGCGGCACGTCCTCGGTGATGGCGCGTCCAACCTGCAGCTCAATTTCGCCGTGGCGTCCATCGTGCTTCCCCCCGCTCTTGCGCCGGAGCTCCAGCGCTGTTGTTGCCAGTGGTCGTCCCGTGCCGTTGCTGCCGTTGCTGGTGGTGGTGGTGGCGGTGGCGTCATTGGGGTGCACCCCCCGCCGCGTGTGGGGGCGCGTGCAATACAGCACCTCAGGCCACTTCAACCGCTCCTACAGTTGTGGTGACGAAATAATTTCGTTCGTGTGCATGATGGTTGGATGGAAGTGAATCATATATGAAGGTCAGAGTTGGTGCTCATCACAAATCACACATGGGTCTAACTACGGAGGTCTCAACAAACCCAGACGATGCATGCACTTCTTCTGCTTCCTGTCCCATTCACTCACACACACACACACACACACATGCTCACACACACACACACACATGCTCACACACACACACTCATACACTCATACACACACTCTCTCTCGGGTTCATCTGCTCAGTGTTGTCAATACCTGAGTCGCTGTTGACAGTGCCGTTGACGGCGCGCGCGACATGCATGAACACGTTTCCAGTTCGCGTCCACACATCCATGGGGCCATCCACCGTGCCTGAGGCGTGTCACGGAACGTTGTGGTGTGACATTGAGATGCACGCGTAAATGTGTTGCAGATGCATGCTCCATGCGCACCAGCGTCGCAAACACACGCACGAGCACACGCTCAGTTGCATGCACACACACACACGCACACACACACACACACACGCACACACACACACACACACAAACCCATGCACATGTGCAAACACACATAATTACGCACACACTCGCCCCTGCACACGAACGTCCACACATGACCAAACGCACACCCAACCATTCGCACACACACGCGCGCGCGCTTGAAACCAACCGAGGGTGATGTCGCCTGTGTCTGAGCGATAGGACCCCGGCCCGTGTGCGTCGCCAACACTGATGTGCCCGCTCTCCGTCGCAACTCGCGTCACATCCGAATACAGCGCCTCCACAGACGCAGTTCCGCTCGCGAGCTCAACGTCAAACTGTGCGGTCGTGCGGTGGACAGGTGTGTCAATGCGTGGGATGTGAACGACATGTGTGCTGGATCGCCCATATGAGGGGTGGGTGCACTCCAAGCTGAGGTGTACTGTGTGATTAGTTAGTTATGCATGCAAGCACGTTGTTGGAAGACGCGCAGTCAAGCAGCAACAATGCCCACGCCACGCACTTCTTGGCTCTGCACACGACGGACAAAGACACTGCCAGTCGTGCTCTGATAGCTCACATTCCCCTGTTGGTATGTGTGCGTGTGTGTGTGTTGTGTGTGTGTGTGTGTGCGTGGTAGGAGGTAGACGCGTAAGCTGTGCAGTGTTGCAATTGCAATTGCTGCTAGGATTATTGCCACTGCTGTTGTTGCGGGGTGGTGGTGGTGGGATTACGGTAAAGGAGTGCGAGTAAAGAGCGGTGATCATGGTGGTATGGCAGCAACAATGATGACGATGCTCAACACCGCTGGGCAAGCGCGGCAAGGAGCACTGACATATCACTGCAGCGTACACACGAGCAAGCTGTCGATGACGAGGTTGCCGGCGTCCGAAGTGCCGTTCACAGCAGATGTCTTCACACCCGCCAGGAAACACGAGCCTGCAGCGCAAGCACAAGCGAAGGTTGCAGGGAAGGCAAACAGGTGGAGTCGGTAAGCAGGCGAGCAGACCAATGAGCAAACGACCAAGAGAGCCAACAGTTCATTGAGTGGGCGATGACCGCTCGCTCGCTCGCCAGGTGACCATCAAGGCATGGATGCTGGTGTTGGGTATGACGCTTTGACGGCTGTACAGGCGCCCACGCACTCACTGCCCAAACGTGTTGTACACAGTGCAGTGTTGCGTTGTGCGACAAGCAAGACAAGACAAGGCAGGACGAGACGAGACCTCGGCCGGTTTTGAAGGAGATGGCACCGCCCTCCATCTTGCTCACAATCAAGTCGGCAGGGCTGCTGCTTTCGTCTGCCTCCTTCAGCTCAGCATCCACTCCTGACGATAGAGAAAGTGTGTGTGTGTGTGTGTGTGTGTGAGTGAATAAGAGAGAGAGAGAGAGAGAGAGAGAGAGAGAGAGAGAGAGAGAGAGAGAGAGTGAGTGAGTGAGTGAGTGAGTGAGTGAGTGAGTGTGTGTGTGTGTGTGTGTGTGTGTGTGAGCGTGGGTGTGTGTGTGTGTGTGTGTGTGTGTGTGTGTGTGTGTGTGAGTGAGTGAGTGTTGGAGCAAATTGGGTGCCGTTGGGGTAAGAGGGTGACACAGCCGGGAGGAGGAGGGAGGGACACTCGCGGCTTTGCACGCGTCCGCCACATTGTCACCGCCAAGCACACACGCATAAACACGTGCGTACGCATAAACACACACAAGCACTGGCGCACACAGTGCCCTCCCCCGATCTGCAACAAGAGAATAACGGGCATCTCATTGCACATTCACGGCACAAGCAGACAAAGCTACAGCTACATACCACACGAAAATGGAACCCAGACATTGAGGGTTGCGCCTTGGCGATGACATTTCACGACGAGATTCTCGCCCTCGTGGTCGATGCACAGGTCGTCCTGTGTCAAGCCACCGTGCATGCTACGATCTGGCCTATTCGCCACAAGGCAATCAATAAATACAAGTGCGTGAGAGAGGAAAGAACCGGAGAGATGGGGAGGGACAGGAGAAGGACAGAAGAGAAACAAAGACAGGGGAGGGAAACAGAGAGGGGGCAAGAGAGAGAGAACAGCTCGCGGCTCGCAGCTCACAGCTCACAGCTCACAGCTCACAGCGCACAGCTCACAGCTCACAGCTCACAGCGCACAGCTCACACGTTTGCAGCTGCAAGTTGCCACCGCATACACACACACGCACAACGCACGCACACGATGGGTGGATTCTTACTTGAGCTCGATGTGCACGCGTGTTCTGTCGTCCACCGAAGCATCTTCCTTGAGGGCGCTTGGCCTGCGCGCAGGCTCCAGGCTCTGAACGTGAACGGGGATGGAGCTGCTGATGCGCACAGTCGCAAACTGCGACACAGTGGAATCCTTTGTCACCGCTCCAGCGGATGCAGCGGCGGAGGTGGGGAGTGTACGAAAGGACGAGAGGGAGGCCGGGGTGCGGAGGCATGCGTGCGACCACAGCGCACGGCCACAGCGAGCCACAGCCAGGGCAAGCATGGCGGGTGGTGTGAAGAGGAGGCTGACAGACTGAAGCAAGAGCGTGAGGGCTTGCAGCGTGTGATTTGTATCCGCTTGCTTGGGTTGCAAGAAGTCAGAGCAGAAGTCATCAACTTCCACGTCGAAAGATAATTGGGTGCTGTTTTCACAAACTTTCCACAACCACACCAGCACAAGCAGCATGACGCGAGCAGGCGGTGTGTGTGTGTGTGTGTGTGTGTGTGTGTGTGTGTGTGTGTGTGTGTGTGT
>NW_004754930.1:636875-639762 GCF_000188695.1 Salpingoeca rosetta | reverse complement strand
TTTGACTAGAAAAATGAGAAATATAATACTAATTTTCTCGTGACCACCAGGTGCATACCGTTTTTTCACGTTTGCTCACACAGCTCCACCTCGAACCTATCTCACGCTCTCCCTCTCCTGAACACGACAAATGCACACACACACACAAACACAAAACACACACACACAAACACACACACACTACACGAACTCACACACACACACACACACACACACACACACACACACACACACACACACACACACACACACACACACACACACACACACACACACACACACACACAACACGAACTCACGTAAAGGCGGATGTGGCGCTAAACCGGAAAGTGCTGAGTGAGCTGTCCATCCACGAGCCCCGCACGTTTGCAGCGCTGGTGGAGGTCGCAAAGCGGTTTGCAGCATCACCAACGTCCTCCTCCTCCCCTAACTCCTCCACAGCGCAACGCCAACAGCAGGCGTCGCAAGAGCAACAGCCACAAGCGCAGCAGCGGGAACAAGTGTCCTTGAATGGCATGCACTGGACCGCCCTCACCCTCGTCACATCCATGCTCCCATCCTTGTTTGCATGAGTTGAGTGTGGTGTGATGTGACAGGTGGTGCTGGTGGTGTGTGGGTGTGTGGGTGTGAGTAGAACGAGAGAGGGAGAGGGAGAGGGAGAAAGGGGATGACGGGAGCGTAAGCCGAATAAACACGACAAGCTGCCACCACGTGTAACATGTTGTGATCTCACCATCATCAAGTCGCCCTCGTCAAGCTGCTGCTTGTGCCTATTTTTGGCTGTTTGGAGCGAAGAAGAAACGGATTTGGCCACTCTGCTGACACACCAACCAAGCAAGCAGACACACTCACCCCAAGTGCGCAGCCACAGACACACAGACACACACACACACTCTCTCTCTCTCTCGCTCGCCTTCACCACCTCCATTCATTTACCCAAGACACAGCAGCTAGACACACGCACACACACACACACACACACACGCTTACACCACCATGAGCGAAAGCAAGAGGGGGGAGCCACGCGACGACGCACCAAGCCCACCACTCCAAGTCTCCAGTCGCGAGGAAGAGGTTCGGCAACACACACACACACACACACACACACACACACACACACACACACACACACACACACACACACACACACACACACACACACACATGGTTCCATTTATGCGGCAGTCCTCAACCCCACAACATCCCCCAATTCACTCACATGTGCGCGCACTCTCCTGCATGTGTTTGTTAGATCCTGCAAGAGCCGTACAACTACATTACCCAAATCCCAGGCAAGGATATCCGCAGCCAGCTCATCCAAGCCTTCAACCTCTGGCTCAAGGTTCCAGATGACAAGCTTTCCAAGATCAAATCAGTCACCAAGATCCTCCACAACGCATCCCTCCTGTAAGTGTGACTGTGCATGTGTGTGTGAGTGTGTAAGTGCGTGTGTAAGTGCGTGTGTGTGTGTGTGTGTGTGTGTGTGGTGTGGTGTGGACAGCTGATCTCATGGATGCAACCATGCAACCATACGCCACACGCACACACATCCACACGCCCACACACGTTCGTCCGTCCTTCCTGCCATCCCGGTCTTGTGTGTGATGCGTCTCATGCTTTTCTGTGCGCCTATGCAACCCCCACCTCCCTCCCTCGCATTAGGATTGACGATATTGAGGACAACAGCAAGTTGCGCCGTGGCATTCCTGGTGAGCCGCTCGATGCTGCCTTGCCCATTTATCAATTGCTGTGCTGCAGCACAACATCGGCCATTGACGCCAGTCACATGCTGCTGCTGCTGCTGTGTCCAACAACAACAACAACAACAACAACAACAACACACACGCACACAATATGTACACACGCACACACGCAATATGTACACCCGCATGTGCACACGCACACGCACATGCACGCACACGCACCCTCACGACCACCTGACTCACACTTTCTTGCTTCGCTATCCACCCAGTCGCACACAGCGTGTATGGGGTCGCGCAAACCATCAACTGCGCCAACTACATGTATTTCAAAGCAATGGCAGAGGTAAGACGCGGGCTTCTGACCGCACCCACGAAGGCTCACTTGTGCAACATACACAGCGCCTCTCATATCCTCTCTCACTCTCACACACGCACACACTTGCACATAGTCATGTAGCATACACAGTATCTCGTCCAATCACTCGCTCACTTACACCCACTCGCCTCCCCCCCCCCAAAAAAAAAAAAAAAAAAAACATTCAACAGATTGCGGCGCTGGGACACCCTGATGCAGCGCAGGTGTTCACAGGTACGAACATCATCCCCAGCTCAATGCAATGCACATGCAGCCAACCTCTGCTCTTTCTCTCCTCATGTGAGCGCGTGCGTGTGTGTTGCTTACGATGGTGTGATTCATGCCTGTCGTCATTGCAGATCAGCTGTTGGAGCTGCACCGTGGCCAGGGCATGGACATCTACTGGCGCGACGCATTTGTGTGTCCGACCGAGGACGAGTATCGAACCATGGTCCTCAGAAGTGAGTCACCCAGCACATGTGTGTATGGTGTGTGCATGGTGTGTGTGTGTATGCGGATGATGTGTGTGTGTGTATGTGTGTGATGTTGGTGCGTTTGGTTGGCAAATGTGCACTCGTACACGTATACGTGCGAATATGTTGCTTGCGCACTTGCACGAGCTGTATGCGTTGCTGACCGCATCCTGTTGTATCATCGTTGCACAGAGACGGGCGGGCTGTTCCAGCTTGCCGTGCAAATCATGCAGCTCTTCAGCGATGACTCACGGTAGGTCGCACTCTGGTGCAACCGTGTTTGCACACACACACACACACACACACACACACACACACACACACACACACACACACACACACACACACACACACAC
>NW_004754930.1:625119-635119 GCF_000188695.1 Salpingoeca rosetta | reverse complement strand
GCGTCGGCAGAAGCAACACCGGCCCCTTCCACGTCGTAAACACTCGCACATCGGCTAGCTTGGATGCGTATATTGTGCGTTGGTGTTTGTTGTCGGTTTTGTTTCATGTCTTGTCTCACTTCACAAAAATGTCTACTATGGATTGGAGCGCTGGCAAAGAGGTGCGACTCGCATAACAGAGGCAAGGGATACAGTGCACCAGGCAGAACACGATGTTAACAGGCTGCTGTCCACGCAATAAACGAACAACACGTGCATCAGTGTACAGCATGCATGAAACAATCACAGCAAGGAAAAGGGGGGGGGGGGTTCACGGGAGTTGAGGAGTGGGCAGTTGATGGCGTCCTCGAACGCCTGTCAGCCCGAGTCCAACAAAAGCATCACATCAAGGCATACGTGCAGCTTCCAATCGCGCGCAAGTTCCATGGCTTCTCAGTAGGGTTTGTCATACGGCTGCTGTTGCTGTGGTGGGTATGCAAGGTTCTGTTCTTGTTGTTGTTGCTGTGGTGGGTAGCTTTGTTGCTGTTGAGGGTAGTAGCCTTGTTGTTGTTGTTGCTGTGGATAGCCCTGCGCTGGGTAGCCCTGTGGAGGGTAGCCTTGAGGAGGGGACGCCTGCGGGTACTGGGAGTACGGCGGCGGCTGTGAGCTGGAAGCCACGGGCGGGCTGGTCGTGGTGGTGGTGATGACGGTTGCGTTGCCGTCGCGTGCATCGCGCCCGGCAAAGCACAAGACCCCAGCATAGCAGCAGTACATGATGGCAGCTGAGGGGAGAGAAAAGAAGGCGAAGGGGGGGGGGTGAAGAGGGTCTGTGAGATGATTGTAGAGGACATGGGAGTGGGGGCGAAACTGGGACAACAGCAGCTGTTTGGGGTTGGGGGGGGGGAGTTGCTGGCTTGTGAGTGGTTGTTGAGGCAGTGATGGTGGAAACACAACACAACGCTTGCAGGCTTGCACTTGACGGGGACTTACAGACGATCAGAACGAAGAAAATGGTCCCCACAATGGCTGCAGAGACATGAAGACAGGAGACGTGGATGTGTGTGTGTGGGGGGGGGCGTGTTGTGTATGGATGTGGTGTGCGTGCGTGTGCGTGTGTGTATGGATTTAGTGTGCGTGCGTGTGTGTGTGCGTGTATGGATGTGGTGTGTGCGTGTGTGCGTGTGTGTGCGTGTGTGTGGTGTGTTTGCGTGGACGTGAAGACGTGTGAGCCAAAGTTGCAACGCAAGCGAAGGCGCGAACGAAAACCAGCAAGTGAAGATGTGTATGCACAGTTGTTGTTGTTGCCTGCAAGCAAGCAAGCAACAGCGACATGGTCGCACTTACCGCCAATGATGTGGCCGGAGAGGAAGTAGTCACAGCAATCCTGCAGTGTGTTACAACACACGACGTCAGACACGCGTGAGTGCGTGCAGTGTTGTGGTTTGTTGGCGCTGAATGCTCGCACGAGCACGCAGAGCCATCAACGACACAAGAGAGAGCAAGCAGGTCGCCTTGCTTGCCTCACTCGCTTGTCTCCATCACACAGCGGGTGCACATGACAGGGTGCTCACGTTATCACAGCCATTTGGGTTGCTACTGAAGCTTCCAGTGCGACAGCAGTAGTCCTCATGATGGTGATGCGAGCTTGTCGGGCTGCGGAGGATGATGAGTGGAGGAGAGGGAGCCGAGGAAGTGGGCGGAGGAGAGGGGAAAGATGTGAGGAGAATGGGGGGGGGAGAGGGAGGTGGGATGGAACACCGGGGCGGGCACAGGCTTGGTCAACGGGCAAGACAGGAAGATACGCAACAAAGGCGGATGGACACAGAGAACGACACACACACACACATACACACACACAGGCACACACACACACACACACACAGGCACACACAGAGGCACACACACCATGAGAATTGAAAGGAAGCACATTCGACCGGCCGGTTGAGGTTGCAGATTTCAGCAAGCACGCCAGCTGTGGAGCAGCTCAGCAGCACGGTCAGCACCGCAACAAACACGCGAGCGTTCATCCTGTGTGTGTGTGTGTGTGTGTACTTGTGGTGGAAGAAAGAAATGAAGCAAGCACGACTCGCTGACCACCAACTATGGAACAATCGAGGCGACGCATTGTTGCTTGTGGCTGCAGCAACAGAGCAACTTCATCCCCATCATGCAATTTCGTATTTGTGGGCGCTGTCGCTTGCTTGAAAGCTTCGATTGCGTCATGCTGTGACGAAGCATTGCGTCATCATCAAGGTTTATGGCAAGCAAGTGCAGGAAGGAAGAAGCAGAGCAAGGAAGGAAGAACAACAGGCAACAAGGCAACGAGGCAAGACAGAGCAGGTAAGAAGCAAAGAACCACGTCGCCCACAGGCACGCATGAGGCCACAATAAGCAAAGACGCAATAACGGCAGCGATCACCACATCATGTAACAAATAGGGGCTGAGGTGACACATCATCACTCAAAAGCACTCAGCACGTCACGCGCATAAAACGCACACACACACACAACACACAACACACACACACACACACACACACACACACACACACACACATACACACACACACACAAACGCACACACACACACACACAAACGCACACACAAACGCACACACACACACACACACACTCACCAACGTCACACACACACACACACCAACGTCACACAAGAGGCACAAACAAACAACCACGCGGTCGTTTCGTTTTCGCGCTGGCTACACCTCGGAGGTGGAGGAGCCAACAGAGGCGAAGGTGACGACCGAGGACGTGGACGCGACGCGCTGGTACGACGGCCCGCCATCCACGGTTGGCGAGCGCAGGTCCAGGCGCCGGGGTCGCTGCCGCAGCTGTCGCCCTCCATCGCGACGCGCGTTGCGACGGCTCTGCATGGGGAACAGGCGCTGCAGCAGGGTGCGCTGCTTGGTGCGCGGGCCAAGCGTGGAGGCGTCGTCCATCTCCTGCGACGTCGGGCTGCGGTAGCGGCGGAGCAACAGCGAGGAGCACACCACAGACACGGAGGACACAGCCATCGCCCCAGAGGCCATCATCGGCGTCAGCACCACGCCCAGCGAATACAGCGCGCCCGCAGCAATGGGCACGCCAATCGCGTTGTACACAATGGCCCAGATGAAGTTGTAGTGGATGCGGCGCACCGTTGCCTTGGACAGGTGCAGCGCCACAAACACGTCCAGCAGGTTGTCCTTGATCAGCACGACGTCTGCGGCCTCAATGGCCACGTCCGTGCCTGCGCCGACGGCCACGCCCAGGTCCGCAGCAGCGAGCGCGGGCGCGTCGTTGATGCCGTCACCAACCATGGCCACCACCTCCCCTTGCTCCTGCAGCTCCTGCACCTTGGCCGCCTTGTGGGACGGAAGCACGCCCGCAAACACCGTGTCAATGCCAACCTGGTCTGCAATGGCCTTGGCGGTGCGCTCGTTGTCGCCCGTGAGCATGACCGTGCGCAGGCCCTGCTTCTGCAGCACCCGCACAGCCTGCGCAGAGTCCTCCTTGCACTGGTCCGCGAGCGCCACGCACCCGACAAGCACGCCGTCTGCGCTGCACAGCACGACCGTGTTGCCCTGCTCCTCCAGTGCGTGCACCTGTGCCCGCGCGTCGTCGCTCGCCGCAATGCCGCTCTCGTCCAGCAGCGACGGGCTGCCGACCAGCACCGCCACGCCCTCAATGGTCGCGCTGATGCCCCGCCCGGGAATCGTCGTGTAGTCCGCAGCAGGGCGCAGGCAGCCAGCCCCAAACTGCTCCGTGGCGTGCGCCACAATCGCCTGCCCAAGCACGTGCTCGCTGTCGACCTCCGCCGAAGCAACAAGCTGCAGCACCTCGTCCTCGCTCATCGCCTTTCCAAGGGCCCTGGCCGCGCTGCTGCCTTCGCTGCTGACGGCGTTGTCGTCGCTCGTGGGTTTCTTGAACGCCACCACTTTCGTGACGCTTGGTTCGCCTTTGGTCAGCGTGCCGGTCTTGTCAAACACAATCGTCGTCACCTTAACACAGCGAGCGACACGACATGAAAAGGTGAGTTTGACCACAGGAAACGGCGGGCGAAGGGTATGTTGTGCAACTTGAACAAGGTTGAGGCAAGGCAAGATCTCCACACACACACACACACACACACAAAAAAAAAAAAAAAAAAAAAAACACACACACACACACAACACGCAACACGCAACACACACAACACGCACCACGCAACACGCAACACGCAACACGCAACACACACACACACACCTTGTGGGCTGTTTCGAGGGCCTCTCCGCCTTTGATGAGAACGCCAAAGCGTGCGCCAACGCCTGTGCCCACCATCACCGCTGTGGGAGTGGCTAGGCCAAGCGCGCAGGGGCACGCAATTACGAGCACGGCAACGGCAAACTGGAAGGCCGTCTTGGAGTCTGACTCGTCCGAGTGGACAGTGCCCGTGGTGAGGAGGGCGAGCCAGATGATGAGGGTGATGATGGACATCAGCACAATGCCAGGCACAAAGCGCCCAGCAATCTTGTCTGTCGTTGTTGTTGTGAGTGAGTGAGTGAGTGGGTGCGCGGGTGTGAGTGAGTGAGTGTGTGTGGGCGTGTGTGTGTGTGTGTGAGTGTGTGTGAGTGTGTGTGTGTGTGTGAGTGAGTGAGTGAGTGAGTGAGTGAGTGAGTGAGTGTGTGTGTGTGTTCAGGCCACAACTGGAACTTGCGATGTGTAGATGCACACACACACACGAATACGAACTCATCCGCACAGACATGCATACACATGCACACACACACACACAAGCCCCCGGCCTACACACACACAGAACAAAACAGTGGCCGCACCTGCAATGCGCTGGATCGGGGCCTTTGACATCTGCGCCTGTTCAATGAGCTGCACAATCTGCGAGAGACTGGTGTCCTTGCCGACGTGTGTCGCCTCAAACGTGAGCACGCCCGTCTTAAGGATGGTGCCGCCCATGACAGTGTCGCCGATGTTCTTGGTGATGGGTCGCGATTCACCCGTGATCATCGACTCGTCCACTTCGCCGCGCCCGGCAACGACACGCCCGTCCACGGGCGCCTTCTCCCCAGCCAGCACCTGCATGAGTGTGGCGGTTGTGTGAGGAAGTGTACATGGGACGGCAAGGACATGGGGAGGGGGAGAGGGGTGATGGGCGAACGAAGGAAGACATTGTCCGTGTAGTGAAAATAATTGACAGACACAAAGTCACA
This sequence comes from Salpingoeca rosetta, assembly GCF_000188695.1. NCBI lineage: Eukaryota > Choanoflagellata > Craspedida > Salpingoecidae > Salpingoeca > Salpingoeca rosetta. The sequence goes on along the minus strand of NW_004754930.1, from coordinate 629,936 downwards.
GACACATGGACACTACACCACAGACACAGGCACATGGACACAGGCACATGAACACACACGGACACACAGACACAAACACACACACACAGACAGACACACACACACACATAGACAGACACACACAAGCACAGGCACAGGCACACAGATAGACAACAGACAGACAGACAGACAGACGGCGCACCTTGATTTTGTCGCCGCGCTGAACGAGCTCGGTGGCAATGTGCTCCTCGACAGCGTTGCCGTCGTCGTCCTCTTGCAGCAGCAGCGCCTGTGGCGGCTGCAGGGACAGCAGGTGGGAGAGAGCCTCCGAGGTCTTGCCCTTTGCAATGTGCTCAATGTAGCGGCCGAGGGCAATAAAGGTGAAGAGCATGATGCCCGTCTCGAAGAAGAGGTCGCCGCCGCCAGAGTCCTCGCGCGACGCAATGGCCACAATCAGCACAACAAGCGAATACACAAACGCAGCGCTGTGCAGAGTATATGTGTGTGTGTGAGTATGTGAGTTAGTGCAAGTGCGTGCAGTTGATTGGCAAATTGACAACATACCCTGTCCCTGGCAACCACAAGTTCGCCTTGAGTCAAGAACACACAGAGACATGGCCACACACACACACACACAGAGACATCGCCACACACAGAGACACAGCCATACACACAGACACACAGACACACAGACAGACACACACACCCACACACCCACACACACACGCACAGAAGCCAGCGGGTTACATTGCGCTGAGGGAGATGAGGACGTCCATGTTGGCAGAGCCGTGCAGGACGGAAGCGAGCGCCGAGTCGAGAAACGGTTTACCCGGGATGAAGGCAGCCAGGGAGATGAGCAGAATGGCCAGGTTCCGTTCGGAGAGGCCGTCCGTGATGCGCGCGTCCCACGACTTTGGCCACATGCGCACCATCATCACGGCAATGAAGAAGAAAACGACGGCGATGAAGGTGTGGCGCCAGAAGCGGATGGAGCTCTTGTGCGTGTAGTCGGGCTGGTCGCTGTGGTCCAGCTCGGCCTCGTATCCAAGGTTGTTCACGGCGCTGCAACACGCGCACAACAACAAGTGGGGTGAGCAAACGCACACGTTGGTCTTGTGGATGGGGTTTGGCGACACGTTCGCGCAGTTGCGTGCAATGTCGCTGACACAGAGAGAGAGAGAGAGGTGTGTATACATATACAAATATATGTATAAAAATATATATTTATATGTACACACACCACACACCACGCACCACGCACCACACACAACACGCACACACCATACACCACACAACACAGAGACTGGCCTGCACTGAGACTCACTTCAGGACGTCGCGAGGTCCCGTCTCGTACGAGTTGTAGCCGACAGAGACGCGCGCGTCAGACACGGCCACGTCCACCTTCAGCACCCCCTGCAGCGCCGACAGCCTCTCCTGCAATTCGTTGGTGTTTCAATGGTGAGGGTGATGTGTAGTGAGCAAGGGAGGAGGGAGGATGTGCAGTGAGAAGGGGGAGGGATGTGGCAGTAAGAAAGGGGAGGGATGTGGCAGTAAGAAAGGGGAGGGATGTGGCAGTAAGAAAGGGGAGGGATGTGGCAGAAAAAGGTTCACGCAGCAGCTCAACAACAGCACACACACACATACACACACACACACACACACACACACACACACACACACACACACACACACGCACATCTAAACATAAATCTCAGCACACAAACCAACACACGGAAGCCACCACCTACAGTAGCACAGTACCTTGATGGTGTCGGCGTCGCTCTTTTTGATGGGCAGGTTGATGGACAGGACAACCGTGTCTGTTTCCTTCGAGCGGGTGGCCTGCACGCGGAAGCCCGCGTTGGAGATGCACGAGACAATGGTGTCGGGGCTGATCTTGTCTGGGAGATACACCACATCGCCAGACTCTGCCAGGAGCGCGACGTTGACGCGCAGCACCCCGGGCAACTTGCCCACGCGGGTCTCAATGGCCGCCACACACGACGCGCACGACATGCCTGCCAGCACGCGTGGTGTGTGTGTGTGTGTGTGTGTGTGTGTGTGTGTGTGTGTGTGTGTGTGTGTGTGTGTGTGTGTGTGTGTGTGTGTGTGTGTGTGTGTGTGAGCCGTAGGGTGGAGGCGCCTCAGCCGCCGAGATGAACACGCACACAAACGGATGCACACAATCCCATGATCTCGATTCCACTCATACAGTCAGCAATCACACACAGCCATCACACACACACACAAAAAAAAAACCAAACACACACACACACGTACACACGTACACACACACACACACGTACACACACACAAAGAATCCCAAACACAGCCCCACAACCCCACCCCACCCCACACACACACACACCTTCGATGCGCAAGTGCAGCAGTTCGCGTGTGGCGTCCGAGTCGTCGTCTTCGTCCTCGGCGGGCAGCACCTCGCGATCGACAGGAGCAGCCTTCTTCGTTTCACTTGCTGGCGACTTGGAGCGGGGCAGCAGCTGGCACGTGTCCTCCTCGGACGCGGTGTCAGCGTCCAGAGGCGCGGCGCCAAACCCCATGTCGTCAATCCTGTCTGCGATGGCCTGGGCGCTGATCGCCGTGGTGTGCTTCACGGTGGCCAGCTTGTCCTGCAAGCTGACGTCGACATCGACGATGCCCGCGGTGTCGGAGAGGACATCTGTGATGTTGCCAACGCACGAGTGGCAGGTCATGCCGTCCACGCTAATGCGTGATGTCTTCACGTCGCCATCGGTGTCGTCGTCGTGGTCGTCGTGGTTGGTTGTGGCGGCAGCCCGCTGTGCCTGCTGCTCGTTTTGGTCGTTGTCAACCGGTGTGAAGCTCATGTTCTCCTGCAAGCCCTGCATGAGGGGTGAGTTGAACTCGATCGTTGTTGTGGCGGCGGCGGTGGTGGTGTCACCTTGCGTGTTGCTGGATGACACAACACGCGCATCAAAGCCGATGTCTGAGATGGCCTCGGCGATGGCGGTGGCGCTGACACTAGCTGGGTGCTGCACCATTGCTGTTCCTTCCGCCACGGAGACGTCCGCTGTGAACGGCTCCCCTTGCATCACCTTTTCGATGCACGCCTTGACGCTCGACGCGCACGACCCGCAGGTCATGCCCTCCACACGCAGCAGCGTCTCCATCATCACTGTGTGTGTGGGGGGGGGGGGGTTGCTTGCTTTGTGCCTTGTGAGTGTGCGTGTGATCTTGCTTGGCGCGGGCGCTTGAGTGGCGTGCTGAAAATGGAGGAATTGCACGATTTCTACGCGCCAAAAAGAAAAATCTTCAAGCAGAAACCCAATTAATCGCGTCAGATGATTGTGACTTGTGAAAATGATGACTGGCGATTTGACATTTGACACGCAGGCGTGAGTGGATGTGTGTGTGTGTGTGTGTGTGTGTGTGTGTGTGTGTGTGTGTGTGCGTGCGTGTGTGTGTGTGTGTGTGTGTGTGTGTGTGTGTGTGTGTGTGTGTGTGTGTGTGTGTGTGTGTGTGTGTGTGTGTGTGTGTGTGTGTGTGTGTGTGTGTGTGTGGATGATGATGCATGGTGGTGTATGTTCGTGTCCACTGTTGGTGTTTTTATGAAATTGTGGCACTGCACTGCTATCTGGTTGTTTCTGCTTCTTCGTTTCCTTCGGCAGTGCTTGGCCAGCCGACAATGATGTTGTTGCGCGGGGTGCATGTGATGGGCACAAGCGCCGACATGAGCGTGCTATACCCGTGGTCCTGCAGGGTGTGTGTGTGTGTGTGTGTGTGTGTGTGTGTGTGTATGTTGGGAACGTGAGGATTTGAGAGAGAAGCACCCTCACGCACATGTGCAAAAGTGCACACACACACGTGTGCACACCTGTGCGTAGTGGAGGCGGTCTGTGTCGACAATGGCCATGCAGTTGCGGCCAAACTCGACATCATCACACACCTGCATCATTGCATCCAAGCGGGAGCAGGTGGATTCCAAGTGAGGGCACGCACGCACGAAGCGACGAACACAAAAGACACAGCCAGACAAGTCAGACAAGTCAGACAAGTCAGACAAGTCAGACAAGACAGTCAGTCGGTCAGACAGTCAGTCAGTCAATTAGTCAGTCGGTCAGGCAGTCAGTCGGTCACTTGCACACACACACACACACACACACACGCACGCACACACACACACACGCACGCACACACACACACACACACGCACGCAAGCACGCACGCACGCGCACACACACACACGCACACACACACACACACGCACGCACGCACGCACGCACGCACACACACACGGTCACTTGCACACACGCACACACACACGCGCGTATGCACACACGTATGCACACACATTCGGTTCGCTGGTGTGCTCGGTGGGTGGCGTGTTGTTATCGTCCTGCTGTGTCGCGTGCGGTGCATCCTTGTCTGCCTTGGTGGTCCCGCTCTTGTCGGCGCCAGGGTCCGGTTCCTGGTCCGCAGAGGCAGACAGCGCGAAAAACTGCGTGCAAGGACACGGAGCAGCAGGGGAAGGTGGGCAACGAAAGCGAAGGCGTGATCGTGTCAAGTGAGGAAAACAAACAGACGATTGAACGCACACGAACGTTCACAAACAAACTAACAAGCATGGAAACACACACACATACACAGATACACACGTCGAGTTCGGTGATGCCGGTGTCTGTTCGGAAAAGGTTGCTCTGTGGATAGTCGACAATCTTGCGGAACTTTGGGCCGTCACCTTCGCCATCATCGTCCACGGGCGAGACGTTCTGTGCAATCTGTTGTGTGTGTGTGCGTGTGTGTGAGTGTGTGTGTGTGTGTGTGTGTGTGTGTGCGTGTGTGTGTGTGTGTGTGTGTGT
>NW_004754930.1:622975-624499 GCF_000188695.1 Salpingoeca rosetta | reverse complement strand
GTCGTCGTCGTGTGTGTCGTCGTGTGTGTCGTGTGTGTGTGTGTGTGTGTGTGTGTGTGTGTGCTGGTGGTGAGTTTACAGCAAACGCATTCACACGCACATACGTACACGCGGTGCACAGACACAGTCATACACAAACAAACACAGACACACTCACACAGACGCACACACACACACACACACACAGACACGCAGACACACACACACAGGCACGCAGACACACTCGCTCTCTCACACTCACACAGACGCACACACACACACACACAGGCACGCAGACACACACGCACCCCGGCTTGGCTATGAGCGCGACGGCCTTGCACATGCTCTCAATCTGCTGGCGCTTGCGGGCTGCGCGGTGCGGGGAGAGGTCGCCTGCTGCAGGATCAAGATGAACGCCCTCTGGCGACGTCCACATGTCCGCAATGCGCGTCGCAGCCTCCGCCGCAAGCGCAGCGCTAGTAGCCCTGCGAGCGAAAACGGGGTGTGGAAGCGTACATTGAATGGTTGGGAAAGAGGTGTTGTTGGTACAGACAGAGACACAGACAGACAGACAGACAGACAGATAGACAGGAAGACAGGCAGGAAGACAGGCAGGAAGACAGGCAGGAAGACAGGCAGGAAGACAGGCAGGAAGACAGGCAGGAAGACAGGCAGGAAGACAGGCAGGAAGACAGACACACAGAGACACACACACACACACACAGAGACACACGTTCACACACGTTCACACACACACACACACACAAACATACAGACAGACACACACACACGCCTCCACCTGTCGGGAAAGAGGGAGTCGAGGGCCTGGCGCTTGGTGGCGAGCGGCCAGCACTGCTTGTACAGTTTGGGAATCGCACGCCGCCGACGGCCTTTTGCCTCGCGCGAATTGCTGAACTGATGTCGGCGCGGTGTTGTTGTTGTTGTTGTTGTTGTTGTTGTTGTTGTTGTTGTTGTTGTTGTTGTTTATGTTGTTGTTGTTGTTGTTTAAGTTGTTGTTGTTGTTGTTTAAGTTGTTGTTTAAGTTGTTGTTGTTGTTGTTGTTGTTGTTGTTTAAGTTGTTGTTGTTTAAGTTGTTGTTGTTGTTGTTGTTGTTGTTGTTGTTGTTGTTGTTGTTGTTGTTGTTGTTGTTGTTGTTGTTGTTGTTGTTGTTGTTGTTGTTGTTGTTGTTGTTGTTGTTGTTGTTGTTGTTGTTGTTGTTGGTGGTGTTGGTGGTGGTGGTGGTGGGGATGTGGGAGGTTGGTAAGTGCTTGGAAGGGATGGCAAGGTGCGACGCAGGCGCCCAAGTGGAATTACACATGCACAGAGAGGCAGGCAGGCAGACAGACAGACACGGACACATCCACACACAGATCCTCCACACCCACACTCATACACACACACACGCCAACACCCACACCACACCCACACCACACCCACACTCATACGCACACACGCCAACACCCACACACACCACACGCACACCACACACACACACACACACACACACACACACACACACACACACACACACACACACACACACAC
>NW_004754930.1:617705-619832 GCF_000188695.1 Salpingoeca rosetta | reverse complement strand
TGTCGACAACGCAAAGTGGTGACGTGGCAGTGTTTGTGAGAGTTGTGTGGTTATGTGGTGTGTTATGCAAGAGCATGTAACATCGAGCACCCACACAAGCTAAACACTGCACGTGCAACAGGTTGGAGGGAAATCACGCGAACATTCCAGAACACAAGAGAGGTGAATGTGAATTTCGGTGTCGTGAAGAAGGGAGGTCAATGATGACTCAGCAGACAGGACTTGCCTGTCAACATTCGAACCCCCGATCTTCGGTTAGCGTGGATAATACAAGACCGACACCTTAACCAACTTGGCCACAGACCCCTTTTGGCGTTTCGCATAAGGTAGCTTTTATCAATTTGCCATCGAACATTGTTCATTGTTTTGCATGATGAGCGTTTCGTGCGAGTTGAGATTGAGCGCTCAGAGGGTGCACGAGTGGATGAGTGAATGTGAACGGGCAGAATGCGCCAATAACCAAACAGCCAAACGTGTCTCGAGGCGAGACTTGAGTTGCGGCCGAACCACCAGGGCTACTTGGGCTCGCTGGGGTGCTTTGTGGCCGCTCCTCGTCGTTGCCGGTGGTGGTGACAGCAGTGCTGCTGCTACTGTTGTGGCTGGGGGAAGTGTCCCGCGTGTGCTTGCGTTCGCGAGTGTGCTTGTGCTGTTGTTGCATGTTCATGGTGGTGGTGCTGTTGTTGGAGACTTGTGTGTGCGTGTGTGTGTTGTGTGTGCTGCGGTGTGCTGTGTGTTGTGCGGGAGACTGTCTTGGCAAGAGGAAGTTGTGTGTGTTTACTTGAGTTGTGAAGCAAACAAGGATGTAGGTGTTGCAAGTTCATGGTGGTGGTGCTGTTGTTGGAGACTTGTGTGTGTGTGTGCTGTGTGCTGTGTGTGCTGTGTGTGCTGTGTGTTGTGTGGGAGATTGTCTTGGGAAGAGGAAGTTGTGTGTGTTTACTTGAGTTGTGAAGCAAACAAGGATGTAGGATGAATGAACACTCCAACAGAAAGAAACAGAGCAGAAGACAAGAATTGTCGACAACGCAAAGTGGTGACGTGGCAGTGTTTGTTGAGAGTTGTGTGGTTATGTGGTGTGTTATGCAAGAGCATGTAACATCGAGCAACCACACAAGCTAAACACTGCACGTGCAACAGGTTGGAGGGAAATCACGCGAACATTCCAGAACACAAGAGAGGTGAATGTGAATTTCGGTGTCGTGAAGAAGGGAGGTCAATGATGACTCAGCAGACAGGACTTGCCTGTCAACATTCGAACCCCCGATCTTCGGTTAGCGTGGATAATACAAGACCGACACCTTAACCAACTTGGCCACAGACCCCTTTTGGCGTTTCGCATAAGGTAGCTTTTATCAATTTGCCATCGAACATTGTTCATTGTTTTGCATGATGAGCGTTTCGTGCGAGTTGAGATTGAGCGCTCAGAGGGTGCACGAGTGGATGAGTGAATGTGAACGGGCAGAATGCGCCAATAACCAAACAGCCAAACGTGTCTCGAGGCGAGACTTGAGTTGCGGCCGAACCACCAGGGCTACTTGGGCTCGCTGGGGTGCTTTGTGGCCGCTCCTCGTCGTTGCCGGTGGTGGTGACAGCAGTGCTGCTGCTACTGTTGTGGCTGGGGGAAGTGTCCCGCGTGTGCTTGCGTTCGCGAGTGTGCTTGTGCTGTTGTTGCATGTTCATGGTGGTGGTGCTGTTGTTGGAGACTTGTGTGTGCGTGTGTGTGTTGTGTGTGCTGCGATGTGCTGTGTGTTGTGCGGGAGACAGTCTTGTCAAGAGGAAGTTGTGTGTGTTTTCTTGAATGTGAAGAAAACAAGTTGTAGGTGTTGCACGTTCATGGTGAGGATCTGTTGTTGTAGACTTGTGTGGTTTGTGCTGTGTGCTGATTGAGCTGTGCATGCTGTGACTTGTGTCGCAGACTGTTTTTTAAAAACTAAGGTGTGACTGTGTACTTAGTTCCGGAGCAAAAGAGGCTGGAGAATTATGTTTTCTTCTCCAGAAAAGATTCTATCGAACCTCGAATTGTCGCGGACCCACATTTTGAGTGGCGGGGCTTGTTTCACGTGGTATTTTTATGGTGTGTTTGCTTGAGGTAGGGAGATGTAGTTAGTGCCGAGTTAGCATTCACCGCGC
>NW_004754930.1:592024-616288 GCF_000188695.1 Salpingoeca rosetta | reverse complement strand
AGAGCATGTAACATCGAGCAACCACACAAGCTAAACACTGCACGTGCAACAGGTTGGAGGGAAATCACGCGAACATTCCAGAACACAAGAGAGGTGAATGTGAATTTCGGTGTCGTGAAGAAGGGAGGTCAATGATGACTCAACAGACAGGACTTGCCTGTCAACAACAACCAGTTGCTTGCAGGCATCCTCCGTGGTCATCTCAGTGTACGTGTCGGGGAACTCGCGCTTCAGATCATCCAGGAACCGCCGCACAGCTGCCACGGACACGCCGTGCGTCAGTCGCTGGTCAGCCATGGCTGTGTGTTTGTGTGTGTGTGTGTGTGGAGCCTGAGGAGCGGTGTGTGGGGTTGTGGGGCTGGGTTGGAGGTCAATCGCTCAGTGGGCAATCCGTGTGGCGCGGACGGCGGGCTTGAGGGCTTGAGGGCTTGAGGGCTTGGTGGCGCGGGCGAGATGCCAGGAAGAGCTGAGGAGACGATCGAGGAGATGGTCGAACAAAACGAGAGAGACGAACAGGGAAAGAGGGGAGTGGGGTTGGTTGCTTTGGTGGGAGGGGAAGGGGGGAAGAGAAGAGTCTGCTTGTCTGACAAGGACCGGCTGGCTGGTTCTTGTGGTTGCGGTGCACACAGGAGGGGGTGTGGCTTTCGCCTTTTGCCTTCTCCATGTCAACCGAAGATCGAGGGTTCGAATCCCCTGAGGCCTTTTTCTTTTTTCTCCTTGCTCTTGGCGAAAGATTTCCCGCCTTTTTCTTCGTTGTTTTGGTTGTTTCCTTTGCACACACGCACCCATCCATCCGTCCATCCATCCATCCCGCATCAAAGCTCATCATCGCCATCATCACCACCGGCCATGGGCGGTAACAGCGGCAGCGACGATGCCAAGAAGGAGCTGAAGAGCACCCGGGACGATGACGAGAGCAACTACAAGGGCTGCAACCTCTGCAACCCGTTCCACTGGTCCCATCGGTGAGCGGACCTTGTGTTGTGCTTTGTTGTGTTATATGTGTGTGTGTGTGTGCGGTGTTGTGTGTTGTGCGGTTTTGTGTGTGTGTGTATTGTGCGTGTGCGTGTGACAGCTTGTTTGCCTTTGTGTTTCCTTGCGCGCGCGCGTGTGTTTCCTTGTGCACCTGTGCGCGCGCTTCCTTGACCCCAACACCTTCGCTCACATTGATTTCTTTCCGTGGCAACACCCCCACCAGGTTTATGTTCCTGTTTGTCACGTGCTTCCTCAGCTTCGGCAACTACTTTGTGTACGACAACCCTGCAGCCCTCCAAGATCAGTTCAAGGAGGTACGCAGAGGTTGCCAACACCTGCAGTTGTATGTGTGTGTGTTGACGTGTGCGTGTGCTTACGTGGTGTTTGTGCGCGTACGTGTCGGTGTATAACGTTGCTCCTCTGCGTACGTGCAGGTGTACATGTTCCTAATTGTTGTGCATCACACATTCCCTCCTTCCTCCCTTCCTCGTTCCTCTCTTCCTTCCTGCTTTGCTCCTCTGCGTACGTGCAGGTGTACATGTTCCTTATTGTTGTGCATCACACATTCCCTCCTTCCTCCCTTCCTCCCTCCCCGCTATTATCCCCTTCCTTCCCCCTTTCTCCATCTGCTTTGTGTCCATGTCCTCGAACACGCAGTCTCACTCGTTTAACTACACCCCCCCCCCCTTTTCTCGGTTGACAGGATTTGAACATCAACACGAGCCAGTTCATGCTGACGTACAGCTTGTACTCGTGGCCAAACGTCTTCCTGTGCTTTGTAGGCGGTTTCCTCATGGACAAGGTCCTCGGTCTTCGCTGGGGCGCCATCCTGTTTGCAGCCTTGGTCACGGTCGGTCAGTGCGTGTCCGCCGTCGGTGCGCAAACGGGCAGCTATCCACTGGTCCTGGCAGGCCGCTTCATCTTCGGGTGCGTCTGTGTGTGTGTGTGTGTGTGTGATGCGTCTGTATGTATGCGTGTGATGCGTACCTGCGTGTGCATGCGCACTTGTGTGTGATGCGTACCTGCGTGTGCATGCGCACTTGTGTGTGTGTGTGTGTTCACTTCTGTGTCCACCGCGTGCATGTCCTTAATGTGCTTGGCAAGCGGACTCACGCATGCGCATCACTGCCGCCGCCACTGCCACCACCACTGCCACCGCCACTTCCACTACTTCCATCCACCACCACTTGCCGCCACTCCCCAACGCAGGCTGGGCGGCGAAAATCTGGCTGTGGCACAGAACACGTATGCGGTCAGCTGGTTCAAGGGCAAGGAGCTCAACATGGTCTTCGGTGCGTTCCCACCCACCCATCCTCCTCTTTCTGTGTGTGCGTGTGTTTGTGTGCGATCAATGCATGTATGAATGTGTCTGAATGTGTATTTATGTGCTGTTACATTTTATGTTCCAACGCGAGATGCGTAGTTTTTGTCCCGTTGTACGTGCCTTTGTTTCCTCCATGCACGAGGACACAGCCGGAGGTTTGGCGCGAAACCAGTGCTGATCAGCATGCTCACTGTTGTCACTCCCATCCTCCGTCCCGTCCTCGCCTGCGCAGGCCTGCAGCTGAGCTTCTCGCGCGTGGGCAGCACGGTGAACATGAACATCATGAAGCCCATCTACGACGCGTTTGGCGAGGGGGACCACGCCCTTGGCGGTGCTCTCTGGATTGGCGGCATCATCTGCGTCTTCTCGCTCCTCTGCGCCCTCCTTGCCGGCTGGCTCGACAAGGTTGATCTGCCTTTTTTTTTTTGAGCTGCGCATGCGCGCGTGCGTGTGTGCACATGCTTGTATGTGCGCGTACTTGTGTGCATGTGCATGTGCGTGGGTATTTGTTACGTGCGTTCGCCCTCGCGCTCAACAACGTGTTTGCCCACGAACGATCACCTGTCCACCGAACACCCTTCTCTCCACCACCACTACCACCACTGTAACTACCACTACCCTCCTCCTTACTACCACGACACTTTTCCTCACCACCACTTCTCCTCACCACCATTTCTCCTCACCATCACCACCACTATCACCAGCGCGCTGCACGCATCCTGAAGCGCGGGGATGGCGAGACGGGCGAAGTCATCCAGCTCAAGGACATTCTCGACTTTCCCGTCAGCTTCTGGCTCATGTGTGTCATCTGCGTCGCGTACTACGTCGCCGTCTTCCCCTTTATCGGTACAGACAGCCTGGCGAGGCAGTGTGCATGTGTGCGTGTGCGTGTGCGTGTGCGTGTGCGTGTGCGTGTGTGTTTCTGTGTGCGTGTATCTGTATGTGTGTGTTTCTGTGTGCGTGTATCTGTATGTGTGTGTTTCTGTGTGCGTGTATCTGTATGTGTGTGTTTTTGTGTGCGTGTATCTGTATGTGTGTGTTTCTGTGTGTGTGTGTGTGTGCGCGTGTTTCCATGTTGATGCGTTTGCGCCTCAAATTGTGTCTGTGCTCGCGTGCTTGCAAAGCTAACACAACAGTTCTTCAGCTCACGCCGCCGTTCTACGTGATCCCCGCTCCTAAACACACAATCACACACACACACACAATCAGGCCTTGCGCTGACGTTTTACCAGCAGAAGTGGGGCCTGATCCAGTCAACCGCATCAACCATCAACAGGTGAGCGAGCACTGTGCTGCTCATTCACATGAATGCACTCACTGTTCGGCGTCCTCTCATGCACTTGAGGGTGGTTTGTTCAGAATCAAGGCATGCACAAGAGCAACCACTCACCACAACAACCACTAGCCCCCCCCCCATGACATCCACCACTCGCCACGATAACAATACTTCGCCACCGTCACCGTCCACCCATACATGCGTGCAGTCTTGTGTACGTCATCTCTGCTGTTGCGTCGCCCGCATTTGGCTACCTCGTCGACAAGACCGGCCGAAACCTCTCCTGGGTACAAACGACCGCCCTCCCCAATGCTGTGAAGCATGCAATGTCGCGTGGCGATGGTGGTGTGGGTTGTGTGTGTGTGTGTGTGTGTGTGTGTGTGTGTGTGTGGCGCCACATTGCTTTGGTCGAAGCGTTGTCCGCTGCCACCAGGTTCACGCCACCTCTCAACCCCAACCTCATTGCCTGCCACTCCACACCACATCATCATCATCATCATCATCATCATCATCATCATCATCATCATCATCATCATCATCATCATCATCATCATCATCATCATCATCATCATCATCATCATCATCATCATCATCATCATCATCATCATCATCATCATCATCATCATCATCATCATCACCACCACTGCTGTCATGATCACCAGTGCATTCTCGGCATCATCGCCACCCTGTTCTCCCACATGCTCCTCGCGTACACGTTTGTAAATCCGTACGCTGGCGTCATTGTCATGGGATTCGCATACAGGTGAGATGCGCTTCGTTTGCGCGTGTGCGTGTCCGTGTGTCACTGTGTGCGAGTGAAATATGTATGCGTGTGTAATTGTCCATGTATTCTCCAATCAGCACAGGCGGGCCGTTGTGTATGCTGGTGTGTCCACGCACAATCCCTCACTGTTTCCACACAACCGCCCTCCTGTGTGCATTCGCCTGCTGCACGTATTCGCCTAATTAACAAACGTCCCGATCACCACGACGTGATCCAGTCTTGTTGCCTGCGCCCTGTGGCCAATGGTTGCTTACGTCCTGCCAGAGCACCAGCTCGGTACGTTGCTCATGCCGTCTCCAAGACTCGTGGCATTTCTTCACTTCAAGCACACACAGACTCATACCAAGACACAGGCATACAGACAGACAGACAGACAGACAGACACCCCTGCCCACACCCACTCATAAACACAGACAGACACACTTGCACAGACAGACAGACAGACAGACACACTCACACATACAACCGCTTACACACACACACACTCTCTCTCTCACACACACACACACACACCTCTCTCTCTCCGTTTGCACTGCAGGCACTGCGTACGGGTTTATGCAGGCGCTGCAGAACCTCGGCCTCGCCGTCATCTCCATGGTCGCCGGCATGATCGTCGACGACAACGTCAGCGTGCACACATGTGCTTTGTGTTGTGCTGTGTGTGTGTGTGTTGTGCGTGTGGGTGAATTGTGCTCTGTGTGTGTGTGTGTGTGTGTGTGTGTGTGTGTGTGTGTGTGTGTGTGTGTGTGTATGTGTGTGTGTGTGTGTGTAGTGAGCTGTCCACGCCCGCGCATGCATACACGCCCGCGCATGCATACACCCCCGCGCGTGCATACACCCCCGCATACAGCTTGCTGTTATTTGCTCTTCGCGGCACAGCACAATCACACACACCCCGCCATCCTCACCCCATCATCCATCTCTTCCTGTTCCTTCTCTGCGTGACACCTTTTTCATTTCAGGGCTACTTGTGGCTTGAGATGTTCTTCTGCGCGTGGCTGTGCCTGTCCCTCCTGTGCGGTGTCCTCCTCTTCTTCATGGACGCCGCCGGCTCCGGAATCCTCAACTGGAGCGCAGAGGAGCGGTGCGTCACGCGCGACAGCAGTGGCGGTGGTGGTCATGTTGTTGAGCGGTGGTGGTCATGTTGTTGAGCGCTGTGGGTTGTTGTTGGGTGTTGTGGGTTGCTGTCAATTGTTCTTGGTTGCTGTGGGTGTGTATGGCGCATGCATGTGTGGGAATGCGTTGGATGCAGTCGTGTTTTTGTACAGATGTCACCACCTCACCATCCTCTGCTCACTTGCATGCGTCCTGCATCGTATGTTCACCCTGGTTTTGTCCATTGCGTCCAGCGCCAAGCAAGACAAGGAGGAGGAGAAACGTTCCCTGCGTAAGTAGCATGGCTTCGAAACCTGCAAATGGTTGTGTCAATTGCTCATGCTTCCCTTCCCGTCAATGGCCCGTGCCAGCACACGCCATAACCCATCTCTTCTGCCCACTTTAACTTCCTCACATTTCCCTCACCTCATCGTCTCGCCATGTCTGCGCTTCACCTGATTGTGCATGTGTGTGTGCATGCGCTTGTGTGTGTGTGCGTGTGTGTGTGTGTGGTGCACGTGCGCGCTTACATGTGTGTGTGCGTGTGTGTGTGTGGTGCACGTGCGCGCTTACATGTGTGTCATTATTCCCTTGGCACTGCAGTCACCAACGAGCCGGAGCCAACGCAGATTCTGGCGGCGACCAACCAGCAGATCCGCCTGCGCTACATGTCCCGCCTCAACATCCCCATTCCAAAGGAGCAGTCTGTGGTCAGTTTTGCACCAGGGATTAGCCATTGTGCTGTTTGTGTTCTGCTCGTGTGTACACCTATTGTGTCCTGCATGCTACGCGTTGCAGCGTCCTTTCTATGCCACCTTATACAGTGCATTGCCATCGCATGGCATCCCTCTTTGTGACTCACATTTCTCCTTGACATGCGCGCTTGCTTCAATCACCCCCCTCCCCTCTCTCCCTCTTTCAGGCCATTCGTCACAGCGCCGGTGTTGGCGTTCTCAAGTAATCTGCACACGCAGCCCACCGTTTGACAGTGCGCACGCACGCCTCCCCGGGTTGTCACTGGTATTGGTTGTTAAGGGCCAGGGGGCGAGCGAGGTACCATGATCCAGCCCGATACAGCACCAGCGCTCCATTCTTCAACATCCTGCGTGTTGCTTTTCGCAACATCTCCTTGTTGTTTAAGCGTCCTTTTCTCCTCTCTGCCTTTCCTCCTTGCTGTTTTATCGTGCTTGTGTTGTTGTGCTTTTTCGTGTTGTGTGTCCCTGTCAGCGTCTCGTCAGCAACCTCTTCTTCCCCCTTTCCAAACCTTGCCTGCCTGCTTGCCTGTTTAATCGTTTGTCCTGCTGTGGTTGTTTTCTCTTAGCATTCTGTGCGTGTGTCAGGTTTTCTGACTTGAGCCTCGTTTTAGATCCCATTCCCTCACACACACACACACAAAAGTGTTGACGTTCGATGGTCTCGTGTGTGTGTGTGTGTGTGTGTGTGTGTGTGTGTGTGTGTGTGTGTGTGTGTGTGTGTGTGTGTGTGTGTGTGTGTGTGTGTGTGTGTGTGTGTGAGTGTGAGTGTGTGAGGGATTGACAGTTTCGAGTAAACAATCTGTAATATCATCGCGACGACGTTGACGTGGTGCACACACCAAAGTTGAAGGAAATGCCTGTTGAATTACGAACATGTGCATATGCTCATGCCTGCGTGCGTGTGTGTGTGTGTGTGCTGCATTCCACTACGTGCTCCTCGCTGCTGCTCTGTTGTGGACGAGCACTGGGGCCGGCCCACTGCGACTCGTGCGATGGCCGCTGCTGCCGCCAGCGCTACTGATACGGAAGACGATGGTCATGTGCGCAGTGGAAAGTCGTGTGTTTGAGTGAGTGGCGCATGTGGGTGAGTGTATGTGAGTGAGTGTATGTGAGTGAGTGGCGCATGTGAGTGAGTGTATGTGAGTGAGTGGTGCATGTGAGTGAGTGGTGCATGTGAGTGAGTGTATGTGAGGGAGTGGTGCATGTGAGTGAGTGTATGTGTATCGACAAGTGAGTGAGTGTATGTGTATCGACAAGTGAGTGGCGCATGTGAGTGAGAGCGAACGAACACAGTAAGAGAACAACATGACAAGAGAACATGACAGAGCAGAAGACAGTGCCATAGCGCAGCAGGTATTCACGAAATCACCTCGCCTGTGCGCGCAGCATTTGTGTCAGTGTTGTTGCCAGTGATGTCTCCCCTTGATCTTGAAGTTGCGACAGCTGGCGCATCAAGCAGCAGGGAGGATGATGTGCAGGCGACTGTGAGTCCAGTGTTGTGTTGTTGTGGGGGGAGATGGCAAGGTGGGTGCCGGTCGTGCAAGGGACAAGCAATCGCATCACGCCATTCATGCTTGCATGGAATTACCAACAGAGTCACAGACAGACAGACAGACAGACAGACAGACAGACAGACAGACACATATATACACACAGACACAGACACAGACACAGACACAGACGCATATATACACACAGACACATATGTACACACAGACACGCACAGACAGACACAGACACAGACACATATGTACACACACACGCACACACACAAACACGCAGTACCATGTCCTTGAAATTCGCCCGCAGATTGCGCAAGTGCTGTGCGTGGCGCTTCCCAATGACAGCGTGGCGGTTCAAGGCGTCGCGCTCCCGTATCAGCTGCTGCTGCGTTTGCTCCAACTGCACACGCTCTTGCTCCAGCGCCTCCACGCGCGCCCTCTCCTCTCGAAGTCGCTCGTCCTTCTGCTCGCGCACGTGTACAGTATGTGCATGTGTGGGTGAAATGTGTGTGATTTGTTTGATGGGGAATGCCCTCCCGTGACACGGAAGGGAGCGTAGCCAACACCCACCTACACCCACCTCACACCCTCTCTGTCTCTCCCTCCTCCCGTCTCTCTGTCTCTCACCCCCACACACGCCCACACCCCCTCCACACACACCCACACCCACACACACACACACATTACCTCTTCCAGCATGTGTAAGAAATAGGAGAGGGGCTGCGAGGCGTTGTTGACGAGCGCTTGTGCATCGCGCAGCTGCTGCTGCGTTTCTGCCAAGTCACTTCTGAGCTGCTTCTCACGCTGTGTGGACGGGGCGACGACAAGCACAACAGTGAGTGACTCACATGAACGTTGTGCGGTACGAAAACGGGATAATGTAACGGAGCATGGTTGCATGTATGCGTGCATGCATCACGTTGGTGGTGACACGCCCAATCTCCAACTTCATGCTCAACCAGCAGCCATGTCACATCACGCAGCTCACCTCCTGCGCTTCGGCCTGTGCCCTCCGCGCTTCCAGCACCTGAGCCATCAGCAACACATGCGTACACACGTGTGAATGGGCACAGTGGTTTCGACGTCACAAGAGCAAACACAAAGTGTACGAAAAGCAATATCGCGTTCAATGAGCAACCAACAGCACAGACACACAGACACAGACACACAGACACACACACAGAGACACAGACACACACACACACAGACACAGACACAGGCACACCTGTCTTGCGAGGTCGACTGTCTTCTGCACGCGGCGCTGCGTGTTTCGCCCGTATCCAAACGACAGGAACACCTGAAGGCACAAGATGGTGAATTGGACTGCAGTAAGCGAAGCGAGTCAACACACACACACACACACACACACACACACACACACACACACACAGGTTCTTCACATCCAGCAGTGAATCTCTGAACATTCGAGACATGGATGAAAATGTTGTCCTTCATGATCGTCGTCACCATTCCAAGCACCAGAACACCTTGTGCGGATCGGATGACTCTGCTGCCGCCATCACCACTTGATCCAATTCCTGAAATGAATGAGACGTAAAAATTGAGCATGTGTGCGAGTGTGTGATCGCAAAATGATGAGCAAAGCATACGTTGTCGCGTGCGCTTGGTGCTCAAACACACACACACACGCAAGCACATGCACACACGCACGCATGCAACTCAGCCATCACATCACAGCAAGCAAACAATCCACACCCAGCTAACACTCACGTCTTCCAGCTTGGTGAACGCATTGATCTTCGTCGTTGCGTCATCGAGCTGCGCGCGCAGCGTTGCGATGCGCTGCTGCGAGTCCACTTCCAGTCGTTGATACTCCTCACGCACAACCTGCACCGCGTGGTGTGACGTTGACGTGTGGAGTTGATGTGCACACAATGCGCGTGTGAGTTGAGTGTGTGTGCGTGTTGAGCGCGTAGATGTTCGCCTGAACAATCGTGACATCAGAGACAGAGCGTGGTGGCTCACGGCTTACACGACGCAGGTAGCTCACTTTGCATTCCTGCTGCAACCGATCCACTTTCATCTCCAGCGATTGCACTTGCTGCTGTTTCTCCTCCAGCAGCAGCTGGCATCGATGCGCAGGCACAGAGGTGAGTGTGTGTGTGTGTGTGTGAGTGAGTGTGTGTATGAATATGCGTGAGTGCGAGTGCGAGTGCGTGTGCGTGTGCGTGTGTGTGAGTGTGAGTGTGCGTGAGTGTGAGTGTATGTGTGTGTGAGTGTGTGCGGTGAGAACGTTCACTCTCAACACATGGGCATTCACTTGCGCGGACACACGCAGCCATGCACGACACATGCACTCCAAGGACACACAAGCATGCACGTGCGAACGCGAACAGTTTCGTACCGTTGTGCGGTCGTGTTCAAACGACTTGAGTTTTCCCTCTGCGTGTGTGTTTGTCAACTGCGATTCCAGGTCGCGAATTTGATTCTTCAAGTTGTCCACTTCCTCCACATGTTTCCGCTCCAATGCCTGTCATGTACACGAAGCAAGCGGATCGTCGTGGCTCCAATGAGACGTGTGCGCAACATGAATGCGGGAATCAGTGTGACCGTTGAAGAGCACTCTCCACCAATATCACCACCACCACCACCACCACCACCATTCAACTCCAATACCACCAACAACAACAACAACAACAACAACAACAACAACAACAACAACAACAACAACAACAACAACAACAACAACAACAACAACAACAACAACAACAACAACAACAACAACAACAACAACAACAACAACACCACTGTCACCTGCAGCTTGGCCTGGGCGACGGCATGTGCATGCATCGCCTGCTCGCGATCACGCCGCATCATGTCCAGTTCGCGGAGTTGCACAGACTGTCACAGGGCAGGTGAACACGCCGACATGTGTGTGCACGAGGAAGGCTTGGTGAGACGCTGCATGGGTGGCGGAGAGTAGACAAGCAAGCGCACAGGCGGATGGATACGCCACCACGTACACGGACGAGGGGCAGACGAGCAAACACACACACACACACACACACACACACACACACACACACACAAACACGGTCACATTTACACACACACACACAAACACACACACACACACGGTCACATTACACACACACACACACACAAACACGGTCACATTTACACACACACCCATACACACACGGATCAACACACACACACATACACACACAGACCTCATTGGAACGTTTGATGTTGTCCATTTCCTCGTCGTTCTTGCGTTTCATTTCGGCCAGCTGGGTGGCGACATTCTCCTCCAACTGCCGCCGCTGCTCCGCTCTGACGCAACGTGATGTTGGAGGCGAAAGGAAACCAGTCGGAGTCATCAAAAACACACGTGAGTGCGTGTGTACATGCAGAGGACGTTGTGTGGCAGTGTCAGCTCGAAAGAAATACACACACACACACACAACAGGCAAACACACACTGACATACCAACACACACCCACACCCACACCCACACCCACACCCACACACACACACCGACACCCACACCCACACACACACACATCCCACCACGTGGGTTGCGTACAGTTGTGTGTCGAGTTGAAGTTTAGCCTCGCGCGTCTTCGCTTCCGACGACCGCAGCTTCACCTGCAAATCACTCAACTGCATCGATTCATGGACCGCAAATGAGCGTGACATGGACGGGAAAAGACAGACTGAAGAGGAGAGCGGGCATTGGTCACGTGAAGGTGCCACATGCACTAGTCATCAACCGCCACAGGACAATTGCGCCACCTGATAACCATTCGTCCACGTTGCACTCATGCATCGCGTGCAAACCTGAGAGTTGAGGATGGAGACCGTGTTCTGCTCCCGCGCAAGCTGCTTCTCTGCACAGCGGCATGACGTGAATGTGTGCATGCGGTGCGTGGGCATGTGAGCATGTTGAATGTGCAGATATGGTCGTGTGTGCATCACAACATGAAGACACTGCCACTTGTCCTCCAACCACAGCAGCGACGAGCAAGAACAGGCAACGTCAGAACAATGTGTCATGGTGCCCACCGAGATAGGTCTTGTCCTGGGTGAGCAGTTTGTTGTCGTGCGTCGCCTGTTGATGGCGTTTCTGCAGCGCTGCGTGCTCGCGATCAATCGTCTGCACAAAGAAACGGGCAACAATGAGAACGCGAACGGCAGCCCAGACACACGCACACACACGAAACACAAAAGCACACGCCCAGACACATACACGCACACGAAACACAAAAGCACACGCCCAGACACATACACGCACACGAAACACAAAAGCACACGCACACACACAAACACGCACACGAAACACACAGACACACAGACACACAGACACACACACAGACACACATTACTCCGTCCCCCACCGTGTATTCATCTGTGAGGCGATCAAGGGCTGATTTCATTGCTGTCATCTCGACGTGGTACGTCTGCAGATCCTCCTCTAGCTGCGAGATGCGGCCGAGGCGCGCGTCCTGCTTCTGCTCACGACACCAGCGGCGATTGTTGGCGGCGGCACGTTCGTGGTGAGGCCAAGCACGCATGGCAGTAGCGCAGTATTCACGCGTGTGTTCACATGGATGTACATGTGTACGCGTACATTTACGCATCATACACATCCATGCACACACAGACACACATACAGACACACATACACGCATACACACAGACAGACGGACAGACACACGCACACGTGTGCATTCGCCACGGCATATATCCGTTCAACGTGCTGACGCCAACGAAAGTACCTTAAGGCGCGTGATGGCTGCGTTTGCACTTGCCGCCTCCTGCCTGCTGGTCTCAAGCGCAGTCGACAGCTCCGCCACCTGTTGTGCATCGTGGTCGTATGCGAGCGGAAAGGATGCACGCGAGTGGTAATCCTCAAGGTGAGGCACTGCAGCACACCACAGGGAAGACGTCACAGGGAAACATAAGACAGCACAAGGAACAACGAACAGCAGACCAGCAACAGATTGAGTGTGCACCGACCTGCACTCGAAGCCGTTCTCGCTCCTGCTCAATTTCTGTCACCGTAACAGCAACAACACCATTCATCAGAGCATGTCCGTTGCAGTTTAACCACGCATGGTCATGCGGAACACTGCACGCACACACACAGGTACACACAGGTACACGGATACACACACACACACACACACACACAGATACACGGATACACACACACACAGGTACACGGATACACAGGCACAGACAGACAGACACAGACAGACACAGACAGACATGCAACCACGCGCGCGTACACACACACACACACACACACACAGACTCACGCTGACGGTCGTTGTCGAAACGCTGTGTTGCCTGAATGTAGATGGATCGTTCATGGTGTATGGAGAGGTTAACAATCACGCGTTACTCAGTGGAATGTGTATGAGCAAGAACAACAACATGTGTGGGTTTCAAGATGAGCAAGGCGTTGTTGGTAAACCTGACCTCGTCGACTGCATGCTGCCATTGCTTGCGTTCCTGCAAGAAACAGAACATGGCGCAGCGGGTGTTGTGAGATGCACGGCCAATTAAGCATCGCACACACACACACACACACGCGCGCGCGCGCGCTAAACCAACACAAGCGAAGCACACGCAGCGCACCTCCGAGATCTTGGACTGCAGGCGCCTGTTCTCTGCGGCATAGCTCTGGCAACAAGGGCGGTTGGGACGCACAAGTCAACAAGACAACGTTGCGTGAGGTGCAATGCATTCAGCTGCAGGTTTTGACATACGATACCACACACTCGAGTCCACACAAAGCACCGCCACGACATCACACCTCCAGCTCATCACTGAGATTGTGGATGCGGTGGTTGAGTTGGTCTTCCCGCGCATGCTATTGAGAGTGCAACACCAGCAGAGCAAACAGTCAGCGAAGGGTAAGCTCACACGAGGTGTTATTTTGTTTCACAAAGGTACACGCACACACGCGCACATGAGGAATTCGAGCAAATACACACGTACACACAGACAATCACACAAGCACACACAAACATACAATCACGCACGCACACACACACACGCACACACACACACATGAAGCATCCGAGCAAACACAGGCACACACACACAACCACACACATACACGCAAAAACAAAGACATACATGCACAAACAAAAGCCACCCACAAACAAAAGCCACCCACCCACCCACCTACCCACCCCCACACACACACCGCAGACTGCCGGAGTTGAATGAGATCCAGGCGGGTGCTTTGTAAGAGGTCTTCGAGTTCATGCACTTGTGCTTCATAGTTACGCCGCAGTCCGTCCACATCAGCTCGCTGGCGTGTTGTGCTGTGCTGGTCGTTGTTTGACTGCCACCGCTCCTGCCATTGGGCCACCAGCTCTTCCTCGCGCCTGCCTTGCTGTTGCCGCGGCTGGTTCCTGCGTCGATGGCTGCGAGGATAGCCTTCACGCTGCACGCGTGCACCTGCGCTGGCAGTGGCTGGGTGGCCCGAAGAACGCCCAGGCGTGGCGATGTTCAGCGACGAGGAAGATGACGCCGCCGAGAGCGTTGAAGCAAGGGACGCCGAGAGCGAGCGTTCTGGCGAGAACAGCGCCGGAAGCGAGGTCTGCGACCCGCTCACCGCTGTCCCAGAGTGCGACGCAAACAGGGCGTCCACATCAAAGGCAGCGATGCGCGCCACAGCGTCCAGCTCGCCATGCTCGCCATGCTCTCCTGCACCTCCCACAGCAACAGCAGTGGAGGTGGAGCCGTTATCCTCACTCTCGCTCATCTTCTTCTTCTTCAAAAACGGCGCGGGCGCCAACCACAAGCAAGTAAATGCTTTGTTTTTTTGAAGGCGGAGAGTTGGATTCCTGCAACAGGCCAAACCTTTTTTTTTGGTTGCACGTGGTGTGTTTTTTCAACAAGGCAAAACGCGCAGCCACACACACACACACACAACACCAAGCCACACACCACCACATCGTGCGTGCGCAGACAAGAGCATCGTCGAAGATGGGCAAGCCTGCGAGCAACGACAGGAAGAAGAAGACTGGCGATGCAGCCGTTGGCAAGAAGCCCGCCGAGGGTACCAAGGTGAAGAAAGCCAAAGACAAGAAGGAGAAGCAGGACAAGAAGGCCACGAACGGATCGAAGCAAGAGGAGGGTGGAAAGAAGGTGAAGGAGGTTCAGGCAGAGAAGGCAGAGAAGGCAGAGAAGGTGGTCAAGGAGGAGATCACCGACAAGGCCAAGGACGTGACTGAGATGAAGGACAAGAAGAAAGAGAAGAAGGAGAAGAAGGAGAAGAAGGAGAAGAAGAGGCAAGAGAAGAAGAAGGAGAAGAAACAGGCAAAGAAGGCAAAGAAGGAGGCAAAGAAGGCAAAGAAGGAGGGCAAGCCCGCAGACACAGCAAACGACTCGTCAGCGACAGACGCCAGCGCCGCCCCAAAGGCACCAGAGGACATGACAGTGGAGGAGCTGCAAGCAGCCATGGACAAGTACAAGGGCATTACCCTGCCTGATCCCGCGATTCGCAACACACAGCTGGTGGAGGGCGGCATGCCTTGGATCGATGTGCTCACAGAGACAAAGCCAAACCGGGCAACAGCCACGCTCGACCAAACATCCCGTGGCAAGATCATCGCTTCCCCGGCCATTGTTGCTCAGTTCCGCAAATATGGCCGCTCTCTCCTGGAGACAGAGGCCGAAAACTACGAAGCACGTGCGTGACTGCGTTTGTCTGTGCAGCAGCTAACCGTGTGCGTGTGCATGTGTTTGCATGCGTAGGCCATCGCTCCGCAGGCCATCACTCGTGGCCTTTACTCACGACACTCATACGCACACACACGCACACACACACACACACACACACACACACACACACACACACACACACACACACACACACACACAGGCGTGAACAAAGTGCGCGGCAACGACCAGTCTTGGTTGAGGAACATCCTCAACTCCGGTACCTTGGCGGATAAGCACGCCGCCCTCGTCATGCGCGTGCAGCACTCAGCTGTCCACCGTCTCAACGCCCTCGAGTCGCTCCTGCAATGCGTCACAAAGAAGAGCAAGCGCGAAGCCATCATGGCCAGCGGTGCGTTGGGCACACTCTGGGATTCCGTGTCTGCTTGCAATCGTGTGTGTGCGCGCGCGCGTGTGTGCGTGCGTGTGTGTATGCGTGTGCGTGTGTGTGTGTGTGTTTGTAGGTCTGCGAGCATTATTGCATCGTCATGAGACGCTTGTGTCAGCATGCACATGAACGCCAACCTGCCATTGGTTGATCCACCTTCTACGCCATGTATGACATCTCACGTCACTGCCACTTGCACGTGCCCCTTACAGATTCACTGCATGAGGTGTTTACGTCACGCCTGCTGCCACAGCGCAAGCTCATCCCACTCGCCCACCGTCCGCTCGTGGAGCTGCTTGAGAAGGGGTTCGCATCAGACAAGGCCAAGAGCAAGAACCTGGTACGAACTGTAAAAGTGCAATCGCTTTCAGCAACAACTGCACGCAAGCCGAAGGCGTCCATTCACAAGTGCAGCACGCGGATGAACAGACACAGACACAGACACACACAGAGAGACACACAGACACATATACACAGACAGACAGACACACACACACACGCACAGGCACACACACACACACACAATGGCCGGCGCCTTTGTTGACATGCTGTTTGTTTGCTTGTTGGTGATGTCAGGATCGAGTGGTGATGATGTGGGTTTACGAGGACGTCATCAAGAAGCACTACAGCAGCTTTATTGAGGCTCTCGGCAAGCTTATTCAGGACCCGGAGGCAAACATCAAGAGCAAGGCCCTCACCCTTACTTACAACCTCCTCACAGGCTTCCCCGAGAAGGAGCAGGTGTGTGTTCTTGTGTTCATGTGTTCATGTGTTCATGTGTGTGTGTGTGTGTGTGTGCGTGTGGTCATTCATTGCATGTGCCTGTGGTCATTCGTGCACTGTGTCAACGAGCTGCCCTTCGTCCTATGGTTTCTCTTTTTTCCTTTCCACACTCTATCTCACACACACATGAACACACACACACACACACACACACACACACACACACACACACACACACACACACACACACACACACACACACAGGGCCTGCTGGCGCTGATTGTGAACACGATGGGCGACCCCATCAAGAAGGTGGCCTCGCGTGCCATCTACTACTTGCAGACGCTGCTGCGGGAGCACCCGTCCATGACGATGGTGGTCATCAAGGAAGTACAGCAGCTGTTGTTCCGCCCAAACATCAAGCTGCGTGCCCAGTACTACGCCATCACCTTCCTTACCCAGATTGAGCTCTCCCACAGCATGGCGGATATTGCTGCGAAGCTCGTCTCCATCTACTTTGAGTTCTTCAAGGTGTGTACCTGTGTTTGCGTATGTGTGCTTGCATGTGTGCATGTATGAGCGTGAATGTGTGTGTGTGTGCGTGTGTGTGCATTCATTTGCACATACGCGTGTGCATGTTTGTATATGTGCGTGTGTGTGTAAGTGTGTTAGTGTGTGCAATTTGCTGGGCTTCTGCCGACGAGTAGTTGTACCGCAATTGTAGGCTGCTCCAACTATGTTGTGCCACTCGCTCAATTGTTTGACGTCTTGTTTCATCATCCTCTTCACTCCACTCCTACGTTGTGTTTCCTGTGTATATCACTCGCGTTCCCACGCCCTAACCTCAACACTCGCCCCAACACTCACCTCAACAACCAACGTTGGCGATTTCGTCTTGCCCCCAAACCAATATCAGGCTGTGATCAAGCCCGACGAGGAGGAGCACTACCGGTTGCTCTCTGCCGTTCTCACGGGCATCAACCGCGCCAACCCGTACCGCGGCGCCGCGAGCAACGAGATGTTCGAGGCGCACGCAAGCGACCTCTTCCGCATCACACACATTGGCAGTTTCAACTGCAGCGTGCAGGTATCCTGCACTGTGGAGAGGACACGGAGGGTAGAGCTGTTGGACAGGGCAGATGTGGGCCGGGGAAGATGGGGAAGATGGGGAAGATGTTGGATGGGGAAGATGGGAGAGGCAATGACGTCACGTCATCCCTTGGGGTGGTGATGATGTTTCTGTTCTTTCTGGTCTCCCGTTGTCTCTTTGGCCCCTCTGTGTGCAATTCCACACATGTGCACACATATGAACTGTGCGCGGATGTGTGTTCAGCTTGGTGCCAACAGTCACACAATGTGTGCCCAAACTCACGTCTTGTCCCCTTCGTTCCCTCACCGTTGACAGGCGCTCATGCTGCTCTTCCAAGTCATGAACTCCAGCCGTTCCATCTCAGACCGTTTCTATCGGTGTGTGTGTGTGTGTGTGTGCGTGCAATTGTGTGCGTGTGCGTGCAATTGTGTGCGTGCGCGTGGGCGTGTGTGTGTGTGCGTGCAATTGTGTGTGTGCGTGTGTGCGTGCGTGTGTGCGTGCGTGCGTGTGTGCGTGCGTGCGTGCGTGCGCGCCTGTGTGTGCAAGCATCTTTCTGTTTGCGTTCATATGTTAAGATGCCTCCATGCAACCTGTGCGTTGCTTCCTGTGGTCGAAAAGCAAGCGACCGCCACCACTCCCACTCACACACCGCATTCTACATATATACGCATGCAGTGCGCTGTACGCGTCGCTGTTTGATGACCGGCTGCCGTCATCGTCCAAGCACGGCCTCTACCTCACGCTCCTGCAAAAGGCCATCATTGCAGACCCCGTCTTGGACAGAGTGCGCGCGTTCTGCAAGCGCCTCTTCCAAGTTTGCCTGCAGGCTCCTCCCAGCTTTGCCTGCGCGGCGCTCATTGTCCTGTCAAAGGTTCGTGTGGCCTCCCTGAATCGGACTCATCTTGATTGTCGCTCGCACCATTCACCTGCACATGCAATGGGTGCCACCACCACCACCACCACCACCACCATCACCACCACCACCACCACCACCAACTTCTCATCTGGCCGCTTCCCCCCCCCCCCCACTCATCACTCGCGCGCCTCTTCCTCGTGTCCGCTGGGTGCAGGTTGTGAATGCCAAGACGGCGGTCCAGGCCATGTTCCAGGGCGAGGCGGTTGACGAGGAGGAGATCTTTGTTGACGCGCCCGAAGTGGACAGCGAGGAAACGGCAAATGCAGCCCATGCAGACAGCAGCCAAGCCACCGACAGTGCAGTAAAGAAAGAGGAAGACGAGGTCGGTGATGGCGCAGATAGCACGGTCAGCCACGTCAAGGAAGAGGAAGATGGGGAAGGCAGCGACGGCGAGACGTCATCGCCAGAGAAGACAGGCGATGAAGCAACAGAGGATGATGCTGATCACAAGCAAAACTCCCGTATCGATGGCGGCATTCGCTTCCCTTCAGGTGTGCATATATGCATGTGTGCCTGAGCATGTGCTTGTGCGTGATGTGTGCATCCATCGGCCGCTTGGTGCTGAGTATGGTGAGGTGTCCACCTTCAGATGCACACGTTGGCGCTGATGTCTGACTTATCATGTGCACGTATCTGTGCCTGGGTTCACCTCTCAGGTTACCTTCCTCTGAAGCGCGAGCCGACATTTGCAAAGGCAGAGACCACCGCTTTCTGGGAGGTGGCCGTGGTGAGTGCTGTGCACCATGGATTGTGCACGTTTGCTTGTGCACCGTGGCGGGGCAAGTGTGTGCTTGCTTGGGGAGTTTTGTGGTTGTCCGCTCTGTGTGTGTATGTGTGTATGTGTATGTGTGTGTATGTGTGCGTATGTGTGCGTATGTGTTTGTGTATGTGTGTGTATGTGTGTGTATGTGTTGTGTGTTCAGAGTGCGTGCCGCATCTGTTTGCGTCAGTCATTGCTCACCGCCCTCCACTATTGCGCCCATGCACCATGGCAGCTGAACCACCACTTCCACCCTGCCGTGAAGGCGTTTGCCCAAGCGGTCGTCAGCGGAAAGGTCATCACATACAACAGCGATGCCCTGCAGGATTTCTCCCTCGCCAGGTTGGTGTGTGCGCGTGCGCGTGTGTGCGTGTTTGTGCATGCATGTGTTTGTATTTGTGTGTGCGTGTGTGTGTGTGCGTTTATGTATGTGCATGTGCGTGCGTGCGTGTGCGTTTATGTATGTGCATGTGCGTGTGCGTTTGTGCGTTTTGTGTATGTGTGTGTGTTTGCGGTATTGTGTCCTCCCGCTCGCCTGAAGTTCATGGAGAAGCATCTCGTCTCCGACTCACGTGAACGCTGCACGTCTGACGCTTCAGGTTCCTGGACCGCTTCATGTTCAAGAATCCAAAGCAGAAGGTCAAGCGTGGCGAGTCCGTCATGCAGGTGAGCCCCCCCCCCCCCCTTACATCCCGTCCTTAACGAATAATCATGCCCTGTACGATGTTGTGTGCTGGAACAAAGCATCTGCCACTGATGGGCCGCCTCCATCCCTTGCACATCCGCCACCACTCACCCCACGCTCACCACTCCCATTGCACATGGTCACTGCAGCCGAAGGAGGTGTCGAAGCGGGCAATTGCTGCGCCCGTCAACTCGCAGCAGTTCCTTGAGCAGGACGAGTCTGAAGTCGCACCAGATGAGGCCTTCTTCCTCAAGTACGACGCGCTGTGTGTGTGTGTGCATGCTTGTGTTGTTATTGTGTGTGTGTGCGTGTGTGTTTGCGTGCATGTGTGCATGCTTGTGTTGTTGTTGTTGTGTGTGTGTGATTGCGTGTATGTGTGCATGCTTGTGTTGTTGTTGTGTGTGTGTGTTTGCGTGCATGTGTGCATGCTTGTGTGTGTGTGTGTGTGTTGCATGCGTCCTTCTCGTTTCAATAGCTCTGTGTCACAACTCACCACGATCAACACAACTCACACGATTGCTCTTGCTGCCGCTGCGGCCATGTGGTGCGGTGCTGTGCAGGTACTTCAAGTTGCGCAAGTCCCTCGGCAAGACCAAGAAGGCTGTTGATGAGCCCGAGAGCCTGGACGCAGCCATTGCGCGCGAGGAGGTTGACGGCGGCTTGGGCTTCGACTTTGCAACGTGCGTAGCTTTCATCACACAGCATCACACAGAATACCTGTTGCGTGTGTGTTGATGTGTGTATGTGTGGATGTGTGGATGTGTGTATGTGTATGCGCGTATGTGTGTGTATGTATGTATACGTGTGTGTATGTATGTATGCGTGTACGTGTGTGTGTTTGGCTGTGTGTTCTTGCTTGTGTATGTGTATGTGTGAAGAGTTGTGTTCTCGCTTGTGTGCTGCATGCACATGCGCCTATCTTTGTGCTTGTAGAGCAAAAGCAACAACTCTACATCAACTTTGTAGCAACTGCACCACACCTCCTCACACGACACCCACCACCCACCAATCACAAATCACCCCCACCCGGCTACCAACCACGCCCTTGCACGGCTCCCAGCGCGATGGGCCGGGACGACGGAGAAAGTGATTCGGACGACCTTGACGACGCGTCAGACTACGACTCGTTCCCCGACAGCGACGAAGAGGCTGAAGGTGCCGGTGGCGACGGTGACACCGCAGACAAGAAGGAAAAGAAGCTGAGGAAGAAGAAGGCAAAGGCAACAGCGGAGGAGACAGCCGGAGAAGCCGAGGAGGATGAGGATGAAGGTGAGGGTGACGTTGAGGGTCCTGTCAAGAAGCGCGCGAAGAAGGCGGCCGCTGTTGCCTCTGATAGCGACGATGAAGAGCAGGGTGAGGCTGAGGATGCCGGTAGCTCGGAGGACGAGTTTGACTACGACAACGTCGACTACGATGCCCTCGATGAAGAAGGTGAGGTGTTTTGCGCTCGTACGCTGTGCTCACAATTTCTGTTTCTCTTGTCTCTGACATTTCGTTGACATGGCCACCCAACTACGCATTTGTTGGATGCGCACTCACGCCCGGTTGGCGCTCACCCATCCATCTTGCACGTGAGCAGAAGACGACCTTGACGAGTCCGCCCTGGAGCGCATGCTTGCCGAGTCGTCTGGCGACGAGGATGAAGACGAGGATATGGAGCACGGCATGGGCGGTGATGACGGCGTCAAGTCCTCAGTTTTCGCCGCTGCCGAAGACTTTGCAGAGCTCCTCGAAAAGGAACAGGAGGTGCGGTTTGTGTGTGCGTGTGTGCGTGTGTGTGTGCTCGTGTGTGGAATGTAGTTGATGTCGTTTCATACATGTATGCAAACTCACCTGCTTGCTTGCTGGCTTGAATTGTGAACCACTGCAGGAGGAAGAGGCCGGTGCACACGACCGCAAGCGCGCCAAGATGATGCAAGATGATGGTGATGCAGCTGCTCGTCGTGGTCGCGGTGGTCGTGGTGGTCGCGGTGGTCGCGGTGGTCGTGGTGGCCGTGGTGGCCGTGGTGGTCGCGGTGGTCGTGGTGGTCGTGGTGGTCGTGGTGGTCGTGGTGGTCGTGGTGGTCGTGGTGGTCGTGGTGGCTTCCGTGGCGGCAGCAGGGGAGGTCGCGGTGGTGGTCGTGGTGGTCGTGGTGGTCGTGGTGGTCGTGGTGGCAGCAGGGGTGGTCGTGGTCGCAAGTAAACTTACATGTCAGTTGACGCTTTCAACAAAGCTGAACCAAGACAGAGGTGGTTGGATTGGAGTTGCGAGCGGTCGTGGCACTTTTCGCACCCGCTCTCTGGTGTCTCTTGTCTCCTCCACACACAACACAACAACACATACAAGCCCAGAAGAGGGTCAGCCCACCAGCCAGCCACTCTCCTCACTTCCTCCTCTGCCTTTCCTCCTTTCTGTCTCTCACCGCTTGTTTCTTTCCCACGACCAAAAATAAGCCTCAGTGGGCGATAATTGACCACATCTTCATCTACTTTTCAGTACTGCCAGACAAGCGAGCAGCAGGAAGAAAGAAAGAGAGAAGGAAAGGAAGGACAACGCTCACACCCTCTGTCACCCTCTCCCCTCTCTCGCTCTTGCCTGCACTCCAGCAGCCATCCACTGCTGCTGCTGCTGCTGCACCACTAACACAGCATCGCCTGTTGTTCGCTGCACACAGACACATAAACGCACACACACACACACTTAAATACACGGACACGCGACATGTCATTAAACAAGGCATCGTTGATACGCAAGCTGTCGACGCTGTCGACCAGCCAGGACAGCATCCAGTCACTCTCGCTCTGGCTGTTCCACTTTTCCAAGCACGCAGACGACATTGTCAAAGTGTGGCAGCAAGAGCTCAAACAAGGTGTGTGTGTGTGTGCGGTGGGGGATTTAATGGTTGCTCAAGCTGTTTGTGGAGTTGTTGTTCGCTCGAGTTGTTTCTCGAGTTGTTGACACTCCCTTCCCTCCCTCATTCCTCTCACTGTCTCTCTCTCTCTCTCTGTCTCTCTCTCTGTCTCTCTCTCTGTCTCTCTCTCTCTGTCTCTCTCTCTGTCTCTCTCTCTCTGTCTCTCTCTCTGTCTCTCTGTCTCTCTGTCTCTCTCTCTCTCTCTCTGACTCATTTCTCTCTCTCTCTCTCTCTCTCTCTCTCTCTCTCTCTGACTCATTTCTCTCTCTCTCTCTTCCCCTGTCGCCCCTGTCTCTCTCCCTTCTGCCTGCGCTGGCCCGTGAACAGCGCCGACAAAGCAGAAGCTCAAGTTCATCTTCTTGGCCAATGACGTGATTCTCCAAGGCAGGAAGAAAGGCATGGCCTACATCACTGCCTTCCAGCCAGTGCTTCCAACCGTGCTCCCCGAAGTGTACAAGTAAGTTCCACGCACGTGTTTGTCTGCATGTGCGTGTGTGCATGTGCGTGCGTGCGCGTGTGTGTGTCTGTCTGTCTATCAGTCTGTGTGTGTGTGTGTGTGTCTGTGTGTCAGTCTGCCTGTGTCTGAGTGTCTGTGACTGTGCCTCTGTGTCTGCCTGTCTGCCTGTGTGCTGGAGCTGCGGTTGGTGGCCAAAACATGGCAAACACAAACCTTCCAATTGCATTGCAGCCGCTCACACGCCCGCGGTGCGGTTGCCTCCTGCACAGGGTGCTTGATGCAAAGGGCCAACAGCAGCTGATTCGGGTCATTTCCATCTGGCAAGACCGTGCAGCGTATCCTGTTGAGTTCCTGAATGAACTGCGCAAGCGCCTCCGCTCGTCACAGCCCGTGGCCAGCGCCAACAGCAGCGGCCCTGCTGTCAGCACAGATGCTTTGCAAGATGTCGACCTTGGCCAGCCAATCAATGTGCGTGCATGTGTGTATGTGATGTGAGTGTGAGTGTGTGCGTGTGTGTATGTGATGTGTGTGTGTGAGTGTGTATGTGGTGTGTTTGTGGGTGTATGTGTGTTTGCATATCACCTCAGCACACTTCAGCGTGTCACTACATGTGCGCGCCAGCACACTTCTGCGTGTCATTTCAGCGCATCAATAATGTAACAACACTTGCTGCACGCACGCGGGTGGATGGTGTGGCTTTACAGCCTTACCCCTTTACGTTTTGTTGATTCACTTTCGCGATGCGCGCCACCCCCCACGCCCCCGCTGCAGAAGCGCGAATTGTTTAGGAAAGTGGATGCCCACGAGGAGCAGTTTCCTTCGCTCGCCGCGGCCATGGCCAAGATTCGATCCCTCCCACCAGCCGTGTTTGACGACAGGCCAATCAAGGACATTACCAGTGAGTCACATTGGCCCGTGACATGACCAATCACTGCTTGC
>NW_004754930.1:588801-591050 GCF_000188695.1 Salpingoeca rosetta | reverse complement strand
CGCACATCATGCTGTCACGCGCAAGGGAGATGGGTGCGTTTACGCGACGAGGGCGCTGGCGGTGGCGCTCTCGTACTTGAAGTTGGGGGCAACGACGCCCTTGGTGCGGTAGTAGCGGCTGAGGCGGTGGATACGGCTCTCAACGAGAATGAGGCGGAACTTGCAGTCCTTGTCGTTGCGGTTCTCCTGCAGGTGCTTGCGCATGGCGACGGCCTTCTTGATGAGGCAGTACAGGTCCTCCGGGATCTCGGGGGCAAGGCCGGCGGCCTTGAGGATGCGGAGCACCTTGGTGCCGGTGATGGCCTTGGTGGACGAGATGCCACGGCTATCACGAAGAATCACACCTGGAAACAAAACAGATTGGGGGGGGGTTGTGAAGGTTAGGCAAGGGGGCGGGGGAGGAGAGAAGAGGAGGAAGAGAGGGGAAGAAAATGGAAAGAGGAGAGATGGGGGGAGGAGATGTGGTGTGGCGAGCGCCAGTGTTCAGCATCATGTTCAGCCATCCCACAGCACACAGCAAGCATGTTAGGTGCAAACACACAGACACAACAAGACACAACAACAACAACGACGACGACGACAACAACAACAACAATAACTTACATTAAACAACAACAACAACAACGACAACAAAAGGCCCTCAAAGAGAAAGAGAAAGAGCCTCACGTTTGATGCGGTGCTGCTATGCAGGCACGCACACCAACGGCCATGACAGGCCAGGAGGTCGGCAAGAGCCAGGCATGTACAGATCAACAGCACCGCCACCCAGCTGAGGACAATGTCCAACAGCATGCACATGGTATTGGTGCTGCATGATCAACCCGAGAAACTCAAGCCCAAAGGCACGGCGTCATTACCAATCTTGGAGGGGGTGTGACCCTTGCGCGCAAGCTTCACAATGCTCTCCTTGACATCGTCAGCAGAGTACAGGTTCTTCAGCCACTGTTGTGTGGGCAACGGCAGGAGCGGTGTCAGTTGGTGTGAGTGAGTGAGTGCGTGAGCGAGCGAGAAGAGTGAGTGCGTGGGTGAGAAGAATGAGTGAGTGAGTGTGAATAGGAAAGTAAAATGTAGTGGGAGAAGGGAAGGGAGGAGAGGAAGAGAAGGCAAGGCTTGGTGGAAGGCAAGAATGGAAACAGAGGAAGCGATATGATGTGGATGGAAGAGCACCACAAACCATCACCACAAACCACCAAACCACCACAAGCACAAACGAGCACGACGGTGACGAGTACAACGTGATGTGACAACAAATCACCACCGAGAATATCGGACAGCATGTCATGTTCACAGGAGCAGTGGGAGTCTGGTCTTGAAGAAACGTACGGAGGGGGCTGTGCGGACAAAGGGGCGGGAAGAGCGGGAGATACCCTTGCCAGGTGCGTGCATGCGACCCATGGTTGGTTGTCTTGGCTTGTTCACAGAGAGAAGCACGAGGAGGACGACGAAGACGAGAGGAAAAAGGTACAGTAAAGGGGAAAGGTGATGGAACATGTTCACAAATTGTCGTCGGTGTTGGTTTATGGTGTTGGGTACTGTTGGATTGGATTGGACGGGATTGTGGCTGTGTGATGTGTGACATGTGACAGGGTGCGCATTGCGAGCACACACATGCACACACATGCACACACATGCACACGGCATAAAACCAGGCATGGGCAAAAGAAAGGCAGAGAGCAGGATGGACAGGCAAGAGAGAGAGAAAGAAAGAAAGATAAAACAGAGAAGCAAGCAGGGAGAGCAAAGGGGAAGCATCATCATGTCATGTCACATCATGTTACATACAGGGGGCAAAAAAGGGCATGCACGCATGCAGGCAGGAATGGCACTCAAATCAGATAAATCAATCAATCAGTCTGTCAGTCAATAAATGGAAAGACCGAATAGATAGTCCATTACAGAAAGCACCAAAGGAAAGGACAGCAAGAAGGGACAGGAGAAGAAGAAGAAGAAGAAGAAGGGGAAGGAGGGGGGTGGGGACAGAGAGGAGATGGAAGAAAGGGCAAAGAGTCAGAACAGTGTCAGAGAGAGAGTGTGTGTGTGTATGTTTGTGTGTGTGTATGTTTGTGTGTGTGTGTGTGTGTGATGACTCAATCACCAACAGATGGAAACAGCGAGAAGAAGAGCTGCAGTGCAACAAGGGCAGCACATGCACGATCAGTCAAAGAAGCTGCTGATGAGGTACGCGTTGAGGTCCTCGCAGGACGGATACGCCACGTCCACAAAGCATTCGCTCTCATCCGAGATTCTGT
>NW_004754930.1:564252-585235 GCF_000188695.1 Salpingoeca rosetta | reverse complement strand
CTGTTTGATAATCAGATAGACTCTTACATAGCCAATTCTACCAGGCTCATCATCTCTGATATTCTATACGCTCATTCATTCACATTCCGACACGCATTTTCGCAATCACACCCATATGACCAGGGGGACTTGTGGTGTTTGTTTTTTGATCGTGCATACCTCTTTGCTGTTTGGTGGCTGCGCCTTGCAGCATTGCTTGTGCAGGCTTTTGTTGTTGTTGTTTTTCGTGCGCGTCGTATGTGTCAGACAAACCATCCATCAACCAAGCTCCTCCTGTTTTCGTGTGGGGTTTGTTTGTTGGTGGGTGGTGAGAAAGGCACACAACGCACACAAACAAGCACACACACACACACACGCACACCACACAAACACACACACACACACACACACACACACACACACACACAAAACCCAAACACGAGCAAGGGGCAACGCAAGCAACAATTAATGAAGAGATGCAACCATGAGGCGACAGCACAAACAGTGATGTTGTCAAATTTGACAGCAGCCCACATCGAATGTGACGTTTCCCACGATTTTTTTACCTTGCTTGCTTACTTGCCACGTTGATCGCCACGTGCACACGCCTGCCGTTACTCCACCACAGTTATTTCTGCCTGCGTGATTTTTCCGCCTGCTTCTTTTGTGTCGTCTTTTTCAGTGGCACATGTGCAGCGACCCACGTGGTCGTGTTCATTTTCTCAAGCTCTCTCTTCTGCTGCGCCTGACGACCACGACGACTATGGTTGGCTAAGATGCAGCCCGGCTGGCTCCAGCCAGGACCCCCCTTCACCCGCTTCTTCAAAGGAAACCACTCCGCTCCCCGGCATCTGGAACGCCCGGCATGACCATCGTGCGAACCAACACCTCAATCAAGTTGACGGTCGTCTTTGACACCAGCTGGGGCAACGACGCTCCTCAAGCAAACGTCACCGGTACGCTTCCCCTGCTCGATGCAAGCATATCTCTGCTTCTTTGTCTTCTCTTCTTTTCCTTTCTTTCCACCCTTTCTTTCCACCCTTTTCTCCCCCCCCCCCCCTTTCCCTCCCTCTATCCTCCCCTCTCTTCCAATCTTCCATTTACCCCGATGGCGACAGGGGCAAACTCGCCAAGTTTGCATTAACCCTCGTCAAGCTGGTACGTGGCGCACGTGTTGCGGCAGACCCCAGTATCCACCTTCAATGGAGGAGAAAAGGCTCTTGTTGCTTCCATCCATCATGTGCGCTCAAACCCAGTCCATCGCAGACAAAATACTTGGTGTCTTCAGACCAGATGGCCAAGTGGTGCTTCCGCACTTCCATGACCGTTGCTGACTTGGCCTCATTGGCCCTGAAAGCTGGGGTGGCAAGCGGATGACATTCCTTGAAGGAAAAAAAAATCCTCTTTCCCAATTCCCTTTTCCCTCAAAACCTCTCTTTTGCCATTCTCTCCCTAACCCCATGTTTCTTGTGTGCCCTTCCATCGTTGCCGCCATTCTCATTCACTCATTCATGAATCTTACATGCATCCCCACATTTCTCTTCATAGGCATGCCGCAACAAACCGCTATCAAGTCAAGCTGACGCGCCCACGAAACAAATGCACCGACGCTTACTTTTGCTGCCGCCCAAGACTTTGCCCAATTGTCATGTGCAGCTCGCTGCCTGACATCTTGTCTGGTCTGTGACCACTGCTCTGTTCATGATTTACACTTGAGACGTTTCGGCTTTCGCGGCATTTATGGAGCGAACGAAACGAGAGTAAACAAACAACAGAACGAAAGTGCGCTCAGTACAGTCACAAGTCAACCGCAAACATCACGGGGAATCAACCACAGAACCAAAACTGTATTGAGAAGGTCGCACAAAAGAAACAACTTGTCATGTCACACGTGCACCAACAACACCCACCTCGCTGAGCAAACGACAAGTCATACCACACGGCGGCACCACCACATGCCTGCTGCGTCTCGCTCTCACTCCATCACTCCATGTGCTTGGAGAGGCGAAGGGAGGCGGCCCAGGTGGATTTGCCCTTCTTGTACTTGGTAGCGCGCAGCTTGGCCAGGTTGCGCTTTGCAGCCTCCAGTTCGCGCTCCTGCTTCAGCACGGCCTCCACAGCCTCAATCTCCTGGCGCATGCTCTGCACGGGGCGCTCGTCCAGGGACATGTCTGCCTCCTGCGCCTCCTCAAGCGCCGTCTTGGCAGACTCCACCAAGTGATCTGCAGCCTTCTTGACGGCGGAGCCGGCAGCCAGCAGCCGCTTGGCCGTCGGCGACTGCGCATCCATCTTTGCGCGGCAAGCAAGCATGAGCTGCGCAGTGGAGTTGGCCACGCTCTTCGCAGACGCCACCAGCTTCTCGTCGGCAGAGCCGCCCTGCACCGTGGCGTTGGCCGCCTCGCACAGGTTCTGCGTGGCAAACGCAACCAGCTTGGCGGCAGACACCATGCTCGCTGACCACTGCGCCTCCTCACTGTAATAATCGCCAGAGAACGGCATGGTGTCGGCCATCTCCTTCTGTGCGGCGTTGGCGGCCTTGACCAGTGACGACGTGGCGGTGGCAATGCTCTTTGCGGCGCCGAGAATCTGCTCCTCAAACGGAAGGTCCTCCACCTGCACCTCCGCGCGGGGCTGCATCACAGAGAGCTTGTCCGCGGCAGAGTCGATGGCGGCAGCAGCGGTCAGCAGCTCCTGTTCCGCAACGACGTTGGGGTCGGTCGGGTCAACCCAGTCATCGCCCTTGAGGTTCTGCGCGGCCTGGCCAACCTCAGCCAGGTTGGACGCCACTTGCCGTGACCACTCGAGCGCCTGCTTCTTCGCGTCGGAAGTCGCTGGGCGGCCCGCAAGCGACGCGGCAACGCCAAGCAGGCCGCGAACAGCCGCAGCGCACCCCTTGCTCGCAGACTGCACCTCGTCCCGGCCTGTGGACGCCTCGCTCACAACGCTGGC
This sequence comes from Salpingoeca rosetta, assembly GCF_000188695.1. Taxonomy (NCBI): domain Eukaryota; class Choanoflagellata; order Craspedida; family Salpingoecidae; genus Salpingoeca; species Salpingoeca rosetta. Next base: position 582,307 of record NW_004754930.1, on the reverse strand, counting down.
CACCTCGGCAGCCTTCATCAGGTCAATCACGGCCTTGCGTACGTCGTTCGCGGCGCCCGTCAGGCGATCCACCTGGCCAGAGCCCATGGCCGTCACCAGCTTGGTCACCGCCGAGGTCACGGGCCGCGATGCCGCAATCAGGTTGCCCACCGCATCCTCGTCCTTCACATCCTCATCAACAAGGCTGGAGCTGCGCGGTGTGTACAGAAAGGAAAGGGTGGGGGTGGGGAGGGTGGGGGTGTGGAAGGCCAGGGAAGTGGGTGAGCACATTCATAAACATCCGGCCCGAGGCGAACCATGCATGACAATGACAACACGAAACATACACGATGACTTCGCACATCCTTGTTCAAACAACCAACAATGACAACGCACACACACACACACACACACACACACACACACACACACACACACACAAACAACAACAACAAACACAACAAACAACAACAACAACAAACAACAAAAACAAAAACAACAACAAACACAACAACAACAACAACAACAAACAACAACAACTTAAACAACACACACACACATTCCGCACCTCGTTTCTTCCCGCTCAATGGCCTGCATTGCAGACTCGAGGGCCTGTGTGACGCGCTGTGCACCATCATCGATGCCAGATACCGTCTTCAGCAGCCCGCTGATGTTCGTGGCCATGGTCCGCGCTTGCTCGCCCAGCTTCTTCACAGCCGCATCCTATTCGTGTGTGCATGCATTGGTGAGTAGCCGCCACCGCCACGCAGTGAATTAATGCAAGTGGCACATGTGCAAATCTTGAGCAGCACAAACGCAATTCAACAACAGCACCCCCGTGTACGCACCACAAAACATGCCCCCTCCCCTCCACTATCCCCGTCCTTCTGCTTCATTCAAACGTACATCGTGTGGGTTGCCGGAGACGGACTTGGTTGTGGTGAGGAGCTCAGCGAGCGTTGCGCCCACATCACGTGCAGCGTTCAGCAGCAGCACCTGGGCGTCCACCTGGTCGGGCCCAAGCGAGGCTGCACCAAGCTTCAGCGACTCGACGAGTGCGTCAAAGTTGGTGTTGAGCTTCTCCGCAGCAGCAGCAAGGTCGTCCTGGGACTCCGCCGTTGCCGTGACAAGCGCCTTGGTCTGCTCCACAAGCTGCTTGGCCTTGTCGCGGATCTGGCCCTGCTCCGCCGTGAACGTCGTCTGCGCGTCCGGCATGAGCGAGCCCGCAGATGCAAACATGAGCGTTGTCTCCAGGTCTGTGACCGTGTCCTCGACCTTGACGCACGCGTCGATGCACGCCTGCGTGCCGCGGGAACCAGCCTGCAGCTGGGCAACCACGCTCTGCACCTGACGCGACACCTCGCGCGCGCTGTCGGCCACCTCCTGCTTCGCCACCTGGTCCGTTGGTCGCTGCTGCAGCAGCCCAGCGGAGCCGACCAGGTTGCTGCAGGCAACACCGAGATCACGCACGGCACCCTTGAGCTGTGTGGCAAACTTGTCTGACGGCAAGCCCTTGAGGGCACCGGTGGTGTCTGAGATGAGCGCGAGCAGCTGGTTGGTGAGATCGGTGGCCAGTGCAGGAACCTCCTCCGGCTCCGTAAGCGCCTTGCTCAACATGTCCTGTGTGGGTTTGGGAAACAAAAAAAAAGGGGGGGGGATAGGAGAAGTATGAGTCAAACAAGTAACATGAAAAAAACGCGAAGATCGACTTGAACAAAACCAGTACAACGCCACCACACCACCACAAACTGCGATGCGCCATCACACACACACACACACACACACACACACATACAAGCACACACATACACACACACACACACCTGTGCCTTTGTGGCCATCTTGCGGGTGTGCTTGTTGGCAGAGTCCTGGTAGTCGACAAAGTTCTGCGCAGTGGTGAACTCGGCCGCTTCTCCGAGCTCCAGCTTGTCCAGGGCGCGGTTGATGTTGTTCAGGTTGCCAGCAGCAACGCCAGTCTCGTTGGTGAGCTGCCCAATCGTGTTACAGAACTCTGTGATGCCCTTGTCCAGGTTCTCACGCGCGCGTGCGACAATGCGGTGCTTCGTCTTCTCATCCGGGTTGCCGCCACAGTCGCGTGCCGCGTGCACGAGCTGGCTCACGCCCTCCAGCAACGTCCGGCCCTGCGCGCACACGGACTGCTGCACCTCGCTGTCCTTGATGTGCGAGATGGCGCCAATCATGCTCGTGAGCAACGAGTCTGCGATGGTGCGCGTTGCCTCCGCTGCGTGCGCCAGACGCGCCGGGTCGCTCGTTCCGCCCGTCTTGAGCGCGTCGCACGCCTCGCGCAGGTTCGCAGCCATGCCCACAATCTCCTCCTGGAAACCGCCCATCGTCTCGTCGTCAGCCACCTCCAGCGTGCCGCTCTGGCACGCGTACTCCGTCTCCTGCAGGTCGTGCAGCAGCTGCCCAATCTCGTAGGCGGTGTTGTCGCACTCGCGCTGGCCGGGCGCGTTGTCCTGCATGGCGGACACGAGCGCCTGCACAGACTGCGACACTGTCTTGGAGTGCTGGCCCAGCTCCTCCCACTTTGGCGGGTCGCGTGGGTTGGCAATCAGGCTCTTGGCGGCGGTGATGAGCTTGCAGCTTGCCTCTGCCACGTCCCGCCCAGCGGTGCAGAACGGCTTCTGGCGCGCTTTCGCCTCTTCGCTGAAGGCGGCGGCACCGGCACCGCTCGCATCCGCGTCCGCGTCGGTGGCCAGCTGAAGCAGCTGATCCACCACCTCGTTCAGCTGTGCCGAGCTCTCTTGGCACGCAGCGCGCGCCTCGGGGGTCATGGACGAGGCCAGCTGCTTTGCGTTGGCAATCACGTCGCGTGTGGCGCCGGAGATGGCCGTGGACACCTCGACCAGCTGCTGCGAGACAACTGGGTTGGTTGTCTGCTCCGCCGCCGCACGGCACAGGTGGCACAGGCTCGTTGTATCTGTGGCGATGCGCTTTGCCGCCGCCATCACCTCCTGCTGGGACGACGTGCAGCTCACCAGCGTTGCGCACGCGTGCTCGATTGCTTCCTTGGAACGAATCACGCCCGCCTGGTCCAGCGCCCCACCGCCAGAGCCACCAGAGGAGGACACATCAGACACGGCAACCAGGTATGCTGCCTGTGCAGCGTCCTCGCAGAGACCGACGACGGCATCTGTGGCGTGCTGCAGTGCAGAGTTGAAGCGGTCTGTGTCACGGTTCTTGCAGTGGCCCGCAACCTCAGCCAGTGCAGAGCCCAGGTCCTGCACAGAGAAGACAAGAACGAGTGTGTGAGTGTGTGAGTGTGTGAGTGAGTGTGTGCGTGTTGTGTGTGAGTAAGTATGCATGCGTGTGTGCGCGAATGTGTGCAAAGAAGGCACGTGCAGGGGAAGCGAGCTGAAGAACACGTACAAACAAGCATACAACCAAACAAGCATACAACCAACCAAACAAGCATACAAACAAACAAACAAGCATACAACCAACCAACCAACCAAACAAACAAGCATACAAACAAACAAGCATACAAACAAACAAACAAGCATACAAACAAACAAACATGCACTGACGCACTCTGGTTTTGGTCAGCACGTCGTCAACACAGGTAAAGTAGGAGCTTGCGCTGATGGCGGATGTTGGGCTCTCGAGCGAGGCCGCTGCGGCCTGCACTGTACGAATGGCCTTGTCACACTGCTTCTGGCCCGGGGCGGACTGCGTGCACGCGGTGAGAAGATTGTTGATGGATGAAGAGATGCCACGCACGGCGGAGGAGAGGAGGTTGCGCTGGCTGTTGTCTGTCGGGTCCACGGCCGTGGCAGCACCAAGCTTCAGCAGCTTCTCCGCATTGGTGGAGATGCTCTGCAGGAATGACAGCAGGTCCTTTGCGTCCTCCTGCGTCTCGCACGCGCCGGCAAGGGTGAGCCCCGCAGACACAAACGACTTGTGCACTTCCACCAGGCGCTGCGATGCCGCGGCAACCTCGTCGGGCCCGCCCAGCAGGGCCTTGTCAGACACCTCCGACACCACCTGCGACAAGGCATTGGCCGCGGACATCACGGTGGCCGAGTGCTGCTGGAACACTTCGGGGCCTTGCGCCTGCACGCTGAAGCCCTTGCTCTGTGTCAGCGGCTTGGCCTGCTTGTGCACCTGCTGCGCGCACTGCTGCGCACTGCGCTGGCCCGGGAGGTCCGAGGCCAGCTGCGACAGGCTCTCCAACAGCTGCTTGCTCGCAGCCTTCACCTCCGCCATGGCCGCAGCCGACATCTTGCCGCCACTGCCGGCCTCTGCGCCGCTCACGAGCTTGCGGCCTTCCATCAGCAGCTGGGCCGCCTGCTGCATGACCGCGCGGGCGTGGGCGAGGATGGCGCGCTGCTGCTCAGAGGCCGGTGTGCTCGCTGCAAACACCTGCACCGCCACGGTGAGCTCCTTGAGGGCCTTGGCCATGGCGTTGGCGCACTTGTTGACAAAGTCCTCGTTGCCCTGCTTCACCGCGGCCTGGAACTGCTTGATGCGGGTCTTGACGGCGTGGATGGACGCCATGATGCGCCGCACCGCCTCGGCAGGGTCGTCCCCAGGCATCGCCGCCAACTGCCCTTGCTCCGCCATCGCGTCCAGCTGGGCCAGCGAGGAGCCGAGCGTGAGTACGCTCTCCACGGCGTGGCTCAACTGAAGGCTGTCCGAGGCGTCGGCCGTGGACGCAATGGACGACTTGAGGTCTGCCAGGGCCGCGTTGACGCTGCGTGCGCAGTTTGTCACCTGCATGGTGGCTGCGGCGTCCGTGAACGTGGGCGCGACGTTTCTGGCGGCCTCCGCAAGGCGCTTGGCCGGCGCCAGGAAGTCCTGCGCCTTGTTGACCAGGTCCATCTGCGCCGCAGCGTTCATGGGGTCGCGGCGGGCACCGCGAATGGCCGTGATCAGGCGCGCCGTCTGCCCGCGGATGTGCTGGCACTGCGCCGCCAGCCGCTCGCGTGTTGACGACTCCCGCACGAGGTCGTCCGTGGCGTGCACGGCGCTGATGAGCTGGGTGACGGAGGCGGCAGACTGCTTGGCGCTGGTGACCAGCCCCGTGATGGCGCGCTTGAGAATGACGTCGCTGGCTGTGGCTTTCGTCACGTCGCGCAGGTTCGACGCTGCGTCCAGAAGTGCCTGCTGCGCCTTCTTGCTCTTGGGGTTCTGCGACGCCTTCTTCGTGGCCTCCACCAGGCGCGTTGTGGCGTCGGCAAGGCGGCGGGCCGTCTTGAGGTGCTCTTGCTGCTTCGTCGGGTCTGTCTCCCTGTTGGCGCGTGCCTTCACCTCGCTCACCACCACGGCCGTGGCCTTGGCCAGCTGCTTTGCGGTCGCCACCATCTGCCGCGGGTCGCCAAGCCGGCGCGGGAGGGCGTCTGCAGACTGCAGAATCTCCTCGCACGCGCGCTCAAACATGGGCGACACGCTTGCGCCCAGGGTCGCGTACGTGCCCGTTGCGGCACCGGACGCCGTGCCCGCACGACTGCGCGAGCCGCCGGTCGACGCGGTGTTGCCGACGACAACAACAACTTCGTTGATGCCCTGGATGAGCTGCCCGAGGGCGTCGGACACGGCGGTGGCGGCGTGGGCGAGCTCGCCAACGGCCTGCTCGTCCGCACACGCGTTCTGAGCCGCGCTGACGAGCGTCTCCACAGAGGCGGCCAGGGCGCGGGCGCTCTCCTGCAGCTGCTCCTGGCACAGCGCGCTGTGGATGGATGGCACCAGCATCTTGGAGCAGGTGCCCAGCTGCGTTGTGGCGACAGCGGTGGTCTTGGCGGCGGTGATGACGCTGCTCTGCAGCACGGCGTCGTCGCACTTGCCGGCCACCGTCTTTGCGCGGTCCACAAGCACGCTGGTGGCGTTTGCAATGGCCTTGGTGAGGCCCATGATGTGGCTCTGCTTCTCGTCGGAGACCTCGGCCGCCTGGGCCAGGGACAGCAGCGCCGACCCGCTTTGGCCAACCTGGTTTGCAGAGGAGAGGATGTTCTGGCGGTTCATGATGCCGCGCTCTGTCGGGGCCACCGTGTCCACAAACGAGCGCAGGTGCGATGACAGCTGCTCCAGCGCCGACTTGAAGTTGTCTGCCTGCACCGGGTTGAGGGCCATGAGCATGGCCACGTCCTCGGCGGCAGACCGCATGTTGGACGCCAGTGTGGAGATGCTGGCGCCGACGGCGGTGAAGTTGACCTTGGTGTTGTCGCTGCGGGCTGTTGTGAGCGTGACAATGTTGGCGGTGGCAGAGAGGATGGCGGCAACCTCGGCTGCGACGTTCTGCCGGGCGAGCAGGTCCTTTTCCTCGCGCCAGCGGTGGGCGGACGCGGACTCGCCAAGCGGCGGCAGCGTGGCGGGCGACGCAATCTTCTTGCCTGCAAGCACAAACACGCGGTTGGCACGCGAGATGTGGTTGGCAAGCGTGGACTGTGCCTGTGCCGACGAGCGCAGGCGCGGACGCAGCTGTTTCGGCAGGTAGTATGCGTGTGTGTTGTGTGTTGTGTGTGTGTGTGTTGTGTGAGCGTGGCAGTGTGTGTAAGCGTGTGAGAGGGGGAGAGTGTTGTATCGCGTGTTGTGTTGTGTTGTGGTGGTGTTGCGGCGGTGTTGCGGCGTTTTGTGTCGGTGGGACAGTCATGCAGCGAAGTGGACATGTGGGTAAGCTGTGCAAGTGGAGCATAAGAAGAAGAAGAAGAAAGAAGAAAAGAAGCACAAGGACGAGAACAGAGGACGACGGCATGGTGGAACGAACCGAAGCGTGGCCCGAGGCGGACTGACGCACGTTCATCTGTGGAAGAGGGGACAGGTGTGTTTGCGTGTGTGCATGATGGGTGAGGGGGTGGTGGTCATTTGCAAGTCGAACTCGCGTGAACTCGCACGCAAACCGCACTTGCACATGCGTTTGAACACAGAGGCAGACAAACATGACACACACACACGTACGCATACACACATACGCATACACACATACGCATACACACATACCCATGCACACACACACACACACACACACACACACACACACACACACACAGAGAGAGAGAGACGCGCGCAAGCACAGAGACGCACGCAAACACGAACGCCCACCTGCGTCGCCTTGCTGCCGCGGAGGTTGACGCGTTCGGCGCGGGCGAGTTGTGAGGTTGTGTTTCCAGATTGTGCTGCCATGCTGGACGCAGACTCCCGCCTGTCCTGTTGCCGGCGCTTCTTGAGGATGATGTCGATGTAGCCCGCAATGAGCTGCGAGATCTTGTCGCCCTCAAGCGTCTGCACAGAGTAGTAGTCGGAGTACGTGCCAAAGTCGAGGGTGAAGCTGTTGGGTGATGCAACCCACCGCTTCACCGTCGTCAGCGGCCATGTCTTCAGCACCTGGGGGAGGGGAGGGTGGCGGTCGTGGTGACGGCGGTGGTGTGATGGTGCCAATGAATATGACGAGCAGTGAACTTGGAACACATTCACAACCGCCTAAAAGTGCGCAACACGCAACAAACAACCACACACACACACACACACAAGAACACAAACAACCGCACAAAACAACACATACAAACACATGGACAAGAACACAAAGGCACAAAACACGTACACACATGCACACACGTACACACATGCACACACGTACACGCACACACACACACACACACAAGAACAAGAACAAGCAAAGATACAACCGCACAAAACAACGCATATACACACGAGCACACAGCCGCACCTCCTTTGTCTTTTCGTCCATGCGCATGACGCTCTCGCGAGTGACGCCGAGAAGGCGTGGGATGAGCTTGTTCTTGCCCTTCACTTTCTCCCGCACGCTGAAGAAGGTGATGCCATATGTCTTGAGGGCGCGGCACATGGTGGTGTATTTGAACTTGATGTTCAGCTCGGGCTGGCCAACGAGCTTCTTGTGCTCTGCGTAGATTTTCTTCTCCACGCCCTTGACCTTGACATACTCCGCAGGGAGCACGGCTCGCAGGTCGTCGAGGTAGCCCGGTTTGTGGCGGTCAGGGTTGTGGTCACCATGCTCAATGTGCACTTGCATGGCAGCAAACTGAGTGGGAAGAAGGGAAGAGGGAGGAAGAGCAAGGGAGTGGAGTGGTGTCAATGTAAACGTGCGTGAAAGCAGAGCAAGAATACAGAACTAAGTGGCACAAGCACGGTCGGTGACGGAGTGCAGCACTCGCACACAGATGGGAGCAGACAGACGGATAGAGACAGACAGACATACACACACACACACATGCACACACACACATGCAAACCTCACACGTGCCCGGGGGGGGGGACTGACCTGTACGGCTTCGTCGAGGGTGCAGGGATGCTCGCCCTTGACAATCGAGTCCTTGGCCTGAACGGTTGTGAAGTGCACAATAAAACAGCATGGGTAGCGTCAGTGTTAACAGTACCGAAAGAGTTCACAGCACAGCACAAGCACAAGCACAAGCACAGTAGCAAGGAGACGACCCACAGCGACTGCAACACACACAAACACACACACACACACGAACACACGAACACACGAACACACACACACACACACAAATACACACAAACACACACACATACACACACCTGTCCGTAGACGAGGTTGACTTGCACAGGATCGTCTCTGTTGATTTCCTGATCGGAGAAGAAAAACTTCTTACGGAGGACGAGGACCTGGTCCGGCATCACGCCCTGCGCTCGCAGCGTCAGCTCGTGCTGCAGCCACTTCTCATCGTCCTGTAGATACACCCGCGCGTGAGATTCGTTCATGTGTATGTGTGTGTTGCGTGTGTGTGTGTGTGTGTGTGTTTGTTGCGTGGTGGTGTGCAGCAAGGGAAGCACATGTGAGGCACTGGCGTGCACCGGGACGGTCCGCAAAGGCGGGCAGGTGAACAGAAGAAACAGGGCAGCGCACAGCCCTTATGGCAGCAACATCATGAAGCGCACACAGACACACGTACACACACGCACACACGCACACACAACACAGACACACAAACACACAAACACACAAGACACACACACACACACGCGTACACACTCAAACACACACACACACAGGCACGCACAAAGACGTACAGCCATGCGCTTGCGAAGGTCGACGAGGGTTTCCTTCTTTGAGCGGCGGGTGTCCTGTGGAGAAGCGGCCTTTTCGTCCAGCATGAACGAGTACTCCTCGTGGTTGTGGATGCCGATGCGTTGGCACACGTTGTGCACAATCGCGCCAACAGGCAGGCTCTCGTCAATCTGTGGCCACATGTGCGTGATGGTGAGTGGCGGGAAGCATGGTGCGTACACGGTCGTGTTGCACAACAACACGCAAACCAGGGCAAGCACAAGGGCAAGACGATGAAAAAAGGGCAAGGATAACAGCAGCAGCAGCAGCAGCAGCAGCAGCAGCAGCAGCAGCAGCTATAGCAGCCACAGCAGTACAGATGGGGTATCACATGCAGTGGGACCTGGTGGTGTTTCCCCCCACCTTGACGGTACGGACGGTCTTTTCGCTGCCGTCGATGAGGCGAATCTTGAGGGGGCGCTGCTTTGGCGCAAACTGCACAATTTGCTGCGATCATCGCACGCAGTGTGTGTGTGTGTATTTGTTTGTGTGTGTTGAGATAACAAGAGGGTGTGTGAGAGGTAGCCGTACATTGCTTCTTTCTTGCGTGAGCGTTTGGTGCAGAGGGAACAGGTGGTGCAAAGAACACGCGTGAACGAACATGGACAAGCCTGCGCAAGGAATGCAAATGATAGGCAGCGGGTGTGCAGCGCTCACCCCATTGCGCAGGCCACTGGTGCCGATGGTGGCCTTTGGGTCGACCCAGATGTCGTAGCCGCCATGCATGGACTGCCGAAGGAAGCCATACATATCCGCTGTGACGACGATGAAGCAGGGCAATGTTCATGCGCAAGAAACGAGATGTGAATGTGTGGTGCGTGGAAGCTGGCACAGGAAACGAGCGAGAATAACAGAGCAAGCCGTGTTCGTAGGTGCACACACGGGTGATGGAAAGCAGGAAACGCGGATGTTAGCGAGCCGCGTACCGAGAGATGGATCCTGACCAAACTCTGTGAGAGCAAGCACGCACGCTTGCGCCACGGTCATTTGCCGTCCAAACTGCATCAGGCAAGCGAGCAAGGGCAGATTGGAAGAGAGCAGAGACGAGAGCAAAGGTGCATAAACAAGAGGAGAAAGTGAGTCACACTTTCGATACGAGCCACTGCGCTGAGACACAAGCAGCAGCAACACTGCCACTGTCAATGTCACTGATAGTACTACAAGCGAGCGCCTGTGCGTGTAGCACACGAACATGTCGTGATGTGGCGACACGCAATAAGACACGTCACACAGGAACAAGTGTGCATGTACCTTGATGATTTGCTGAGTGTCCTTCTCCGCCCAGACCACGGTCAGAGCGATGGAGTTGTCCATGGTGAAGGTGCCTTGTGTGTGGGTGCTTGTGGACGACGACGACGACAAGGAGAGCGCGTGAGCGAGATGAGGGGCGGTGGGGGGGGGTCGATGCGAACATACAAACACAAACACGAAGGCAGAGACTGGTGGAAGGTCGTGGTTCGATGGTTTTGTTTGGCTGCAGTCCACCTCATTTCACCAAAACAGAAAACTGGCCATATTTCCGCACAATCACCAACACTGCGCATCAAGCACCAAGTCCGTGGCGCCATTTTTTTGAGTGCGACCAAGCAACAAGGAAGACATCATCGATGATGGGTGCGTGTGTGTGTGTGTGAGCGTGTAGTGTGTGTGTGTGAGCGTGTAGTGTGTGTGTGTAAGCGTGAAGTGTGTGTGCGTTGATGTACGTTGTGTCTTTGTGTGTGGATGAATCTCTTTGTGTGTGTGTGCGTGTGTGTGAGTGCGTTGACGTGTGGTTGTGTGTGGATGAATCTCTTTTTTGTGTGTGTGTTCTGTGTACGGTCTGATTCCCTTTCTTTCTTTTGACTGTTGTCCAACCACTCTCGCCCTTGTCTGTTTGAGTGCAGAGGGGGATTCCGGGTTCTGGGCAACGGACGATCTGTCCGACATCTTTGGCGACGTGGACGAGGGAGAAACAACAAAGGAGGACAAGAAAGATGCCGCCGAAGCAGAGAAAGAACAGGATTCAGCACAGGATTCAGCTGCCCTCCAAGCACAACTCGCGGCGTTGGAGCAGCAGTTGGCAAAGGTGCGTGGGCAGCTGAACAAGGCCAACAGCACCAAGACCACCAACAACAGCGCCACCGCCACCATCAACGACAACACCACCACAAATGACAACAACACCAACAACAACACCAACAGCAACAGTGCCGCTAACAAGCCCACACCAAGCACCAATGCCACCACAGCAGCCGCAGCAACTACCGCAGCCAGGAAACCTTCGACGCCACGAGCAGCTGCTGCACCGACGCGGAGCGTTCGCCCTCAAAGCACCAGTGGGTCGCAGAAGCAAGCTACGCCCGGCATGACTACCCATCCGTCCTCAGCTTCCTTGACGGCAAAGCAGACGGCGCCGCCACAGCGGGCGGTGGTTCCGCGAAATGCGCCCAGGCGACCCGGCACCAGTGGCAGCGCTTCAACATCAGGGGCATCGCCATCGGCAGGCACCGGTGCAAAGGTAACAACCAGCGGCGCATCCAACTGGACACAGAGCGATAAGGACGAGTACACGGGACTCCGACTCAAGTACGTTGTTTGGTGTGACTCAAACGCACGCGCTTGCTTTTGTCGTCGCTGTTGTTGCTTCTCTGCATGATGGCTCCCTTCTGTACGAATGCTCGCTCACCTCCTCTACTGCAACACACACACACATGTTCTCTGCACAGGAACCGAACCATTGGCAGTCTGCAGCTCAAGTCGATGATGAGTGGGCGGAAGTTTGTTCCCATCCGTGACATTGTCAGTGTGGTAAGTGACGCGCGCACTCACGCAGCAAGATGCAGCCACATGCACTTGTGTTTGGTGTCGCTGTAGCAGGAAGCAAATGAGCTGCGTCGCTGTCCGAGGTGCCGGCGTTTGCAGTCTCCAACTTGACATCACGGCAACAACTGCCAAAGCTATCACATAACCACCCTCAGCAACCCCTCTTTCCTCCTCTCCCCCGCCCCGCTCACCTCAATGCGTGCTCATGCTTGCAACAGCTGCGACACCGTGCAAAGTCGCCCGAATCGGCAACGGAGACAATTGTGACGTTTGGGGTCGTGGCCAAGAAGTCGCCCACGAAACAGACATCCAAGGGCGCAAACTACGCCATCTGGACCATGTCAGACCTCAACCACGACGGGGTGCGCTGCCTTGGCTCTTGCACGTGAAACTGGAGGGCGTGTGCGTGTTTGCATGTGTATTTGCATGTGTGTGTGCATGTGTGTTTGCATGTGCATGTGTGTTTGCATGTGTGTGTGTGTTTGCATGTGTGTGTGTGTGCATTTGTGCTGAACCCGTGACGCCTCGCCCGGACTTGGATAACGTGATGCATTTGCGTGGGCGCATGTGTTTGTGCATCATTATGCAGGTTGGCCTGTTCGTCTCTGGTGCAGTGCATGCAAAGCACTGGCGCGAGAATGCTGGCGTCTTTGTCGGCATTTCCGACCCGGTCCTCATGGAGGTGTGTGTGTGTGTGTGTGTGTGTACATCGTGCACGTTTTGTTGTTGTTGTTGTTGTTGTGTGTGTGTGTGTGTACATCGTGTGCACGTTTTGTTGTTGTGTGTGTGTGTATGCTCCCCCACGCTTCATTCTGAACACAACTACCTGCCCCCTCCTAACACACGACGTGCGTGACAGGAGCGCGCCGGCTCGCGGCCAATGTTGACGGTGCGCGATGAAAGCCAACTGCTCATGGTTGGCACGTGCTCGGATTTCGCCATGTGCAAGGCGTTTACCAAAGACGGCAAGCCATGCAGCTGGCCAGTCAATTTGCAACTGGGGTGAGTGAGGCATGTCACCTGCTCAAACACACACGCACGTACCGCTCTCACTGACGCATGCATACCGATGCATGCATACTGACAAGTGCACAAGCACACACACATACACACGTGCACACATGCACACTAACACACTTTCACACTTTCACACCTACACACATACACACATACACACATACACACTTACACACTTACACACACACACATACGCACACACACACACTTACACACACACACACGATCATGACTACTGCCGCGGTGTCAGGGAATATTGCCAAGCGCATGTTGGCTCCGCGTACAGGAAGAAGAAGAGGCAATCGCGGCAAGTCCTCAACCTCGGGTTCGTATTCAGGCATATCCGTGCAACCTTGTCTCTTTTATTGCACACTTTACTCTGTTGTTGGTGTCAACAAAGGTTCATTGCATCTGCTGATCGATCGCCGATGAACACACATATACAAACTCGCAGTTTTGAACACGCCCTCACGAACACATGAACGAACACATTTGAAACACAAACACACGCATGTGTGCACAGAATGGGCCCGAATCCCAACGCGCGCACGGTGTTGGCGGCGCGGCAGCGGTCCGGTGGTCGACCATCACCATCACCATCATCGTCCACTGGTCTTGCACGAGGCGCATCTGTTGTTGGAAAGAGTGCATCATCGTCATCTTCATCGAAGAAGGCCAAGACGCCGATGGAGAAGATGAAGAGTCAGCTGCGACTGGAAGCCGTGACATCCCTGAGTGCCAACAACACCTTTCGTAAGGCCATGCGCACCATGACTTCCTCAAGTAAGCGGTCGTGGCGGTGTGCTCTGTCGTGTGCTGTGACGTATGTTGCATGTGTGCTCTGCGGTGTATTGGTATGGATGACAACAGGGCAACTTGCACAGACACAAACCAACTGACACACACACACACACACACACACACTCTCTCTCTCTCTGTCCACCACCACCACCACCACCACCACCACCACCACCACCACCACCGCTGTGTCGTGGACACGTGTGTGTGATTCAGATCCGCTTGCAAAGAAGATGGTTGAGCACGAGTTTCGTGAAGCGGCAAAGAAGCGCGATGGGTCCTTCCTCAACCGCCCAAGATCGGGTGTCCGTCCAGACACCCAGGCATCGACCTCCGTGCTCACGGCCACGTGCGACAAGCTCCTTGCACTCAACGGACAGTCAAGACCCATGCTTGCACGCGGCGCACAGGCGGTACGCATGGATGCACACTTTGTTGTGCGTGTATTTTGTGTGTGTTTGTGCGTGTATTTGTGCGTGTATTTGTGCGTGTGTGTGTGCATGTGTGTGACGTATGCTTCAATGTGTTTGTGCGGCTGTGCGTGAATGGTTCTCGTGTGCATACTTGCGTTGCACGGCTGGTTGTGTCCTGACACGTGGTTGAATGCACATGATGCCCGAAGCACAGCATTTCTGTGCGTGTTGTTTTGCTCGTATCCCTTGTGCTTTGCAAAGCGTGCTGCTAATATGCAGGGCGCCTTCTCCATGGTCGCCCTTCAAGCACCGCTCACACATTGTCATTGATGCTTGCGCCTTCGTTGCCTGTCACGTGCGATTGTATTGTGATTGCACAGGGGTCGCAAATCCAACTGTCCAAAGCGCGTGATCCATACGCACGTGCAGCCGCGCTCGCCCGCAGCAAAGGCGGATTCGCCAAAGTCGATCCCAATGCGCCCGTGTCACCATCATCACGTCAGTGCTCTCGCCCTTGACGCTGCATCGCTGCTGTGGTGACTTGGTCTTGCTGCGCAAACGATTGGCTGAAGCTGAGCCTGTTGTTCACCCTGCTGCTGTTGCTGCTGTTGCTGTTGTTGCTGCTGTTGCTGACATCATATGCACTTGTTGTGCACTGACCTGCAATACCTGCTCTTGCACCTGCACGACAGAGGACGTTGACGTGGATAAGCTGCGAAAGCGCGTGGCCAGACGCGAGGTAACTGCAGCAGAGGATCGAGAGGCGCGCACGTCCAAGCGCCCAAAGTCATCCGTCCTCACAGCCATCGTCGGCGATATTGAGTACGTCATCGCGTTGCATTACTTCACATGTTGGCTCATGTGTGCACGTGTTGTTGCTTTGCTTTGTTGCGTGTTGTTGCTTTGCTTTGTTGCGTGTTGTTGCTTTGCTTTGCGTTGTGGTGTTCTCTTGCCGTAAGCTCACTCCTCGTGTTCGTGTATCGGGCCGTGTTGTCGTTGGTGCTTGCATCTGTGTGTGTGTGTGTGTGCGTGTGCGTGTGTGCGCGTGCGTGTGTGCGCGTGCGTGTGTGCGTGTGCGTGTGCGTGTGCGTGTGCGTGTGCGTGTGCGTGTGTGCGCGTGTGCGTGTATGCTTGCAATCTTGAATTGCTGCTTATGTCAGTTCTGAGGAGACAAAGGCGATGCTTGAGCGCAAATCGAAGCACCTGGACGAATTCCACGAGGTGTGCGTGTGTGTTCATGTGTGTGTTCATGTGTGTTCATGTGCGTGTGTGTGTGCACGCCATCAAACCATATTGCGGACATATGCCTTGCATTCGTTAACCACCCGCCGCGTTGTACTTGGGCTCGTCTCATCCCCACACGCACTCACTCCTCACACTCTCACACTCTCACACTCCTCACACACACACATCCATCCATTCACTCCCACTTTTCAGGCGGAAGAGAAGGAGCTTATGCGCATGCTGGCACGCGGAGAGGAATTGGAGAAGATGGAGGAAAAGATGAAGACAATCAAGGAAACGACCGTCGTGTGTCACAAGTGCAGTACGGTGCGTACATCTCACTGGGTTGTGGTCGAGGAGCTTGCCACACGACAGATACAGAAGCAAGCACACACAACGCACATACACACGTGTACACACACACACACACACACACACACACACACACACACACGCACAACACAACACCCAACTCACACACACACACACACACACATAACACACTCCATGTCACACCTGATGACCAACCCCCATCTCCGGCGTGCAGTGCAAGCGGCTGACGATGCGCGCGCCAAAGCTGTGCATCGACAACGGGCACGCCGTGAACAAGGTGAAGACCAAGAAGCGGTTCTTCCAGTGCGGAAACTGCAACAAGCACACGTTTACGCTGGGCGCTCGTTTGCCTGGTGGGCCCTGTCCTGATTGTGGAAAGGTCGCATGGAACATCGCCTCCATGTTCAAGGTAGAAAGAACCACTTGGTTGTGTTGGGTTTGCGGGGTGAACGCGTGCGGTGTTGGTTGTGTTTGTATGCTTGTGTAAGTACGCACGCGCGTGGGCGAATGCGTGCATCACCACGTGCCATATGTTCCCTCTCACATATCTTTCGCGTTGCTATGTGCAGGGTCGTCGCTCAAAGCGCCCGGAGTTTGGCGTGAAGACACACTTTGGCGACCAACCACGATAAACAGCGCTGCTGTGCTGCTGGCCGCACAGTGGCTGACTTCTTCTTCCTCAACCACATATGTAAATTCTTGATGAACTTTTCATATTGGCACGTTATGCTGACACGACCAAGCAAACAAGAAGCAAAAACAAACAAACACAAGCACACAAGCAGACACACGAAACCAAAACAAACCAAAACAAACACACTCAAGGAAACAAACACAAGCAAACAAGCAAAGGCAAACACAAACACACAACATACAAGCAAGCAAACAAGCAAGCAAACAAACAAACAAACACACACACATTGCCACCGAGGCTACTGTTGTGTAACGTCAAAGTTGGCCCACAGCGTGGCCAGGCGCGCCTTGTTGCGCTGCTGGGTGGAATAATTGTCCGGTCTCGGGTTCATCCACGTGCGGGGAGGAAGGTCGAGCATTCCGCCGACAATCTCTTGCCCAAAGTAGAAGGGAAACTGCGTCTGGTCCTCAATCACGTGCGCAAACCCGCCATCCGTCCCAAACTCAACGTTGAAGTATGGGAAGCCCTTCGGCACCTGTACCCACGCCACGCAGCAACAACAGCAGAGGTGGGGGAAGAACAAGTGGGGAGGCAGACGTACACGTGTGAGGTCGAGGTGAGTGAGAGTCGACACTGCTGCGCGTTGAGACCAAAGGAGGCAAAATGGCAGACAAACACAATTACATGACCACACACACACACACACACACATGCATGCATGCATTGACGTACGCTTCTGCGGAATCCTTTCTTGCGCGTGTCAATGAGCTTCTTGTGCTGTGACCACTGGGTGTCACACTCGGCAATCGCTTTCTGTTGATTGGAGATGGGCCCATCAGATGCGCGGTGGTGATGAGACAAAAATGAAAAGCCCAGGCTATTCGACAGAGACACCACGCACACCACGTCATACTCGCATAGCAAACGTACAGCACGACGTAACACAACAACACAGCACCACACCACGCAGCGCCACACCACACCACACCCCACCACACCACACCACACCACACCACACCACACCACACCACACCACACCACACAACAGTCGAGCACGACACGACAACGGACTTTGAAGTACATGGGCGCCATTGCGCCATCGTCGCGACTCAGCGGGATGGCGTGGATGACCGTGTGTCTGTTCTTCTTCGGGTTCATCACCGTCTCCATAAACACAACGTCCATGTCCCGCGAGCGAAACATCTCTGTGAGCGCACGCTGGAAGCGCTGCAGCTCCGCATACTCGTCCTCGTCAAAGTCTGTTGCTGCCGTCGTGTGGCGGATGGGAACAATCACGCAGTGCTGCGGCCCCAGGCTACCGCGCGCAGGCAGCGACAGGTACATCTGACGCACATGCAGGGTGGCAAGCAGTGAGGGGGGGGGGCGTTGTTTTGGGGTGTTGGTTGGTTGGTTGGTTAGTTCATTGGGTTTGCTTGTTTGGGTTTGTGGGTGTGGGTGTGGTGACAGTGTAAGGTGGGGGCTGGCGCTGAGAAGTGTGTGTGTGTATGGTGTGTGTGGTGTGCTACATCAACATTCACAACGCAATGGAGACAGCTTGAGACGGACAACAGACCGTTGTTCCGACGCTGATGGTGAGGTTCTTGTGGAAGCGGTCCGTGTCCAGACAGAGGTCGCAGTTGGCCAGCGCGCGGTCCTGGCGATGGAAGTCTGCATGGCGTGTTGGGAACACGCATAGGGGCGCGGTGGAGGTGCACGAGTCAGCTAGTGGCGAAAGCAGCGAGCAGGGATCCACGCAGAGATACGGCGACAAGCCAGGTCACATGCACA
>NW_004754930.1:554252-559252 GCF_000188695.1 Salpingoeca rosetta | reverse complement strand
AGACCGACAGCGCCCTCGTCATCCTCAAGGAAATCAACCTGCACGACATGAAGCCGCACGATCGCGAGCTGGCCATGAACGAGACAAAGCTCCTCAGCATGCTTGTGGACCACCCCAACATCATCAGCCTCTACGACAAGTACCAGAAGGACGGTACGCTGTACATTGAGATGGAGTACGCTGACGGCGGCACGCTTGACCAGATGATCCACAGAAGCAAGGAGCCCATCCCGGAGGAGGAGATCTTGCGCATCTTCAAGCAGCTGGTGCAGGCCCTCGAGTACGTGCACAGCCTGCACATCCTGCATCGCGACCTTAAGGTCGAGAACGTCTTCCTCACCAAGCAGGGCGTGGTGAAGCTGGGTGACTTTGGCATCTCCAAGGCCGTCAGCACGCACGACAAGCACGCGCACACAATCGTGGGCACGCCCTACTACATCTCCCCCGAGCTGTGCCGTGGACTGCCGTACGACGAGAAGAGCGATGTGTGGTCCCTCGGCTGCATCCTGTACGAGATGGCAGAGCGACAGAAGGCGTTCCAGGGCAACAACCTGCCCGCGCTGGTGCACAAGATCATGCGCGCGCGATACGCGGGGATGGAGGGCCCGTACTCCGACGAGCTGAAGCAGATGGTGGCCACCATCCTGCAGACAGACCCGGCGCGGCGGCCAACGTGCACAGACCTCCTCAACCGCCCCATCCTGCGCAACTTGCAGCTGCCAAGCATGACGGCAGAGACGGCAGAGAGCGGCAGCAAGGAGCAGCAGACGCCGTCGCACCCCATGGAGTCCTCCGTCTTCTACTGGAACGTGCACGAGACCACCATCTCCCGCGTGCAGTTTGGCAGCTCCCGCAAGGTGACCCAGGTCGTGTGCGGCATGGAACACTGCCTGGCTCTGGATATGGAGCACCAGATATACGCCTGGGGCCAGAACTCGTGGGGCGAGCTTGGCCTCGGCGACACCACCCCGCGCGCCCACCCCGAGCGCGTGGCTGCGCTGGGCGACAGAGGCACCGTTGCCATTGCGGCAGGCGGGCAGTGCAGCGCGTTCCTCACGCACAGCGGGATGCTGCTGACGTGCGGGCGCTCCGACACGGGGGCGCTTGGCCACGGCACCACGAGCACGTGCATGCGGCCCAAGCTTGTGGAGAAGCTGCTGTCGCAGGAGGTCAAGTCTGTGGCCGTTGGGGAGCACCACATGGCTGCCATCACGGATGATGCGCGCGTGTACACGTGGGGCGCAAACGACTGCGGGCAGCTCGGGCACTCGCGCACGCAGCAGCCGACGTCGCTTGTGCCGCGGCAGGTGGATCTGCCGGAGGTGATGAAGCCACGGCGCGTGTTCTGCGGGCCAAACGCCTCCATGATCCTCATGGAGGGCGGGCGGCTGCTGGCTGCCGGCTGCAACAAGAATAACAAGCTGGGCATCAACTCCACCTTTGGCATTTTTCGCCGCACAACCATCGACCAGGCAGACGCGTTTACGCTCGTCAACAGCATCACGGGGCGCGGCAAGGCCGTGCACGTGGCACTGGGGGAGAGCAACACGTGCGTGGTCACGGAAACGGGCAAGTGCTACACCATGGGCAGCAACAAGCAGGGCGAGCTGGGCAATGGGACGTGCAAGCCGCTCAAGGCGTGGGAGAAGCCAAAGTCTGTCAAGTACACGCTGGCCGACTACCAGGTGAAGCAGGCAGCGGTGGGCAACGGGTTTGTGGTGGTCTCTGCCATTGGCAAGGACGTCGTCACCAAGCACGGCGTCATGTCGCTGGACGACTACACGCGCCTGTTTGCGTGGGGCCTGGGCTTCAAGCCCAAGGAGTGCCAGGACGAAACGGTGGAGGACCTGACACAGCCCAGCTGGATTCGGCTGACGGGGATGGACGACTTGCCGTCCGATGAAGAAGAGCAGCACATGATGGAGGCGATTGACGAGGATGGTGGGGACCTTGACGGTGATGGTGGTAGTGATGACGATGGTGGTGGTGGTGGTGGTGGTGGTGGTGGTGGTGGTGGTCGGGGGAAGAGGAAGAAGAGGAAAAAGCGAAGGAGAAAAAGGGAGAGGGAGAAGAAAGAGATGGAAGCTAAGGAGAAGGAGAAGAAGATGGCAAAGGACAGCGCGGCGCGGGATGCGGCTGGTGCGCAGGGTGAAAACACAGGTTCTGGGAAGGACGGGACAACGCAAAATGCCGCACAAGCACCGGTGGAAAACAGCGACCGTGCTGCCACCAACGGTGATGGTGGTGTTAGTGATGAAGAGACGCTTGCAGACGTTGAGGGAGATGGTGGTAACGCTGATGGTGGCAGCGATGATGGCGACGATGATGATGATGGCAACTCGACAACGTCGCGACTGTCCATGGATCTGATTAGCATCGTGCGTGGTATCGCCGCCTGCAAACACCGCATTGCTGTGCTGATGGAGATTCCGTCGGACCCGCTCGAGTCTGTGCTGGGGATGACGATGCGCACGCAATCGTTCCGGCAGAACATGAGCCAGGGCGGGGACGCCGGCATGGGCGTGGCAAACGACATTTCGCTGGACGAGAAGGGTGAGGCACTCGTTTCCTCGTCGCAGACGTGGCTGGCAGAGGATTTGACATCGGACCCCTTTGATGAGGCAGCGGGCGCGCAGACCAAGGAGCAGGGCAAGCAGCAGCAGCAGCGTGGGGAGGCGGACGCCCGAGCAACACCGTCCAAGGCGCGTGTGGAGAGCGGCCTGCAGTCGAAAGGACACACGCCTGCAGAACCATCAAGACGGCGCCCACCACCGCCGCCAACACGCCTCCCGCCAAACAGGTCGCCCAGTGTACATGGTGCTGGGCACGGTGTGAGGCCAGCACCAGCACCGGCACCGCTGCGGCGACAGGCGAGCACGGCGAGTCGCGCGTCCATTGGCATTCGCCGGCCGAGCCTGCCATCCACGCCACCATCCATCGCAGCGCCTTTCTTCCCAGTACTGGACAGGAGGAGCACGCAGCTGCCCAAGGTCGGGCAGGGCGCCATGGCTGCCATCCGCACACCCATCAACTCTCGATCGCAGAGCATCAAGCTGCGCACCAGCAGCACCGTAACGGTGCTGCAGAAGATGACTCGCCCAAGCGTGGGCGGGGCAACAGGCGCACAGCAGACGAACACAGCGACGGCGGCAACAGCTGTGGGGACGGCAGCAGCGCCGTCGCGGCAGTCGGCGCAAGGATCATTTGTGCAGAACCCGACGCTCAAGGCGCCTGCAGTTGCACTACCCAGCCCCGCACGCAACACGGGCGGTGGGGGTGATGGCAGCAGCGGGGACCGTGGTGGTGCGCGAGGAGGAAGTGGGGGCGTAGGAGGCGGTGGGGTACAGAGGGTTGCAGGGAAAGAGGGTGGCGGTGTGCAGAGTCGTCGTGCGTCCAACGCGACAGCACAAGCAACCAATGTTTTGGCGGCAAATGAAGGTGGTGCTCAAGGCAAGCAACGTCAAGATCTGGCACAGCAGAAGCGAACACGTTCATCGGGGCAACAACAACAGCAACAACAGCAGCAGCAGCAGGGCCGTGTTGTCCCAGCGTTACGCAAGCAGTCTGTTGGCTCGCGCGCTTCTGTGAGCTCTGTGGCGGATGGCAACAAGGCCAAGGCGCCCTTGCAGGTGCCTCGCGTTGTGGCATCTGAGAAGAAGGCGCCTTCTGCAGACACGAAGCAGGATGGGCAGCACACGCCGCAGCAGCGACAGCCGACACAGCAGGGCGGCAAGCCGGCCGTTGTTCCACCAGACCAACCAGCAGCAACAACAACAAAATCAGCAACAGCAGCCGCAGAAACTGCGGCATCGACGCCAGCAGACAAACAAGCAGACGACACGACAAGTTCGCCGTTGGCAACTCGCCGCGTGCCGCCTGCTCTGCAAATGCCGGGTCGCCCAGCCATAGGCGATGACAGCGCCCCTGCTTCCTCCGCGTTGTCCACAACCGTCGCCGCTCCTCCAGCGTGCGTAGTCGCTGGTGTTCTGCTGGTGCTTGATGCCGGGTGGTGCATGCGTGCGTGTGTGTGTTTGTGTGTGTGTGTGTGTGTGCTTGTTTGTTTGTTTGTTTGTTTGTTTGTTTGTTTGTTTGTTTGTTTGTTTGTGTGTGTGTGTGTAGAGGGGGTGCCGGATGTTTGGGAATTGTGTTTTGGCTGTTGCTGTTGGGCTGTGCCTTGTTTGAGCTGTGCCCTCGTTTGTGCTGTGTGTTGCCGTGCGGGTTTGTTGTGTGTGCTGCAGTGCCTCATGTGTGATTAATGCTTGTGTGCATGTGAACATCTTCTTCAGGTTCACGGCACCGCCCGCACCTAAGGGCATCACCAACCCTATTGCAACTGCTGGATCGTCGTTCACAAGTAGTGTCCCGCCATCACCCATGTACGAGCGACGGTGTATCATGTGTGCTCTCTTGTCCCATGGGCTATCCTCTCACCCTCTTGTCCTTGCGAGCACTTAATGTTGCTGTTTTGTGTTAACCACCTACGTGGTCTATTCTCACGGTCTATTCTCACGGTCTTGTCTCGACTTTTGTGTTTGGCACACTGCAGTCGTGCAAACAACGGCACGAGTGGGACCACGGGAACAAAGCCGGGCTCACGGACGCCCTCCAGCCGCAACATGTCACTGCTGAGAGCGGACCTGAAGGCCAAGGACAAGCAAATTGAGGTTCGTTCGTTGGTTGGTTGGCTGATGCGTGGCTTGTGCGCTTGCGTTCGTCCGACGCGCTCATGTGTGTGTGTGTGTGTGCGTGTGTGCGCGTGTGTGTGTGCGTGTGTATAATGCATGACTGCAGCTCGTTATTGATTGATCACCAACCCAATTGCCGCTGTGCTTCCCTCCTCACCTTGCTGCTGCTCCCCCTCATTTACCATGCCCTTGATTCCCTTTTCTGCATCGCGTCATCGCAATCCACCTCTCCCCCAACACACACACACACACACACACACACACACACACACACACACACACACACACACACACACACACACACACACACTCTCG
>NW_004754930.1:546356-553696 GCF_000188695.1 Salpingoeca rosetta | reverse complement strand
CCACCACC
Source organism: Salpingoeca rosetta (assembly GCF_000188695.1). Classification (NCBI taxonomy): domain Eukaryota; class Choanoflagellata; order Craspedida; family Salpingoecidae; genus Salpingoeca; species Salpingoeca rosetta. The sequence goes on along the minus strand of NW_004754930.1, from coordinate 553,688 downwards.
ACACACACACACACACACACACACACACACACACACACACACACACACACACACACACACACACACACATCTCCTCTTGACAGGACCTGCAAGCGCAGGTGGATGAGTTGAAGCGGCTGGTTGTTGCGCCGCCGGCAGGACAATCACCACATCAGGCCCAGCAACCAGGAAAGCAGCTTGCCGCTTCCCAGAAAGGTGAGCAAAGTCGCCAGCACGGGTGCATGAGTGAGTGAGCAGAGGAGCTGGGAGGAGTGGGGAGGAGTGCAAAGGACTCACTTTGCCTGTGAGCGAGCGTCTGGTTCGTGGCACACGGAAACTTGCTGGCTGATGCGTCTGACGAGATGTGACGAGCATTCGCGAATTGGACGAGCTGTGCGATTTGCGACTTGTTGGGCTGACTCGCCATTTGTTTTCCCCTTGCATGGCTAGGTCGAAGAGCAGTTTCTTCGTTTTGCAATTTATCGTGATTGTGCAACGTGCACAGATATCAAACGTTTGGGCCTGCAGGACGGCAGTGTGCGTTCCTGATTGGTTGGTCACGCCACTTCCCAGTGGCACTGCACGCCAGAGCAGTCACATCTAGGCTTGTGTGTCGAATCTCGCGTGTTCGTGTACCACCTCGCTCGTTGTGTGTGTCGAATCTCGCGTGTTCGTGTACCACCTCGCTCGTTGTGTGTGTCGAATCTCGCGTGTTCGTGTACCACCTCGCTCGTTGTGTGTCGAATCTCGCGTGTTCATGGTCAGCCTCGCTGTGTGTTCCCTGGTCCTACCTGGTGCATCTGCGCTTCGCGATGTCTACCACACATTCGCCAGACCTACCACCGTGGCGGCTCGGTGGTGCTGTTCACGTGCCAATATCACAACACCAACAGCAACACCATCGTGCTGCTCGCGCTCCTTCAATAAACACAACAACAACAAAATTATTCGGTGTGAAGATTGCGCGATGCAGGTCTTCCCTTTCGTCAGGCGGTGCTGCGGCCGCACCGTCGCGATTTTGTCAAACGCGACCACTGCTCCTTGCACCATTCGCTACCATTCGCTACCATTCGCTACTGCCAACGCTTCGTCAACGCTACCTGCCTTTCATGCCATGATGAGCACGAAGCCAAGCATGCCATTTATTCCTTCGCCGCAACCAACACAACCACTGCCGCCACCCCCCAGCTCACTGCACCGCCGCTCAGTGCCCTTCACAGGTACAGATATCATCCACGCATACACATACCACTGGCCTTGCGTCTTTGCAGTTTCCCCATCCAACCATCCAGCACGCGCACATACCAGCACATGCTCCCGTGACCTTGTTCTCAGCAGCGTATTGTCATACCTCGCTTGGACAGACCCAGCAGATCACAACAAAAACACACGAGCGAGCTTGCTGTGGGCAGCATATTCACGCACAGACCACATCCACCCGTCACGTTGCCGTGCAGGTTCTTCTTCTCCAACATCTCCCACGGGCAGCACATCTCAACACCACGCCATCCTTGTGCTTAGCTCTTCCTGGGCAACGCGGAAGGAAGGCAGCTGAGCAACTACCAGCACCACCCCACAAGAGGTCAGCAGCACACGACGCGCCACCTCCCTCGAGACAGCCTCCATCTCCACCTCCACCATGAGTGGCAAGTCCAGGCTTGCGCCGCAAGGCTCTTTCGCCAGGCTGATGCACCGCCAAGCGCACTCGCGGAGCTCCCCCGTGGACCAGCAGAGCGCATATGCGTCGCAGCAGTGCAGCAGCAACAGCAGCAGGACCCAGAGCCCACGCCCACACGGGCTCTCCTCTCGCCTGGTGCACCAGTTCCTGCGCGTCAACAAGAAGAAGGCCTCCAAGTATGCCAACCAGCACAACCTGCGCCGCCGCGCGCGCACAGACACCATCGCCATCATCATCACCCTCAAGTACCTCATGCGCGACAGCCAGCCCAAAGCACACGCAAAGGGCAAGGCAACGTAAGAGTCTTCCCTTGACTTGCAAGTGACTTAGCAAGTCATTACCGCTGACTTTGTGCGGGAATCTGCTGAGTTTGTGCATTGTTGTATGTACGCTCTGATACTCACCTTCAGCTTACACACCCACATGCACACCCACATGCACACCAACATACACATGCGCACACATACACACACATGTTCACACATACATCACATACAGCTCGTTCTCGTCCAAGACGCTGCTCAAGCTTCTGGCACAGCTGGACATGGATGAGGCGTTTGCCCTGCGCTTTGCCCGCGCCCTCGCCACCTGCGGTGCGTGAGTCATCGTGTGCAGGTGCTGCATTTCTTGTGTCACACCAAACACGTGGGCAAGGATTGCTCCAACACCACAAACCCAAAACCACCCACCTGTGCGCCCACGCCCACCAATGCTTGCTCACATTCGCCCATGCTTTCTTGCTCTATTCACATTGCAGGTGTCATCCTTCCTTCGGAGTCGGGTGCATGCACCACCGAATTTGACAACTCCAAGAAGCAGTTGTGGGTGTGGGGCCAATGGGTCGCCATCGCAGAGATTGGCGGTGAGCACAACTTGCTCGTGTGTGTCTATGTGTGTGTGTGTGTGTGTCTATGTGTGTGCGTACGTGTGTGTGTGTGCGCGTGTGTGTGTGTGTGTGTGCGCGTGTGTGTGTGTCTGTGTGTGTGTGTGTCTGTGTGTGTGTGTGTCTGTGTGTGTGTGTGTGTGTGTTTGTGTGCGTGTGTGTGTGTGTGTGTGTGTCTGTGTGCCCACATGCATGTTGTGCCTGTGCATGTGCGTGCGTGTATGCTTATCTGCCACCTCTCCTGACCCGTGCTACATCCTGGTGCCCATGCCCCCGCTGCCTCCAAACAAGTATGGCCACCCTTCACTCACCAATGCCTCCCTCTCCCTGTCTCCAACCAACAAACCAACACCACAACTGCTGCAGCTGTGAGCGCCTGCGCTGCAGAGATTTGCGAGGGCACCATCCTCGGTGACATTGAGCTGTGCATCCAATACCCGAACATCAACGTGGAACACGAGGACTTCTGCCTCTTCTTCCCCATCGACCAGCTGGAAGATGTCGCCATCACGGGCAGGCAGCTGACCTTCACCCTGGACAACCAGCTCAAACCCCTGCACCACGCCCGCTGGGTCTTTGAGCTCTGCGACAGCTTCCAGTTCCTCGAGACCCTGCAAAACCTTCTGCGCTACTGGTCCCAGATCCAGATGCTGGAGCAGCTGTTGGCAGAGTGCGACCAGCCCTTGCTTGTGCGCCCAGCGAGCCCTGCCACCAGCAGCAGAGCAAGCAGCCGCGCCGGCAGCCAATTCCTCAACACCGCCACCCTCTGGCGCACAGCCTCCACCGCCGGCCCAGCGCCACAGCAGCAACAGCCAGCAGCAGCAGCCGCGAACATGCACCAACAGCAACAGCAGCAGCAGCAGCAGCACCAACTGCAGTATCTGACCGTTGTTGATGCTGTGGTGGACGATGACGACTATGACGACGACGACGACGAGCAGGTGCGTCACGGCGAAGAGGAAGAAGAGGGAGCCATCACCTCCGCCAACGGCAATTCCGCACGGGAGAGCCCATGCATCGTTGTCAAGCCAGCAACGCCCACGAGCTGCAACGATAACACCACCACCGCCGCCGCCAGCACAGCAACAGCTGCTGCCACCAGCATCAGTGTACCTGCGTCGCCAACGCCGCAGCGCCGCCGCGTCACCAGCAGCAGCGCGTCTCCGCAGGCAGAGACGTCACCGTCATCGCCTCTCGCGCGCGAGCAGCAGATGGATGTTCAGGGCGGTAGGACTAGCAAAGGGCCGCGTCAAAGCAGGTGCACCAGCGGCATCGCTTCCCCATATGCGTCCACGGAGATGATGACGATCAACGACATGGACGCGCCAAGTGCGTCAGCCGCACGCAGGTCACCAAAGGCAAGCGTCAACATGTGCGCTTCGGAGTACTCTGCATTTGGCAGCGCTCGCTCGTCCGTGTGCTCTTCCGCCCGCTCCAGCATCGTCAACCTGCCAGATCACCACCACGTCCACCAGCCCTACGGCACGCAGCCGCACTCCCACTTCCCGCGCCATTCCTCCTTTTCCCGCGGCGACCGCCGATCGGCGTCTCTCCGGGGCACCGTCCACCACTTCTCCTCGCACAGCCGCAGCGGCTCGCTCATGGATCTCACCCGCAGCTCCAGCCCGCCCACGCCGCGCAAGTCGTCCCTCCGCTGCTCAGATGGGCCCAGTCGCCGCCGGCGTCGGGGCTACACCCTGTCCAGCTACGCCTCTGCATCGTCCACGGCAGCCATGATGTCACAAGGGGGACACGGACATGGACAGGAGCACATCTACGAGGAGCTGCACAACTGCACCGGCAGCCCGCACAACACGCCACCAGGCATTGTGGCCACGCAGTCCCCGCCAGGGGTCGTTGCGCGCCCCGATGCCACCGTCGGCTGCGGCGCATATGCGAGCGCAGACCGACCCCCCTCCCGCTCCCGCGACAGACTCAGCTTCGACGCCGCCTCCAGCACGGGTGTGCCAGTGGGCCTTGAGCGCGCATCTGTGGACGACCCCATTGCACGGGAGCGCTTCAAGTCTTGGCGCGTGCACGGAGACAAGCACCGCGGGTCATCGCAGCAGCTGTCACCGCAGCAGCTGCCATCTGTGGCCAGCAGCTCACGGCTGGTCCTGAACTGGGATGGCAACGACGACGATGACGACTGCACCACGTATGCGGCAGAGACACTGCCGGCAGTGAGCAACAACGGAAGCCGCTTGCCGAGCCGTAGCCCATCTGTGTATGGCCGCTCGCGCATGTCGAGTGTGAGCGACTGCGAGGGCATGATCCGTCACCACTTTGAAGTGTACCACGGCCAGCCATCACCATCGTCACCCACGTCGCCGCAGCAGCACCTCTATGAGCAGCGCAGGGGCGACGTCCCACCACCGCCGCCACCACGGCCCCTGCATCTCCAGCCAATTGGCTCGCACGCCAACGCGCACATCTACGACAACGCGCGACGGGTGTTCAACCGGCAGGAGCAGCAGCGGGAGCTTGAGGGCGTGACGGTGTCTGCCCCCATGAGCCGACAAGGGTCTCCACTGCGTGAGAACGACGAGGCGTTCCGTCGTAACAGGGGCAGCAGCACACCATCTCCGCTTTCGCCGGCCCTGAACCAACAGCTGAGCGACAGTATGGTGCGATCCGCGCAGTCGTTTGTGTTTGACGGTGTCGGCTCCCCAACTCCCTTGCCGTCCCCGCAGGCACTTGGCAACAACAACACCAGCATGTTCAACAACAACACCACATCGCCCACCTGCGACACCACAACGCCAGCCAAACAACGGCAGCGGTGCGAAGAAGAACACACATACGTCACGCTGGCCGAGCTGAACACGCAATCGGAGATGTCTGTTGTTTGATGGCATCTTCGCGTCGCTGCATGTGAGGAAGACAATGAGTTGGTTGACGTAAGCTGGTTGACATGAGTTGGTTGGCATGAGTTGGTTGGTTCCTTTCCTTCCTACTCCTTCCTACTCCTTCCTTCCTTTCTTCCTTCCTTGGTTCCTCGGCCTATCGCTTTCTTTCCTTTCTTTCATTTCGCAGATTCCGTGAATCCCATGATTTCAGTTTTACTTTCCTTCCCCCCCCTGCCTCCTCTTCCCCTCTTTTTCCGTTTAGTTGCCTGCGCATCGCCAGTCGCGCATAGAAAGCATACCATGCCTGTTTTGTACACTTTCCCCCACACTCACAACCATAAGACCCTTGTTGCTTGCTTCTGTTGAAATTGATTTTCATTGTCGCCCTTTATTTTTCTGTACACTCAACAACAACGACAGCAACGCTGCGTTCGCGTCGACGCGCTTAGTACACAGTCACGAAACAACAAAGAAAGGGGACCAAACAAACAGCAAGCAGAGGCAAAGGCGAAGAGGGGGGTTCAGTTGAGGGGTGGTGGGGGGGGGCAGAGGTGAAAGGCATATGCACACGCAGACTTGTGAGAATGAACCACACCCGTACATGCATGTGCAATTTCACATACAAACGCGCAAACACACACACACATGCACACACACACACACATGCACACATGCATACACACACACACACACACACACACACACACACACACACACACACACACACGGAAAGTGCTCTCAAGGGCGGACGGTATCTGGGGCCTGCGGGCGAATGGTGAACGTCTGTGGCGTTGCGTCAAGACGACGAGCCAGCCATTGCCGCTTGTCGTCCGCGTCAATCACTTGCACGTTGCGCGTTCTCGCCTGCTCAACCACCTCCATCATTGCCTGCGCCTCATCGCCGCACGCATCGAGTGGGCAGCACGCAAACGCAGACACACGCACGTCCACATCCTCGCCTGGCAAGGACGCGGCACAAGCACGATGCGAATGGGAGAAAGGTCGCTCGTGAGTGCAAACGTACAACACAATGCATAGGCAACAAGACACGCAGCAACAGCAGCGTTGGCAGAGGCAGTGTCCACGCAAACGCCATGCAAGGAGCAAGCAAAGCAGCAACAGCAACAAGTACACGAGCAGCAAGCAAAGCAACAGCAGTACCTGTTCCGAGGGGTTGTGTGAGGGGAAGCTGACACGCAAGCATCACGGCATCTTCTTCTCCGTCGTCACTCGTTGAGAAACAAGCCGAGGAAGGCCAGTGCCAGCCCACGCACTGGGATGCAACCTCAATCTGTTGCCGACACAAGCAACGAATATGAGCGAAAGTGCCGAGTGGTGAGAAGGTATATAACGCGGAGAATGGAGGCAGAGTGTATGCACAAACAGACCGTGCACATGCGTGTGACGCGCATATCACACACATACTAAGTACATGCACATTCACACACACACATTCACACACACATTCACACACACACACATTCACACACACACTCACACACATTCACACACACACATTCACACACACACACACACACACACACAAACCTTGAGGGCAACGTGCGTGCGTTGATCTGTGGGAGCAAGGGGAAATGTGACGTCAAGACGACAGGCACAGCCAGCAATACACGTAATCACGCGGGTCTAGGCAGGCGTGGAAGCGATGAAGGAAGTGGGATGGGGTTTGTTGGTGATGTATGCGTGCGTGCGTGTGTGTGTGTGTGTGTGTGTGTGTGTGTGTGTGTGTGTGTGTGTGTGTGTGTGTGTGTGTGTGTGTGTGTGTGTGTGTGTGTGTGTGTGTGTGTGTGTGTGTGAATGTATATATATATTCTGTGAGAGATATGCGCGTACGACGCGTGCGCGCGCGCTGTGTGGGGAAGGACTCAGAGAGTCCGCACGCACGCGCGCGTGCGAGTTTTTTTTTTCTTTTCACATATATATTT
>NW_004754930.1:541494-546256 GCF_000188695.1 Salpingoeca rosetta | reverse complement strand
GGGGGGGGGGAATAGCCCGATCTTCGTCAATGAAAGAAGAATTGCATTCACACGCACATACACACGCATACACGCACATTTGTGGCTGCAAGTGCTTAATTGCAAAAGCGAACAAGGACTGGAGCCATTTGTGCCACGACGCAACACGGCAGCGAATGCTGCAGTAGAGAAACGCAATGCTGCTCAGTACGTGCGCCCGCCCCTGTCGCACCGCTAAGGTTCGCTGGTGGGTAGCGGTGGTGTTGGTCATGATGGTGAAGATGACGGTGATGACGATGGAGTGAGAGAAAAATAAGGTTGAGAGCAGCGCGTCGCACAAGCGGGGAGAGGATACTGGGCGCTCGGTTGTAGCATACATCGCACGACCCGTGACCAGCTCTCTTCCGTTTTCGCTCACACATACACACACACACACACGCACACGCACGCACACGCACACGCACACGCACACGCACACGCACACGCACACGCACACGCACACGCACACGCACACGCACACGCACACGCACGCACACGCACACGCACACGCACACGCACACGCACACGCACACGCACACGCACACGCACACGCACACGCACACGCACACGCACACGCACACGCACACGCACGCGCGCGCGCGCATGCACACCGCGCGCACACAGTATACCTGGTGAGTTCGAAATGTGGCGGAGAGAATGGTGATGTAGTGGTAGAGAAGTAACACGCGGGCGTCTGCCGTTGCCAGGGCACTGCCGGAACACACCCCATGCAAGCGCGACTGCATTGCATGCAGGCATTTCAATCCCCGCGCATACTGCCCCGCTTGCAAATGCGTCAGCGCCGCTCGCAACGCAGCCTTGTTCTCCAGCAGCACATTCCCACCACTTCCATCACCTCCACTGCCACGGTCGCTACCATTACGCTGACGCTTTGTTGGCCGTGGCTGGGTCTGTGAAGCAGAGAAGAGCTGTGGAAGCGTCACAGCAAGCTGCTGCCAGTGGTCAATGACATTCGACGGGAGGAGACGAAGCAGGCGCGGTTGCGAGGCAGATGCCCCACACACCAGACACAACAGCGCAACGTATGCCCTGTCCTCAACGCCGGCGGCTGCGCTGAGGACGTGGGGGCTGAACCCAAGCAGCGTCGGGCACAGGAACGCCGTGAACGTGGGGTGGGACGCACCGAGGCGTCGCAAGCAGTGGAAGATGGAGATGTGGTCCTCAGGATACCGCGCGAGCGCAGCCAGCATGCTGGCGACGATGACGTGCAAGCAGTTGTGGTTGACAACGCGCGATGCGCCAAAGAGGCGATGGGCGCTGTGCCGCACAGTGGCATTGCCGTCATCCAGAATGCCCAGCATCATGTCAACCTGCTCCTCCTGCAGCGTGAAGAACGCGCTCAGGTCTGTCATCACGCGCAGCGCACACACGCGCACGCGATCAATGTCGTCGTTGAACATGTCCACAAGAAAGTCCAGCGACTTGAGGGCGAGCGGTTTGTAATTGAGCGCCAGCACGCGGATCGTCTCGAGTGTGGCCAGTCGCACCTCGTGTATCTCGTCCTCCAGCCCGTGGATGAATGCGCCACACGCGCCCGCAGACATGATGCTGATGTCGTGCACGTCAATGTCTCCCTGCGGTGGCTGCTGACTCAGCGCTTGCTCCACAGCCCGCTTTGTCGTGCCATGCTTCTCCTTCAGCGCCTCGTGTGCGCTCTTACGTGTGCGCAGGTGTGACATGAGCTTCTTGTCCAGCGTCTGCAACACGTGCTCCGGCGACACCCCGCGGAGGTGCGAGAGTGCGCGGAACGTGGCCGCTCGCACCGCTGAGGAGATGTCTGTTGCCAGGTCGCACAGCGACACAAACGCGTCGTTCACAATCGCATCAGCTGCTCCTGCTGCCGATGCCTCTGGTGGTGCTGGTGCTGATGCTGGTTGGGATGTTGCGCCACCATTCGCACCATTGGTGGTGTCGCTGTTGCTGGTATCGCTGGCACCGTTATTGCTGCTGTTGTGCGTGTTGCTGGGCTTGTTGGCATTGGTTGTAGCGGGTGATGAATTGCCTGCATGCCCCACTACCGCATCATCAGTGTCGAGGTGCTGCTCATCACCGCCCGCATTGCCACCACCACCACTACTGCCCTGCTGCTGTTCTTGCTGTCGTGTGGCGGCAGCGAGGCATTCCTGGTACCGCGGCAGAAACACGGCCAGGCACTCCAGGCAGTGCTGGCGAATCGTGGTGCGCTTGTCGCCAAGCAGCGCCTTCAGGAGCGGCCAGTGGTGTGGCGCAGGCGGCAGCCCATGTACAAGCAGCTGTCGCAGAGCAATCAGGGCATCGCTCCTCACGCGCGGGTCCTCGTCTTGTAATCGAAGCGTGATGGCGTCAGTCACACACCGCGGGGTCAGCTGCCCTGCTGCCTCTGTCGCTGATGTTGCTGTTGTCGGTGGTGAAAGTGGCGATGTCGAGGCTGTGTGTTGTGCCTGTGGTGCCGCCGTCCCATCACCACTGCCACCAACAGACCCGCCACCAACGCTGTCACCATTGACGGTGTCGATGCCTCCATGTCGTTGATCACCACCACCACCACAACCACCACCACCACCACCACCACCATCACCACCACCAGCAGTGGCAGCAGCGGCGCCTATTGATGCTGTGGCTCGCTCATGTGCTTGCTGCGCATTGCTGGGACGGCGGTGGGGAGTCTCGCTTGTGTCCGGCGCATGGCGTTGCTGGTGGCCGTGTGAAGCGGCCGCGTAGCAGAAGGGAAGGAGGCTGAGTGCACGCCGGCGGACTGAGGGAAGCGGCTGGTCATGTGTGTTCAGGGCCAACGTGCCGATGCTGTTGATGATGGTGCGTGGCAGGGCGCTTTGCGACGAATGTGCCAGCACCTGTTTCGCCGTGGCCAGGAGCAAGCACATTGTGTCGGCGTCGCACGAGGTGCTGCTGAGGCGCACGACGAGTTGCAGGACTGACGTCGCCTGCGCTGGCGTGAGTGCTGTGCGGCAGGCAAGGCGCAGTGCACACAGCAACGGCGTGACATGCTCCTGGATCCCTTCCGCGTCCAGGAGACTCAGCAGCGCGTCAACCTTCATGCGCTTGAACTCGTTGTCCTGCGTGTCGCTGGTTGTCAGGACGCGGAGCTGCGTGCGCTGCTGTGAAACAATGGGTCTGGTTGCAAACGCCGCGGAGGTTGACGGATCGACCACAGGCGCTTCCTGCTGCTCGAGCCCCGCAGGCACACGAGCGTTCGCGTGGCTTGCGTTTGGCGTGGGGAGGATTGATGCTGGCGGTGGCCGTGCCTGGGGCTGCATTATCTGGCGAGGCATTGGGAGAGGCATGGGGTTGGAAGCCTGCTGTCCCTGTTCAGCTCTCATGGATGACGAAGACGAGGACAATGCTACGGGTGTCGATCGGTAGCCTGGCCCCGCGGGGTCGACATCGTACACGCTCGGCGGTCGGCGACGCGCAGGTGGCGGTGCAGACATCATTGGCATGGGGTGTTGCAGAGGAGGCGCCTGTGCTGAGATAGCGCTGGGTGTTGGCTGTTGTGGTGTTGGGGATGGGTTGGTGCTCGCCCTTGTACTGCTTGGTGTACTGCCTCGCTTGGTCCCTGCTACAGCTGTTGCCGACGGCGCCTTCCTTCGAGGTCGCCGCTTGAAGGTGGCAGGCTTCTGCTGTTGCTGCTGTTGATGTTGTTGTAGGTGACGCTTCTGTGGGTGCTGATCTGCGCCGCCGCTTGCGATGCTCGCAGCTGTTGACGTACCTGCCTTGATGCTGGGCGGGGGCGGCAAGGGTGACGATGATGATGACGACGACGACGACGAGACGACGTGTGGCCGCTTCCGTGGCTGCTGCCCATCGTCGCCACCATTGCCACCATCGCCACCGCCACCACCAGCTTTGCCGACAGAGCCACTGCTCGCGCCTCGCTTCATGTCCATCGTCGTTGTTTTGGATTCGATGGTCAATTAATCACATGTCACAGCCGTTCACTGCAAACAACAACAGCGGTGACGATGGTGTCCTTTCGGGTTGTGGTGGGGGTGTTGGTGGCTGTTGCCGCGGTGGCTGTGCTGCAGATGCAGCCCTCTCGCCAGCAATCCCTCGCTTCGCTTCGTGGCAAGAGCGTTCTTGTCTGCGGTGGCAGCGTCGGCATTGGTGTGTTTGCTCTGTGTGTGTGTGTGTGTGTGTGTGTGTGTGTGTGTGTGTGTGTGTGTGTGTGTGTGTGTGTTTGCTCTGTGTGTGTGTGTTTGCTCTGTGTGTGTGTGTGTGGCTGTGGATATGTCTCTATGAGTATGTGTGTCTGCCTCTACCTCTCTCCCGAACTCTACCTCTTATCAGCACTCTACGTCGCACAAAAACCAAACCTAAACTACCACAAATGTTAATAACGCACTAAATAAGAAGAAGCAAAAAAGAAACGGATTGACACACCTATACTGCTAGTAAGCAACATAGACTAAAGACATCGAGTGACGATGCTGAGGTTGGGCAAAGAAGAATAGGGCAGATGATGAGGGAAAGGCGCATATGTAGGTAACCGTACAGAACTAAGAATAGCAAATCGAAGCGAAATACGCCAATACTAGATAACTGAGCAGATCAAGTAACATGTAATGAATATGAAGGGAACTCACACAGTCGACGCAGATCAGATGCAAAAAATAGCAAAAAAACAATCAGAACACACACCATCAGCAGTCAAAGCATGCGGAAAAGCCATTATATAACCAGATAACCACCGTCGTCATAGGTCACATGAATAAGAGGAAACAAGAAA
>NW_004754930.1:519687-541394 GCF_000188695.1 Salpingoeca rosetta | reverse complement strand
CCTCGACCAAGTGACGCAGCTCATTGCCAAGAGCAAACAGCTCGTCGGGCCCTTTGACATTGTCGTGGTGCGTTGTAGATGTGCGTGTGTGCGTGTGTGCGTGTGTGTATGTGCGTGTGTGTGTGTGTGTGTGTGTGTGTGTGTGTATGCGTGTATGTGTGTGTGTATGTGCGTGTGTGTGCGCGCGCGTGTTTTCGTGTGTGTATGTGTATGTGTGTATGTTCCTTATTGTGCGTGCGCGCGCGTGTGTGTGTGCATGCGTGCGCACGTGCATGTGTGGATACACTCATTTGTGCGTGCGCACGTGCATGTGTGGATACACTCATTTGTACGTGCGCAGTTCGTGCAGCCCACAGCTTGAGCAATTCGCATGCACAGCCAACCGTCCACCCCACTCCTGCTCCCTCCATCCCTCCCTCCCTCCCTCACCCCCCACGTGTTGTGTCTTGCAATGCCGGTGCCACTCTTCATCCATTCCGCAATGCTGCTACAGCTCAACCACATCAAGCCGTACTTCCAGTTGTTCGAGGACACGGATTTGAAGACGCTGCGCGAGGTTGTGGACGTCGACCTGTACTCCTACATCACCATCACCAAGTTGCTGCTTCAGGAGCTCATCGCCCGCGACGCCACCCTGGTTGCCGTGTCGTCAGCGGCAGGGAAGATTGGCGTACCGTATGCGGCCGTCTACTCTGCATCCAAGCACGCCCTGCACGGCTTCTTTGATTCGCTGCGCCTGGAGGTGTACATGACCCACCCGTCCTCCAAGATGAGCATCACCACCTGCGTCATTGGGAACATTGACACAGAGTCGGCAAAGCGCGTCACCGCAGGAAAAGTGCGCCACCCAACACGCGCCTCTCCAGACGACACCGCGCTTGCCATTGTCACGGTCAGGGTGTATCCATGTGTGACTTAACGCATGTCGTTGTGTCTATGGATGTATGTATGTATGTATGTATGTATGTATGTATGTATGTATGTATGTATGTATGTATGTATGTATGCATGTATGTATGTTTGTGTGTGTGTATGCATGTATGAATGCATGCATGTATGTGTATGTATGTATGTATGTATGTATGTATGTATGTATGTATGTATGTATGTATGTATGTGTGTATGTGTAATGTATCTACGCTATCACCGAGAAAACGCTACAGCATGCGTCCCTCTAAACAGCTTCTCCGCCTCACCTTACCCCACGCACTCGCTCGCTCGCTCACTGCGCCATCCATTAATTCACTCATGCAGGGGGCGCTGAGGAAGCAGCGAGAGGTCTATTTCCCGCGTCTGGAAGTGACGCCCATCCCCTATCTGCGCGCCTTCTTCCCATCTCTCACAGACTACCTCATTGTCAATTCCATGGAGGCCCCACCCAATCGCGACTCCTCCCTCCCGAGCGGTGCCGGCGCAAACTAGACGAAGACAACACACACACACACACACACACACACACACACACACACACACACACACACACACACACGCACGCACACACACACACACACACATACACACACACACATACACACACACACATGATCCGTGCATCGTTTGCCTTTCCCCGCCCCCCACTTCATTGCAATGTGCTTTGATTGCGCGTTACGTGCTGCTTCAAGCCCTCTCTTTTGAGTGGTTGTGAGTGCGGCCAATACATGCCCGGCTGTACTCGCGAGAACGGTGGCGCTGCGAGACGGCACAGCGAAGCAGGACCAAAACAACAGCCGCGAATGAGACAAAACCAAAAACACAGAAAGAAACAAAAGGAACCAAGAGAAACGATGATCCTAAGTGTTTGCAAAGTGCCTGTCTCTCCCACCACACATGCACACACACACACACACACACAACACAACACAACAGCACAACACAACACAGCCAAGCTACGGGAAAACGTGGTCGAGTTAGATCTTGGTGACAAAGTCGAGTTTGATGGTGGGTGGAATGTCCAGTGTCGGAAAGCGAGGCGAGGATGGCGTAAAGGGGAAGGTAACAGGGTGAATGAAGCTTGTGTCCAACAGCAGCTTGGTGCCGCCGCCGGCCTCTGCGTCCACACGTGCCTGTGCTGCCCGAATCAGCGCAGCCGGCACACGCTCCTCAAAGTCCTCGGGCGTGTACATCTGCAGCACCTTCTGGATCTGCAGCGGCTTGAGCTTCGTGCACGTCTCGAAGATGGTGTCAATGTCATCCGGCTTGGACTTGTTGCACTGCAGCAGCTGCGTTATCTGCACCGCCTCCACCAGGCTCGAGCAAATCTGCTCCAGGTTGTGGTCGCGCGCCCAGTCCTCAAGCTTGGAGATGTTGTAGCGCACCTGCATTCCCTTTGTCAGGCGAACAAGGTCCTTCCGAAGCAGCAAGTGGTTGCACATGGTGGCGTTGATGATGTAGAAGAGCTGGCGGAACACCTGCTGCACCAACCGCGGCTCAACGCAGTGCTCGGTCAACAGCCCGTGCACGCGCGTCAGCAGGCGAAGAATGTCCTCCACCTTGCAATCAACCTTCGAGCGCCCGCGCCGCCGCGAGGGCATCGACGTGTTGCTCGTCGGCAGTGACTCGTGCTCAAGCATGCCCGGCACAATCATCCCTGCAAGCTGGTGCTCAATGTGCTTCACCACAAAGTGGTAAATCTGCACCAGCAGGTCCGACAGCACAATGCGGTACTCCTGAAGGTCAAACGTCTTGAGCGTTGCAGAGTCCTTGTCGTCCGGCGACGCAAACTGCGGCTCGCCGCTAAACTGCTTCATGTTCGTCAGCAGCCGGTACCCGTTGGCCAGCCAGAAGGCAAGGCGGCCAAGGTCCGCCGCGTTGTCCTGCACCACATTCTTCATCGCCGTCATGGCCTTTGTCAGCAGCCCTTGCAGCATGGACGCGTTCTCCTCGTAGTCCGCGTACAGCACGCACATGAACAGCAGGTGCGCAGGGATGCACGGCATGCACCCGTCCACGTCCGCTGGCTGCAGCTTGCTCACCAGCTCAGACACCACGCGCTGCGTGTCCTTCTCTTGGAACTTGAGCATCCCCAGCATCTGCTTGCGCTGGTGCAGCTGCTGTGAGCCTGCGCCATGCGCGCCGCTGCCACCGTACGACTGATGCTGCTGGTGCTGTTGCTGATGGCCATCGCCAACACCACCTCCTGCACCGCCACGGCCGGGCTGCTGTGCGCTGCCATCACGACCGCCACTGCCACTGCCTGGCGCCGCGCCGCTGACGTCGCCGTTCAGGGCGGCTTGCAGTCGCTCCTCCAGCACCTCAATCTGCTCGCGCATGGCCAGGTTCTCGTCAATGAGGATGCGCACCTCCTCCTGCAGCAGCGCCCCGTCCGACGACGCCGAGCCAGACTCCGCAGGCATCTGCCGCGTCAGCGCCTGCTTCAGCGCCAGCACGCGCTCGTTGGTCTGCTTCTTCTCCGCCTGCAGGTCCGACACCTCCGCGCGGGCCGCCGTGAGGTCGTGCTCGTAGTCCTTCACCCGCGAGCGCAGGCTCTTCAGCTCCTCCTCAAGCCCGTGGTTGCGCTGCTGCAGATCCGTCTTCGCCTTGGCAAGGTCCTCCATGCAGTGGTCGGTCATGAACCGGTTGTAGTCGTCCTGCAGCGCCCTGAACTGCTTCAGCAGCTGCTCGTAGTCTGCCTGCGCCTGCTCCAGCTCTGTGCGCGACACCAGCCCCGCCCGCTCTCCCTGCAACTGCTGCACGTGCTGCTGCAGTGCCGCCACCTCCTGCTGCAGCACCTGCGGGTCCAGTTCGCCGTCGCCGCCCGTCAGCCGCTTCAGCCGCGACTCCGCAGACACCTTCGCCTTCTCCAAGGCCTGCACCTTGTCATTGAGCATCCTGTTGGCCAGCTGCAGCCGAGCAATGTTCGTCGAGGCCTCGCGCAGCTCCGCCTGCAAATCACGCTGCTCACCCTCTTCCTTGTCCTCCTTTGAGTTGCCACCTGCATTGTCGGCAACGTGGTCATGGTGCTCGTCGCTGCCCGCGGTGGCGGCACCGTCACGACTCTCCGTGCTCTCTTCTGCCTGAGTGGTGGTGCCCTGCGCTTGTTCTTCAGCAGTGCCTGCCTCTGCATTTTCTTCCGCCTTCGAGGACGATGTGCTCCCACTTCCGGCCTCACCCTCACCTTCACTGCCACTGCCACTGCCACTACTTCGCTGGGCTGCAGCACTCTTGCCCTCGCTCGTCTTTGCTGCTGCTGCTGCCGCCGCTGCCACGGTGGGGCTCTGTCCTGCGAGCATGAGTTCTTTGTTCTCCCTTCAGCTCCTCCATCTCCGCCGTCAGCTCCTGCTCCCGCTGCACGGCCGCAGCTGCTGCAACGGCCAGCGCATTCTCTGTCTCAGACTCGCCCTCCAGCTGCTCGCTTTCTGACTTGGTCTCACCAGCAGCTGTTGCCGTCGCTGTTACCGTGGCTGTCTTGCCTGCTGCCTGGCCTTCTACTTCGACCGGCTGCTGCTGCTGCTGCTGCTGCTGCTGCTGCTGCTTGTGGAGCCGCTTCGCCTCGGCCTCGGCTGCAGCGAGGTCGCTGCGCAGCTGCTGGATGATGGCGTTGCTCGCTGCCTGGTCCAGCTCCTCCCCAGCGTCGACGCTGCTGTTCAGCTTGCTGGGCGAGACGCGCCCGCCAACCTCCATGTACTCGCCCGTCGCCGCCGTGTGCGTGCGGCCATTGGGGCTCTGTGGCCGCACCTCCACGTACTCGCCTCGAGCGCCACGATCCACGCCATCGTCGTTGCCGTCGTCGTCATGAAGGGCCTTCATCTCCGCCCGCAGCAGCTCGTGCTCCAGCGCCTTCACTCGCTCCTCAGCCTCCGCTTGCGTCTGCAGACCACCATTGGTTGGTTGTTGGGCGTTGGGGGTTAGGGTTGGGTGGTGGTGAAGTGGGTGAATAAAGGGTGGTGGAGTCGTTGAGCAAGGGGTGGGGAAGTGGTTACGGCATAGTAAAAGAGCGACAGAGGAGGGAACCCCACGACACGACAGCGACACGACACGACAAGACATGACACGGTAGCAAGTGCACGGGGAGGCGCGGGTGCCGACCTTAATCTTGAGCTGGAGTGCTGCGCGCTCGTCTGCAAGTTCCGACTGCAGCTGCATGTTGCGACGGTTGAGTGCCTCAAGCTGCTCTGCCAGCCCTTCAGACCCCTTTGCCGCCTCTGTCGTCATCTGCAACGTCTGCGTCATCTCTTCCAACTACCACACGTGCAAAAAGGACATATGTGAGGGGTCAGGGAGAGCCAGGTGCGATGGGTGGGAAACGCGTGCGGTTAATGACAATGCGAGCGGTCAAAACTCCCATCTAAACGAACGTTAACGGGACGAAAACACGCACACACACATACACGCGTGCACGGACGTACATACACGTTGACAAACAAATGACTGTTACCTTGGCTTTGAGCGACTGGTGCTCCGCTGCTGCCGCTGCTGTCTCTTCGTCATATTTGCTCTGCAGCGCATCGCGCTCCGTACTAGTGGACTCAAGTTCCTGTTCCAACTCGTCGTTGCGCGCACGCAAGCGCTCAATCTCCGAGGCGGATGCCTGCGTGCTTGTGCTTTCCTTGGCCTCGGCAGCAGCCAGCTGCTCCTTCAGGCGGGCAACCTCGGCAGCCTGGCGATAGCAACAGCAATGGCAGATGGTGACACGGAGGAATGACAACGCGCAGACAAACCACCACGACACGTTGATGAGCACATGGATTTGTCCACGCACGCGCACAACTCCAAACATGCTCGCAATGACACAATGTACACACACACACAACACACGCAAACACAAACACAACACACACACACACACACACACACCTGTTTTTCGTGGGCCTCTTGGATGCGGCGGTCCATGGTCTGCTGCAGCTCGAAGATCTTCTTCTCGAGCCCAACCGTCTTGGCCTTCATCCCCGCCACGCTCCGCGCCTCAATCTTCAGCTGCTTGAACACGCGTCGCGCAAGCATCTGCCGGACTGCACACTGGATGGTGACGGCTGCGTTGCGTTTGGTGAGGAACTGTCTGCGTACGGCCCACATGCGCCACGTGCTCTGTATCTTCAGCGCAGCCGCCTCCCGCCGCAGCCCAGACAGCGCACGCCGTGCCTTGAGCGCTGTGTGTGTGTGTGTGTGTGTGTGTGTGTGTGTGTGTGTGTGTGTGTGTACGTGAGGAATGTGCTGAAACGCGACAGCATCGCTACCAACACACCACCATCACCACACCTCCATCGCGATCGCCATCACCACACCACCATCTCGTACCTCTGTACGCGGCCTGCAAGCGAACAACGGCAGCCATGGTGACGGCATACTGCCTGCGCTGGCGGTGCGCGCGGAATGTGGCCTGGATCTTGGTGGCGGCCGCTCGCTCTCGCAGACGCTGTGCCCTCACCCGCGCCAGCAGCCCGCGCCCGTACGTCTAAACAGTGTTGGCGCGCAAGCAGTGCAAAGGTGCAGCGGGGAGGGGGATGCATGGTGTGTGTGTGTGTGTGTGTGTGTGTGTGTGTGTGTGTGTGTGTGTGTTGATGTCGGGTCAATGTGAGTACACAGGGCATTATGATTGGCCCATGAAGGCGAAAGAGACGTGTTGAAACAGCACCGGTTAATGACGAATTCACTCTACACAACTTGCATCCCCGTGACTGCCACAACAGCGGGCCCGACCTGGACACCAAGGGCGGCCGTCTTGATGCGCTGGTAGCGACGCGACGCAAGCCATCGCCGCACGCATGCTTGGATGCGCACGCAGCACAGCTTCATCTTGTCCGACCGCAGCTTCTCCAGGTACGCGACCTGGCCCGCGCGAAAGAACAGCTTCGTCTGCCCAAACTGATACTTGTCCTCATCCTAACGGCCGTTGGGGGGGGGGCGGTGAATGAATGCATTGCGTTGGACAGCATAAGCCAAGCGAACA
The DNA here is from genome assembly GCF_000188695.1 of Salpingoeca rosetta. Lineage (NCBI taxonomy): Eukaryota > Choanoflagellata > Craspedida > Salpingoecidae > Salpingoeca > Salpingoeca rosetta. The sequence continues at coordinate 534,508 of NW_004754930.1, read as the reverse complement.
TCGACGATGCAAACAAAAGTGCGCACGCATGTTCACGCACACACACAAACAACGCCCATACGAACACAACCCACTTCTTGCCCCCACCCGCCGGATCACCCAAAAGTGGACTCACGGCGATGAGAGGCTGCAGGATGGCGCGACAGGCGTCCTTGACCTCTGCGCTCTTGAGCGGCGCTGCAGATGTGGCGAGCAGACGATAGCGGTCAAGAAACTCCCGGTAGCTCCAGCGCGAGGGGTACCCCGCAGCGCTGATGCGAATCGTCTCAAGAACACCGCACGCTCGCAGCTGCTGCACGAGCCGCCTGTGTGTGTGTGTGTGTGTGTGTGTGTGTGTGTGTGTGTGTGTGTGTGTGTGTGTGTGTGTGTGTGTGTGTGTGTGTGTGTGTGTGTGTGTGTGTGTGTGTGAGTGAATGTGTGTGTGAGTGAGTGTGTGTGTGTGTGTGTGCACGCGCGTGAGTGTGTGAATGAATGTGCGAATGTAATCGATAAGACGTGAAAGAGAAAGCAGGTGCAGCGCACGTGTGATGTGCTCGACAGCTCAAACATCAAAACAAACGCGAAGCAGACCAAGGGCAAAACGTACTGTGGGTTGATCTCGAATGGCTGCTTTGCGTCGTTGGGCTTGATGCACCTCACATAATGCGGCTCGGTTGCATTGAGCGTCTCCATCAGCGACCTGTTGTTTGCCGACAGCCGCAGCACGGGGACATGAGACATGATGCCCGATGACTGAGACAGCTAGCGTACAACGCACATCACAAACCAGAGAATGCACAAGTACACCCACTCACAAACTCATGCACACACACAACACATGACACGCACTACACAATTCACAGCACCAACACAACAGCACACGGCACACATGCGACGTACGAGAGCGAGTTCTTGAACTGCGAGCTGACAGTCGCTTTGCGGATATCGATGGATGCCTTGCCCTCGCCCTTGGCGGCAAACAGCTCTGCAATAAAAGGGCTCGTGCTCCCGCGAAGCATGATCAGATGCTCCTCGTAAATCGTGTCCTGCACGGCGTGGACGACGAGGTTGGTGTGGCAAGTGAGGTCGGGGTGGAGATATGGATGGCCCATGCAAGGGAATGGTCGTCCCGTCCCCGGAACAAAGATTACACCGCAGCAAGCATCACATCAATGGAACATGGCACGGATACGCACACACACACACACACACACACGCACACACGCACACAGACGCACGCACACACACGCACACGCGCGCACACGCACGCACACACACAAACACACACAAACACGCGCGCACACGCACACACGCACGCGCGCGCACACAGGGCACGGATGTGCACGGACCTTGTTCTTCTCCATGAAGCCTGTGACCTCGTATGCAACCTTGTCGGCATAGTGCTTGACGATGAACGACGTGTTTGACAGCCGCGGCTTCTCAAAGTGGTGCCGGTCGGTGAGGGATGCGTACATCTTCGTTGCCCAGTTGTCGTCGCTCCCTTTCGGCATCTGGGTGCGTTTGTGGTGAAAATAGTTGGACATAACAGACATGCGTGAGCAGGGAGAGGGGGTGGACAAATGAGGAGGCAGGTGAGCACACGAACACATCAAACCAAGCATGGTGAGCCATGCAGCGTGCGTTTGTATGCGTATTACGCATTCCCACACGCAGACGGACAAGCTGCTCATGTGGACATGCGCAACCATGCGTATCGACCTTTGTTTCCTCGTCGAGTAGGGAGAGCACACCAAGCTTGTCCTCGATCAAATCAATGCACGGCTGGTTGTCGTAAAAGTCAATAAACGACCACTGAATCTTTTCCTTGATGTACTCGTCTGCCAACACAGCAGCACGACGCAAGACCAGCAGCACGCTTGATCGTGAGAGGCGTCGCAAGGCGGGAGCAGCAGCAACTGTGCTGCCGAAGCGACCTTCACACTCTTCGCCACAAACACGCGTGCACACACATACACACACAGCGAGACAGTACAAAGCACACGCACACTACAAGACACACACCACACGCCACACAACATGCAAAGACATCATACAACACAGACAGCACACAAAGCACACCTTGTTCAAGCTTGAAGACGTGGAGGTTGAACTGCTGCTGCAGCTTCTCGTTTGCGTAATTGATGCAAAACTGTTCAAACGAGTTGACCTTGAAGGTCTCAAAGCCGTAAATGTCCAACACGCCGATAAAGCGCTTGTCCTTCTGCTTCGACCCGTGCGCGAGACTCTGGCATGCGCGAAAGCGGACGTGGGGTGTGGGGGTGTTTCGATGAGTTGTGAGCATCAAACAGTGGGTGTTGGGGCATGATCCCAGACAGCACTGCGATCACATTTCAGGTGCCACCACACACACATGACAAATATTCACACAAATGATAAATCCACATAGACACACACACACACACACACCACCACCACCACCACCACCACCACCACCACCACCACCACCACCACCACCACCACCACCGGTATGCACTCACCTCGTTGATCCTGGAGACGAGCCAATCGAAGACGTGTGCGTAGATGTGTTTCGCCAGAGCATCGCGCGCCCGCAGCGCATTGTCCGCCGTCTGCGGCTTTGTGAAGACCTGGAGGGCAGTGTAGTGCAGTGCGGTGGGACGGAGTGGAGGGGGTCGCGTGTATGGTGTGTGCATGTTGTGTGCGTGTATGTGTGTATGCGTATGGTTGCGTGTATTGTGTGGATGTGTGCGTGAGTGGGTTGGATATTGCAAGTGGGCAGCAAGCAACAAGGCACACACAGCACATTTAGGAAGACGTTGAAATGTTGTGCATGCACCTCGCGGCCAGTTTGGATCTTTCTGTGGGTGATCCACTTTGTGAGCATGTTCGCCTCAACACCAAGCAGGCGCGATACGACTGCCAATGCACACATTGAAGAAACAAACACGCGCACACACATACGTGTCCAGGTCGAAACACGTGAGCAGTCATTTGAGCAGTCACGTGAGCAGTCATGTGCACAAACAACAAATGCAGTCACACACACACACATGCATGCACACATTCATACACACGCACGCACGCACACGCACACGCACACGCACACACATGCATGCACACATACATCCACGCACATGCATGCACACGCAAGCGGCAGCAAACAGCTGCCAGAACAGGGCCGGCAGACCTGGGACGTGCGTGTCCTCGACGGGGATGCGGGCATCGTCGGAGCGGCGGGAGCGCTGCTTGATCTCAATGTTGCCCATGTGCAGAATGGCAGCGAGGATGCAGAAGATCTGCAGTCGAAAACAACGTCCACAGCGATGAAAAAGGGGGGGGATGTTGTGATTACATGAGCGCACACACACACACACACACACACACACACACACACTCTCTCTCTCTCTCTCTCTCTCTCTCTCACTCACTCTCTCTCTCTCACACACACACACACACACGATGCGTTTCTACACAGGCACAAAATTGCGTACAACCACAAACAGAAAACACACTTTGCACAGTACACGTGTGCACAGACAACATCAACCCTGCCACCCACCACCAACCCTCTCCCCTCTCCCCTAAAGCCCCTTGTCCCTCTGCTGCCAGGCCACCTGCTGCTGGTCGTCATCGGAGATGCCTAGGAGGGAGAGCGCGTCCTTCGTGCGTTCAAAGTCCGCGGCGTCGTCGACATTCTCAATCTCGGCCTCCTCGCCCTGGTTGGTGTAGAAAAAGTCATCTGCCTCGCTCAGCTCAAGCGCCTCCAGCTCCGGCCGATCAGCACTCGCGCACAGCTGGTAGAAGATGTGGTAGTTGCGCTCAGACTTGGCCTGGAGTGGTGCGTGGTGGGAGTGGTGGGACGGTGGTGTGATGGTGTCAGAGGTGGCGGTGGATGGCGTGAAAACTACAATAGGGGGAAGGACAGGCTTCATGGCCCGCTGATTGCGTGCCATTTGCACAACAACAAAACGAACGCGCACACACACACACACACACACACACACACACACACACACACACACACACACACACACACACACACACACACACACACACACACACACACACACACACACACGCATGCACACCTGGAAGACGACGCGGGACTTTTCGAGGAGATATGTGCGCATCTCTGCGCCGATGATATGGTCGTGCTTGTTGAATAGAATCTCAATGTACTTGCCAAAACGGCTGCAGATGGCACCACGTAGCATGGGCGCACAGGGGATGGTCGGGCGTTAGACAGGGCACACATCATAACTGTATTGCATGAAATACACGCACGCACGCACACACGTACATACAGCACACAAGCACGCATGCAACCCACAAGCACACGTGCAGCACACAAGCACACCACCACCACCACCACCACCACCACCACCCTCGCCAGTTGTCATGCTCGTCGTACCTGCTGTTGTCGTTCCTGATGGTCTTTGCGTTGCCAATGGACTCCATGACGGGGTTGGATGCAAGCACCTTCTTCTCAATCTGCGTCTCTGCCTCTGCGCCACCGACGGTTGCAAAGTAGCGCATGGCATACTTTGCCGACACGGTTTTCCCCGCGCCAGACTCGCCGCTGACAATGATGGACTGGTTCTTGCTGTGCCGGCCCATGCAGCGGAACGCCTCCTCCGCCACGGCGAAGATGTGCGGGTCCAGCTCGCCGAGCGACCGCCCGCTGTAGGCGTGGATGATGTCGTTGGAGTAGATGGGCAGGCTGCTGTAGGGGTTCAGCGCCACAAGCACAATGCCGCAGTACGTGTAGATGGTTTGCTGCTCCTTGAAGCGCACTTGCAAGTTGTGCACCACTGCGTGTGGTTGACAAGAGTGCGCAAACCGTGAGCTTCCGAGAAGGCACGTGTGTGTGTGCAGTGTATGTATGTGTGTGCGTGTGTGTACATGTGTGCGTGTGTGCAGTGTGTGTGCATGTGTACACAAGTGTGTACTTCGCTGTGCGTGTGTGTGTGTGTGTTGTGTGTGCAGTGTGTGTGTATGTGTGTGTATGTGTGTGTGTGCGTATGTGCAGTGTGTGTGCGTGTGTGTACATGTGTGCGTGTGTGTACATGTGTACACATGTGTGTACATGGCTGTGAGTGTGTGTGCGTGTGCGGTGTGCGTGTATGATCATGAGAGTGCGCTATATTTGGGACCGACGCACCTGCTGGCTCATGCAGGTAGCTGAGATCTGTGAGATCATCCGATCCAACGAGGATGTCGGGGTTTCGCAGCGGCGGCAGGTTGCTGTCATCTTCCTTCACTGCCACCTGCTGCTCCTGCACACGACCAGACAACCACAGCGCACGTGAGAGCAGCAGGCAAGAAGACAACAAGCGAGCGAACAAGCAAGCCAGAGAGACAAATTGAGGAAAGCAAGCAAGCAAGCCAGCAGAAAACCGAACAAAGAAGGCTTTGGCACAAGATGGACACAAACAAACGCACAACATGATACCAAACGCAGCCACATGTGTTTCCACATGTCCACATTCCCGCCCACAACCAGCCACCAGAGTCACTGAACCTGCATGTACCTCGCCATCCTCTGTGCGCAGGGTGATGGCACGCTCCTCCGTGTTCAATGCCTCGACAACCGCAGGCTTCCACACAAGCTCGTCGTGCGGGACCCATACCCGCGTTCCCTGCACAAATACAAACACACATTGGACATCATCAAGCGGGTGAGCTCCAGAGGGCACCAAGAGCACACGGTGCTGGTGCGAATCAAAACATTGTCGCATCATCATGTCCTCCTGTGCCGTGCCGTGACACGACGAGCAAGGAGGGGGCCAGCGGAGGGACATCACGTACAACCCATACGGCTCCTTCCACTCTCCTTTTTGGGTGCTTGCTTCCTCCTCCCGGCTTCTCAAGCACCACCATCGCCCAACCCTCCAACCCACAAGACACACACACACACACACACACACACACACACACACACACACACACACACACAAGACACATACAAGGCACACACACACACAAGACACATACAAGGCACACACAAAGACCTGAGAGAAGGCCTCCATCGTCGCTCTGTTGTGTTGTTTGTGTGTGCTCGTCGGTTTTCTCCCACAGCAACTAGATTGTGCAATTGGGGAAAACCTTATGTTAGCACGAGACGTAGCAAGAACTATGCTATCCACCACGGCGACCACGGTGGGTTCAACGTGCGCACAAAATTTGGCGGGAACTCGAACACAAAACAGCTGCCTGCAGCAGTGCAAGTCAGTGACACACACCACACCACACCACACAAAGCGAGCAGATCCTTTGTTGTGCGGCAAGTCTCATTGCAGAAGCAGAAGAAGGACGAGCAGAAGAAGGACGAGAAGACGAGAGACAACACAAAGGAGCAAACGGCTGCCCAAACACACACATACATACACACACATACACACATACAAGAACGATGGCTGATTCGTCCAACCCACCCAGCTCCCCTGGGGAGCGTCCATCCTCTCCTCCATTCAGTGAAGGTGTGTGCGTGCGTGTGTGCATGCGTGTAGGGGGGGGGTGCGTGTGGGTCTGTCTGTCTGCCTGTCTGTGTGCGTGCGTGTGCATCTCTGCAAACACACATGAGCACACGCACACGCACGCGCACCTCCCCGTTTTTGACGTCTGCTGCTCTCTTGTCTCACTTGCTCTCTTCCACAAACACATCACACACTCAGGATACCGCTACGATGATGAGACAGAGGATCTGCAGCAGCAGCAAGCTGGCGAGGACGTCGAGGAAGAGGAAGAGGGAGAGGAGCTGTTTGGAGATGACATGGCTCGGTAGGCCTATGGGTTTGCCTAGTGCTGGTCACGGTGTTGCTGGTGATGGTGTTGCCGTTGGTGGCGGTGCAGTTGCTGCTCAAGCTGCGCAGTGGCCGACCGTTGCCCTTACTAACTGCATGCCTCCCTCTCACGTGCCTCACACAATTTCACCTGTGCCGTGTGATCTGTACCATTCGTTCGCTGGACAGCGATTACCGTGTGATTCCCCAGTTGGATACCTACGACCCGAACATGCTCGACGAGTCAGAGCAGCGCGAGCTGTCACTGGTGAGAGCTCACTCACACTCACACTCACACTCACACTCACACTCACACTCACACTCACACTCACACTCACACTCACACTCACACTCACACTCACACTCACACTCACACTCACACTCACACTCACACTCACACTCACACTCACACTCACACTCACACTCACACTCACACTCACACTCACACTCACACTCACACTCACACTCACACTCACACTCACACTCACACTCACACTCACACTCACACTCACACTCACACTCACACTCACACTCACACTCACACTCACACTCACACTCACACTCACACTCACACTCACACTCACACTCACACTCAGCAGAGTGCTTGAATCATGTGCTTGTTGTACGTCCTTGTCTTCTCAACCCGCTATTCCGTTCCTGTCAAATGCTTGCGTGTGTTATGCTTGACAGAACGCCCGTGCGCGGGTGGAGCGCCAGCTTGCCAAGCGCGACGCAGATGAGGCCATGCGCGTTCGCGGCAAAACACGCCTTCCCGCAGGCCTTGGCTTTGGTGGTGCGTGGTAACACATCACATCGACACACACACACAACCCCCATCACCACAGAAGCAAATCGCATGCAATGCACGCACGCACACGCTCACACACACACACACACACTCTCTCTCTCTCTCTCTCACACACACACACACACACACGCACACCATACACACATTTGTGCACCCGCCACTCATAATCTCCAACCCTGTCCTGTAACTGACACCTTTTGTCCCCGCTTCCAACCCCGTCGCATCACTTTTTGTCTCTGTAGATGATGAGGAGGAAGACACTGGCGAGCTGCCGCGTCGCCGCCGCCGTATTGCTGAGCGATCCGCACGTACAGCCGAGGGCGAAGAGGACACGGAGTTCCAGGAGGACCAGGACTATGTACGCGCACGCCTGCTGAGGCTTCGCTTCACTGTCTTGCCTCTCCTCGCTCTGAGTTTCTTCTCCCCCCATTTGCTGGCCGTAGCGTTGTGTGCTCACCGCACCTCCTTGCTTCCCTGTCTGCTTTGCCCCAGGCTGAGGACGAGACCATCATCGAGAACCTCGAGGATCGCAAAGGTGCATATGTGTGTGTGTGTGTGTGTGTGTGTGGATAAGTGCACATGTGTGCGTTTGCTGGGGCAGAGCTGAGTCTTCTGCACCGTTTGCTGTTGCTCACAGCATGTGTGCATGTTCCGTCACGTTTGCAGGCCACACGCTGCGGGAGTGGATCACAATGCGCCCGACACAGCGTGAAATCTACAACCGCTTCAAGAACTTCCTCCGCACAGCCACAGACGACCACGTACGTAGTGCACATGTGTGTGTATACGTGTGTGTACGTGTGTATACGTGTGTGCACGTGTGTGCACGTGTGTGCACGTGTGTGCACGTGTGTGCACGTGTGTACGTGTGTGCACGTGACTCACCTGGGGCTACAGGTCACCATGACGAGCTGTCTGTGCTGTCACGCTCCTGCCCTCACCCCTGCCCCACCAATGCTCACATGCCGCGCCATCTATGTTCGCGTCTGCTGTCCACCGCAGGGCAAGTCAATCTACGGCAAGCGCATTCGCGACATGTGCGAAGCAAACGGCGAATCACTCATTGTCAGGTGAGCACGCAGACACGCACGCACGTAGCTGTGCAAGCTTTCTCGCATTTGCAAGCCCACATGCTTGCGCTCGCTCGCACATATACACACACGCTCGCACACACAAACCAATACATACACGTGCGTCCATGTCCATCATCTCGCCGCCTCACAGCCATCCCCTTCACGCATACGGCTTGCAGCTACATTGACCTTGTGCAACCATCTGCCTGCGATTGCAATCTTCGTTGCGGATGCACGACGGAAAACATCGAGAATCTCGACGCGCTGCCATGACGTCTCCTCGAACAATTTCCAAAGTCCGTACAACGCTGTCTGCCTGCGTGTGTGTATGTGTGTGTATGTGTGTGTGTGTTTGTTTTGTTTGTTTGTTGATGTGTTCGTGCTGTGGGTATGCGTTTGGCCGCCCGTGCTCCAGTGCACACACACTATCGGATCTCGACCCACTCACCCAACAGCCTGGGGCACACTCACACACTCACCCTCACCACCACTGCCACCGTCTCGACTGCAGACTACGACCGCATCAAGAGTGACATCCACGTGCGCATTGGAGCGCTGCCTGTGCTTGATGCCATCCGCGACATTCGCCAAACACATCTCAATGCACTGGTCAAGCTGCAGGGTGTCGTCACCCGCCGCACAGGCGTCTTCCCACAGCTCAAGGTGCCGTTCCTCCACCCACTGCACGCCGCAATGGCTGTCTGCCGATCTGTGTCTGTCTGTGTCTGTCCGGCTGTCGTGTTTGTGAGAAAAGTGTGTGGTTTGTCATCCTGGACAGGGGAGTTGAAATTGCTCATTAACGCCCCACCCCCCACCCTCCACCCTCACATGCATTGTTTGTTGCCCTGCGCTTGCCACTTGTATGTGCATGTGTGTAGCTTGTGAAGTACACTTGCGAAAAGTGCAAGTCTCCGATTGGCCCCGTTGCACAGGACACAATCACCGAAACCTCCGTCGCCAACTGCCCAACTTGCCAATCCCGCGGCCCGTTCTCGTCAGTCCATGTTCTGATGTGTTGTCCCTGCCTTGCGTTTGTGTGGGGATGCATGAATGTGTGGTATCGTTTGCTCACCCACTCACTCACTCACTCACTCACTCACTCACTCACTCACTCACTCACACACTCACTCACTCACTCACTCACTCACTCACTCACTCACTCACTCACTCACTCAAAAATCCTCGACCATTGCGTTGCATCTTGTCGCACGGACAGGGTGAACACGGAGGAGACGGTGTACCGCAACTACCAGCGCATCACAATCCAGGAGTCGCCCGGGTCCGTTCCGCCGGGCCGCCTCCCGCGCCAGAAGGACGTCATCCTCCTCTGGGATTACGTCGACTTTGTCAAGGTACTGCTGTTGTCTCACCTGCTTCCTACACCTGCTTCCTACACCTGCTTCCTACACCTGCTTCCTACTTGTCTCACCACGGTTGTATGTGTCTGTCTGTCTGTCTGGCTGTGTGTGTGTGTGTGCCTGTGTGTGTCTGTGTCTGTATGTCTGTGTTTGCTCACCTGCCTACCTGTGGTGCTGCTCCCCTTCTGTTTTTCCCTCGTCTCACCATGTTCCCACCACTGCCACCTGTTTCTCCCCGTGCTCTTGCCCTGGTACGACGACACTGTCGTCAGCCTGGCGACGAAGTTGAGGTGACGGGCATCTACCGCAACAACTTTGACAAGTCCCTCAACTCCAAGCACGGCTTTCCTGTGTTCTCAACCGTCATCGAAGCAAACTACATTGAGAAGAAGGCCGACAAGCTCTCCACGGTACGCACTCATGCTGATTCTTTTGTTTGTTGGTGTGGGTGTGTGTGTGTGTGTGTGTGTGTGTGTGTTTTCACCTGTTCGCTTGTGTCAGCTGCGATCCTTTGTTCCTCCCCTATTGCAAGGACCCTGCGAACTCTTGTCTTGCTGTTCTCACATCCCTCTCAACTCACTGCAACACGCCACACTCCGAATACACACACATTCCACACACACACACACGCGCGCGCGCACACACACACACACATACACACACACCACCGTGACCGCTGTGCCACTGCAGGACGAGCTGAGCGACGACGACATCAAGCGCATCCGGCAGCTTGCGGAGGACGAGAACATTGGCGCCAAGGTCATCCGCAGCATCGCCCCCTCCATCTACGGCCACGACGACATCAAGACCGCCATTGCCCTCGCCATGTTTGGCGGCGAGCCAAAGAACCCGGGCGGCAAGCACCGCGTGCGCGGGGACATCAACGTGCTGCTGCTTGGCGACCCTGGCACGGCCAAGTCGCAGTTTCTCAAGTATGTGGAGAAGACGGCGCACCGCGCGGTGTTTACGACAGGACAAGGTGCATCTGCTGTTGGTCTCACGGCGTCTGTGAGCCGCGATCCCGTCACGCGGGAGTGGACGCTGCAGGGCGGCGCGCTCGTGTTGGCGGACCAGGGCGTGTGCCTCATTGACGAGTTTGACAAGATGTCTGACCAGGACCGCACGAGTATCCACGAGGCCATGGAGCAGCAGAGCATCTCCGTGTCCAAGGCCGGCATTGTGACGACGCTGCAGGCGCGGTGCTCTGTCATGGCCGCCGCCAACCCCATCAAGGGCCGCTACCAGCCGGGCAAGACGTTTGCCCAGAACGTGGACCTGACTGAACCCATTCTCTCGCGTTTTGACATTTTGTGCGTGGTGAAGGATGTGGTGGACGCCGTCAAGGACGAGCGCCTGGCCTCCTTTGTTGTTAACAGCCACATCAAGAGCCACCCAGCAAGCAACGTGCGTCGTCTGTTTGCGTGATTGGCGGGTGGTTTTGTATGTGTGTGTGTGTGCCTGCCTGCCTGTATGTATGTTTGTTTGTTTGTTTGTGTTTGTCTGTGTGTGTGTACTTGTATTTGTGCAGTGCATATGTGTGTGTGTCAGTGATACAAGCGGGCTCGTGTGACGCGCTGAAGACTTTGCAAATCCTGCAGTGTTCACTACCGTCATCCCAACCCTCAACCCAACCCCCAACCAACCAACTCACCTCAACCGCCCCCCCCCTCCCCCCTTTCACTATTGACAGGCGATGGACGAGTCTGCGGATGGGCTGAACGGGACGAGCGACGGCGGGAGCCTGTCGCAGGAGATGCTTCGCAAGTACATCCAATATGCCAAGCGCACCGTGCACCCGAAGCTGCAGCAAATGGATCAGGACAAGATTGCCAAGCTGTATGGCGAGCTGCGACGGGAGTCCCAACTCACGGGCAGCGTGCCCATCACCGTGCGCCACATTGAGTCGATGATTCGCATTGCAGAGGCACACGCGCGCATGCATCTGCGGGACTACGTGCGCCAGGACGACGTCGACATGGCGATCCGCGTCACCCTCACCAGCTTCATTGAGTCGCAGAAGTTCAGCGTGATGAAGAACATGCGGCGAAAGTTCCAGAAGTACATCACGTACAAGAAGGACAACAACGAGCTGCTGATGTTCCTGCTGTTGAATCTTCACCAGGAGACACTGTCGTTCCACCAGACGCGCTACAACCAGGACATTCCCGAAGTCATTGAGATTGACCAGGACGAGTTCCAAGCAAGGGTGCGTTGCCGCATGTGCAGCTGCAGCTGCTGCGTTTGGATTGTGACGTGTGTGCGTGTGCGTATGCATGTCTGTGTGTGTGTGTGTGTATGTGTATGTGTGTCCGCGTATGTGTCTGTGTGTGTGTGTGTGTGTGTGTGTTGGAACGGTGGGATTGGGATAACAGCAACAGCAGCAGCAACAACAACAGCAGCAGCAACTGCAGCAGCAACTGCAGCGGTGGAGATGCTGGTGCTGGTGCTGGTGCTATTTTGCTGTGTACTGTCGACAGGAAGCGCGCTCACTCGTACATAATTTGCTTGCTGTTCGACCAGGCGCGGCATCTGGACATTCATGACCTCACAGAGTTTTACAAGTCGGAGGAGTTCTCACGCAACACACGCCGATACACCTACACTTACACACACGCACACACAACACATGCACGCAACACATGCACGCACACACACGCACACACAACACACGCACACACAACACATGCACACACTGTGTTATCCCGCCTCTCTCTCCCTCTCTGTGCACATGTTCCACTAATCCCCCTCCTAATCTCTTGTCTTGTTTGCATGTTGTGGGTTCAGGTTCTCCTTGGACGGAAACAAGATCAAGAAGACATACGAGTAATTGCACACGTTCATGTTTCAGTCACCATCATCATCAGCAGCATCATCAGCAGCACGAGCAGCATTATCACGTTCATCTTGCGATCAGGCGTCTGTCTGTTTGTCCTACTCACTTGCTTGTTTGCTGCTTGCACTCTTCATCGCTGCTGCTGCTGCTGCTCATTGCGCCTATGGCTTGCCGCTGTTCATTTTTCTCTTGTTAGTTTGTCGTGCAGCTGCGCTTGTTGTCAATCCCCTCTTTGCCATGTTCGCCTTGCCTTTTTGTGTGACTGTGTGCGTGTGATAGTAGCGAGGCCTGCGCCAGTGGCGGCGGGCGGGCGGTTTGAGCATACAAATTGTGTACTGACTTGCACACGCAATTGTGTTGAAACAAGTGCTGGCCACAACCAGCACAGCACAGCACAGCACAGCACATTGCCATGGCACATACGGCACATTAGAGCGCATGCAGGTCCACGCAGCGCCACACCGAAACGCCACGCCGCGTCCTCCACCTCCATCTCTCCTTTGAGAAGTTAAAAAAAATCTACATCTGATTGCACGAGCATCTGCCGCTGCTGGTGGCTAGAACGTGGGTGCTGCGCGAACGCATGCGTCCACGCGCTGCCGGAGCTGCGCCAGCGTGCCGTCGTTTGCGATGATGTGGTCGGACAGCTTGACCTTCTTCTCCAGCGGCATCTGCGTAGCGATGATGCGCCGTGCGTCCTCCGCGGTCGTCAGGTCTCTGCCCATGACACGCTGCACTTGCTGCTCCTCCGTACACGACACGGTGATTACCCACTTGCAGATGTGGTTCAGGCCGGTCTCCAGCAGCAGCGGCGCATCGAGCACCACAAAGGGCCGCCAGTGAAGGAAGCGGGCCGACAGCAACTGCTGCAGCAGCTCAAACCCGATTGGCAGGTGCAGCGCCTTGTTGAGCTTCCGCGATACACTGCGGTCCTCAAATGCAATTTGCCGCAGCACACTCCGGTTCACTTGCCCAGACTCTGTGTCCAATAACTCTGGTCGCTCTGCAATCTCTTTGGCGAAGGCCGCGACGAACCGTCGGTAGCCCCATCTTCCACGCAGCAGCACGTTGTGGCTAATGGCATCCGCGTCAATCACCACGGCACCCTTTTCCGTCAGCATCTTGCACACTGTCGACTGCCACGTTTGCAATGGAAACAGGGGAGGGGGTGTGAAGATGAGTTTGTGTGTGTGTGTGTGTGTGCGTGTGTGTGAAGATGTGTGTGTGTGTGTGAAGATGTGTGTGCAGACGTACATGTGTGTGTATCAACACAGACAACATGAGCTGTGTGTTGGGTGACATTGAGCAAAGTGGCACGTGTCTGTGCACGGGCGCATGTGCCACACCTTGCCGCAGCCAACGCCGCCGGTCAAGCCAATGACGCGAAAGCGGGAGAAGAAGATTGCCAGCGACGTCGCAGCGAGCAGGCTTGGCCAGTGCGCCAGTCCAAACACGCCGAGATCCAGTGCGAAACAACAGGTCCCTGCCAACAGTGTGCCGTACCGAACCCGGTCCAACAACAACCCAGCGCTGGCAGAGATGAGGCCAGCCGCCAGCCTCGCCACCACCATCAGCACCATGTGTCCGTGCGTGTCTGTGTGTGTGTGTGTGTGTCTGTGTCTGTGTGTCTGTGTGTGTCTGTGTCTGTGTGTCTGGGTGTGTGTGTGTCTGTGTGTCTGTGTCTGTGTGTCTGTGTCTGTGTCTGTGTGTGTCTGTGTTGCTTGTTTTGCCTTTGCTTTGCCTTTGTTGTGGCATTCAATTGTGCAACAACTGAAGTCAGTCGTCAGAAGAAAACGTGTGCAAACGCTCTCACTGCCACGATGGCTGATGATGATCAAGACGACACATCATCGTCGTTCCCCATCTTCCGCATCCAGCAAGACCGGCTGGAAGCCTACGCGCTGCTGGACAGGTGTGTGTCTGTGTGTGTGTCTGTGTGTGTCGCTGTGTGTGTCGCTGTGTGTGTCGCTGTGTGTGTCGCTGTGTATGTGTGTGTGAATGTGTGTGTG
>NW_004754930.1:516176-518474 GCF_000188695.1 Salpingoeca rosetta | reverse complement strand
AGGTGTGGGTCCGTTGTCCCTCGTGTACACGTGTATTGTGTGTGTGCGTGTGTGTGTGTGTGTGTACATGTGTATTGTGTGTGTGCGTGTGTGTGTGTGTGTGTGTTCCTTTTTGATGCTGCACTCTGCAAACACTGCCAGTGAGTGTCCTGCAGGACGTTCCCACACATGGCTCTCACACTCACACTCACACTCACTCACACTCACACTCACACTCACTCACACTCACGCCAAGCAGGTGACCAGTATGAGGCACAGGTTGATGACACAGATGATGGCGTGTGGCATGCAGGCGTCATCGCTGGTGTACTCGCCCTTGTCGCCGCCACTGCGGCATTGGGCACGCTGTGTGTGTCTCGCAGCAACCGGCGAGGCGAGAGTCGCATCGTCTACGAGGACTCCAGCCATACAACAGCCATGGAAACAAACCCGGCATACGATGGCCCATCGCGGCATGCCTCCACCGTGTCCTCGCAGCAACCATCGTACGTCCTCACACGTGCACCGCAGAGGGTGCCAGTGTCAGTGACACTCGCAACGCTGCCAGGCCTGCCTCTCCAAACCCAAATGCACTCTTGCAGCCTTTGAACCGCCTCACCTGTTTCGACTGCCCATTGCCTCCTTCCGCCTTTCCTCACTTGGTTCCCAACATTCCCCCCCCCCCGTTGTACTTCACATCCCTTCCTTTCCGACCCTCACCTCGCACCGTTCACATCACACCGTTCACATCACACCGTTCACCTACACGCGCCTCCTCGACTATTCCCTCCAATGTTGGTTTGCACCACCACGTTCAGCGACCCCGCATCCAGACCGCCGCTGCCGCTCCCGGGACAGCAGGGCGCTGCTGTGGCCGCGACAACAGCGGAGGCAGCCCCCAGCACTTCCCCGCCACCGCCACCAACAGCAGCAGCACCGTCGCAGCCTCCGCTTGTTCCGGCGGCCAAGCCCACCGTGCGCACGCGACCCACCAGCGACCCGTCCATTCCCCATCTCAGCAACCCGCACACGCACACGCAAAAGCCCAAGCCTGCACAGGCCGATGTCATCCCGCAGGCCAAGCGGGCGCTGCCGCCAACAGTGACCGTGCGTCGCAGTCCGGCCAACGCCGCACGCGCGCCCGTCCCGCGCTCAAACACCCCGCAGCGGCCGCCGTCAACACGCGTCTCAAGCAGCGAACCAGCAGCGCCTGAGCCACCAGCGAGCACGAGCTCTGCACTGCCGCCGCGGCCCACAAAGAGGATACCGCGTGCGAACGGCATGCCACCGCCAAGCCTGACGCGGGGCAACAACGCAAACGCAACCAGACGCGAGTACATGCAGCCCAACGGCGCCGCTGCAAGCAATCACCACAACCACCATGGCCACAGCGGCGCAGCAGGAGATGCTCGCGATGACTACAACACGCTGCCACCGGCACCCCCACCACGCAAGAGCGAGGACGCAGGCATGCCCGCCCCACCGCCACGCAAGCGCTATGCAAACGTTGAGATTGACGTTGGCGGCAGCAGCACAACAGATGGTGACGCACAGCACCACCACCACCACCAGCAGCTCACGTCCTCGTCCAAGGTCAACGTGCCGGACATTGAAATGGATATGAAGGACAAGCAGGTCCAGCGTGACAAGCTCACCCTCATCGCAGAACTGGGCAAGGTGCGCCTCTGTCTGTGTGTGTGTGTACGTGTGTGTGTGTGTGTGTGTGTGTGTGTGTGTGTGTGTGTGTTTGTGTGTGTCTGTGTGTCTGTGTCTGTGTGTCTGTGTTTTTGTCTATATCTATCTGTCTGTGTGCGTGCTGCAATTCCATGCAATAGCGTATCTTTGTTCGCGAGCTCGTGCTTATACACCATTGGTCACTTTGTGTTCCTGAATTGCCGTCTTCGCTCCGTGCCGCCGTTTTGGCTTCACCCTTGCTGACGCCCGCGCGCTTCCACCAATGCAACATCGTACACGCAACACCCACGACTGCTGCAGGGGTTCTTTGGGTCGGTGTATCTTGCGCGGTACGCGCCGGAGCAACAGCGCCCAATGGCGGTGGCAGTCAAGGCGATGCACACGGATCAGGACTTTGACGAGAAGGCCAGACGCCTCTTCTTGCTCGAGGCACAAATCATGGCAGAGTTCTCCCACCCAAACCGTGCGTGTGTACTAGCAGCCACACACCTACAGCGTGCCTGTTTGCCTCTTTGTGTCTGTCTGTCTGCCTGTCTGCCTGCCTGTGTTATTGATCAATCTTTACCGCTCATCACCACCCCCCTCGTGCGCTTCTATTGCGTTGTCGGTCCAGTCCTGCGGCTG
>NW_004754930.1:501176-513676 GCF_000188695.1 Salpingoeca rosetta | reverse complement strand
TGGTTTAGTGTTCTTGCATGAGCTTTGCGTCAGAACAACTGCTCGTGTTCTACAACGCGCGCACACACACTCACTCACTCACTCACTCACTCACTCACTCACTCACTCACTCACTCACTCACTCACTCACTCACTCACTCACTCACTCACTCACTCACTCACTCACTCACTCACTCACTCACTCACTCACTCACTCACTCACTCACTCACGCACGCCCAAATGCAGAGCCGAAGCCACAGGGATATGTGTTCAATTCCTTGTCGCGACCGGCAGCAGAGCGCATGCTGCTGTCCCAGGGCCGCCAAGAAGGTATCCACAGCCCCCATCATCTGGTGCAGGCCTGCTTGCAGCGGAGCCTGTCTGAGCTCACGGTCGTTCAGAAGCGATTGTTCTTTGATTCCATGAGATCCACACCGCTACCTTTCACACTCACATCACGTGTTTTCACCACGCATTGCCACCATGTATAATTGGCTGCCGACACTAGATATCCAAGGCCTGTTTCTGCTTCGGCCCGCGAGCAACAAGCGCGACCTGTCGCTGTCCGCCGTGCAGCATGACGCTGTGATGCATTTCCGTGTACAGGCAACCAAGAAGTAAGCTCACTCGCAGATGCTTACGCTTGTGCACACACACACACAACACACTCACACACACTCACAACACACTCACCTCTGGCGTGCACACAACATCCCTTGACCATCGCACTGGTCTCCCTGCCTCTCCTTTACACCCTCTCTCACACACTCACTCACTCACTTGCTCACAGCCGGACGTACAAGATTATGGGCGGGGTGTACTCGAGCCCCGAGGATCTGGTGATGCGATTGCGAATGTCGCGCAAGCTTGGGATTCCCCTCGGTGAATACATCACAAAGTTCAACCAGGTCGTCTGAGCAGCAGCACCAACTCCTGCATGCGTGCGTGCGTCAATTGTTGCACCGCCAACCCGTGCACCTTTACTTCGCTTTGCCTCTATTCTAATCGCCACGCAAACCTGTACTTGCTTCAAGGTGTCTCCGTCTGTCTCCTTGTCGTGCGTGGAGTCTATTCAGTGTAGCGGCGCCCTTGTTGCTGTGATGTAGACTGTTGTGATTGTCCTTAAGTGCTGCCATTTCCTGTGCTTGTTCCTTCACATCGTGCTATCTGTCCTGCCCTGCCCACTGATTTGTTGAGACTGCTTCCGCCCGATATGTAGATGACAATTTGTAGAGTTACATTACAGTTAAACAACGACAACAGCAATTGCTGTGGATCAACTGCTCGTTGTGTCTGTTTGCTTGTTTGTTTATGGTGTGGAACGGCACCCACACACGTGCGCACAAAACACTGAAGAGGGACAGGGACGCGTGAGAGCACGTGAGATGATGTGGTAACTAGCCACAGCCGCCCGTGGGTGGAGCGCAAGCTGCATTTTGGGTTCCAGTCCACAAGCATAACGATGAGATGTAGACAATGAATGACAACAGCAACGAAGGCGGCAACAGCGACTTGTGGAACACACACACACACACACATGACTTCACGAATATACGCACGCACGCGCAAGCCCGCGCATCACCCTCTAGCTGCCGGTGCACTGACGCCTATCAAAAGTACGAGAGAACACATACACACACACATCACACACACACATCACACATACATACACATACGCACGCACACAACAGAAACACACACAAATGTCGCCTTCAACCAGAACCAAAGCAGTGAACGTGAACACGCGTGCAACTTGATGGCACCGAATCCTAAAGAAGACGGGCACAGGGGAGGCGGGGATACTATCGTCGATGATGATGGCTGTTTAAGTGACATGAGTGCACAACGCGATAACCGCGGTGCAACACATGGCACGGCACACAACACACGTGCCTAACACGAGGAGTGCTGCACATTGAGAGGAACGCGAGAGGGCAGCTGCTGGTGTGCGTGCGCTGGTTCCGTGCCAACATCGTCCACATCCAACTCGGAGCTGTCACCGTCGTTGTCCGCTGACAACAGCGCCGTCGCCGTCGCTGCTGCAACACCGGCATCGCTGCTGCCCCACGCCGTGCGCGCGGGCCCAGGCCTGTCGACATCGCTGGCACCAGTGTCAGCGTCGCTGGTGCCCTGCAAAGTCGTGTTGTCATCGTTGTGGTTATTATTCTCGTTGCTGCTGGTGTTGTTCTCGTTGTTCCTGGTGGTGTTTGTGGACTGCGACGCTTCCGTCGCAGCTGGCGCTGATGCCTCCGGCTGTGGCGTGTCTTCCACACGTGCAACCACCGCTTCCACAGGTTCGCTCGATGCTTCACAGGAGGTGTCCTCCTCCTCCTCCTCCTCCTCTTCCACTACATCATTGTCATCATCATCATCATCGCCGTCATCATCGTCATCATCATCGCCGTCATCATCATGTTCATCATCATTGTCAGCTGTGGCTGCGGTGCGCTGTGTCGGCACCTTCGCCTCCATCTGCACGTTCTCTTCTCCCTCAGAGACAACCACAATCGAGCCCTCATTCTTCCCATCGCCGCTCGCCGGAGACGCATTAGTTTCCACACCTTTCACCTCCGCCTCCTTCTGCTGTTGCTGTTCGCCAGCACCGCTCGCTTCGTCCTGCTCCTCGACAGCCTCTGTAAGCGCGCCCTCTGTGCCCGCCGTGTTGGCGGTGCTGGCCGTATTGCCTCTGTCGTCTGCATCACCATCCTCGTCCTCTGCTGTGGATGTGTCGAGCGCGGTGCTGGTGATGCGGCGGCGGCGGGACCGCGGCGACGTGTCGCGCGACCGTCGCACGTCGTCGTCAGACATGAGCGTCACGCCAACAACACGCGGTGATTCCGGTCGAAGCAACTGCTGCTGCTGCTGCTGCTGCTGCTGCTGCTGCTGCTGCTGGTCCTGATCCTTGCTGTGTTGGTCATGATCGAGCGGCTGCTGCTTCGGTTGGGTGTCGTCATCGTCGTCGTCGCGTTGCGATGCATTCCGGCTGCGGGTGCGAACGAACGATTGCTGCACAGCGGTCGTGGTGGTGGTGGCGATGGTGGTGGTCGTGGGATGAGTAAGCAACCAGAGGTCAATGAGTCCATCAATGACAAGAACGAGCGACACAGCAGAACAAGAAACGCAGCAAACAGCGCCGTGCAACCGCAACTCACCGTGCGGCCCCTGCGCTTGAAGCTTTGTGGCTGCGCAGCATTGTCCGTGGAGGTGTTTCCCGGGCTAGCCAAGCAAGCACATGCGAGGAAATATGCAAGCAAGCAAGTGGGAGAGTGTCACACAACGCACCGATGTGAGACATATAGCCAATGCGTGTACAACCAACACAAAAGAGGGGTAGGGGGGCTTCGCATAACCACACCCACACTCGCACGCCCAGATGCATACTTGCACACTCACGTACCCGAGCTGAGCACGGAAAACGCGCTGTGTGAGATACTCTTGGAAGCGGTTTTGATAGAAGCCAGGGCGGTGCACGGACACAGAGTCCTATCATGGCAACAGGCACGCGCACACACACACGCACACACACACGTGGACATGAACAGGAAATGCGATGAGGTGGCGTAACGACGCTGCTAAGAAGCGCGTAGACAAGACCACCAAAGCATGTTTGCATTATTGAGGGAGACAAACGAAGCGGGTGTGATGCATGCTGGCTGATTCATGTGAGTGACACTTACGCCATCAAACACGACGCTCTTGTATGTGTGCTCGAGCTTCTTGCGCATGCCGTAGCTCTGCAGAATATCGATGATTCCAAGGAAGATCAGCAACTTCTCTCCCTTCTCATTGTACGCAATGAGGCCTCCTGTCTCCTGCTCAATCACATCCACCTCCTCCTCGTCAATCTGCAGAAATGAACGCGCACACGCGTAAGCGTCAGTGCACATATGTGTGTGTGTGTGTGTGTGTGTGTGTGCGTGTGTGTGTGTGTGTGTGTGTGTGTGTGTGTGTGTGTGTGTGTGTGTGTGTGTGTGTGTGTGTGTGTGTGTGTGTGTGTGTGAAGACGGCAGTGAAATGACCGCAGGTGCATCACGCCAAGTGTGTGCGTGTCGTCACGACCGGTACGCACGTGGCTGGGCGTGTGTTGTGTTGAGCGCGGCGATGGCGCCGACGCCCGAGGGGTCGGACGAGATGATCCAGGACTTGTCTGACTCACGGTACAACAGATACAGCCGCCCGCCGTCCCGCAGATCCTGTAGTGGTGGTGGTGGTGGTGGTGGTGGTGGTGGTGGTGGTGGTGGTGATGACCAAGAGATGATGACGTGTGAGGAGATCTCAAAATAGTCGCTTTGCACACGCAAGTTGATTCAGCACAGCAGCCGCCCCCGCCCCCTGTGCGTGTGCGTGAACGCATGTAAACAAACACACACGAGTGTGCGCGTACCTTTGAGTACCATGGGTGCCCGTCCTTGTCCTGTGCGGCGGCCGATCGGTATCGCCCGTTGAGGTCGTCGTGGCCCTCCGGCGCATCAGAGATCAGGATCGAGTGCGGAAAGTCTGCAGGCAGTGTGAGGCAACGCACCACCATGAGACAACACACGTGTGCGTGCTTGTGTGGGTGTCTGTCTGTCTGTCTGTCTTGTCTGTCTGTCTGTCTGTCTGTCTGTCTGTCTGTCTGTCTGTCTGTCTGTCTGTCTGTCTGTCTGTGTGTGCACATGTGGTTGGCAAGCGACGGGCATATGCGAGCAACAGGCCCGTTTCAGGATGGTGGCAGCCCTCACATTCATTCGCCGCGTGCGTCGAGATTGTGAACTGATGCGCAGACCTGTTGTTTTGTTGAGGGGGATACAGCAAGCAACAGGTGAGGACGGGTGTATGGGCATGTGTATGTCTGTGTATGTGCGTGTGTTTGTCTGAGTGCGGCAGGTGCGTGGTGCAAGGGCAAGCAAGTCCCGCCATGCCCACAGAATGGCACTACAACAGCAACATGTCACACGTACGTTGCGGGGAGCGCCGGCTTCGCCTGACTCGCACCTGCACCCAGAACCAAGACAGAAGGAGAGGATGAGTGTGGATGTGAGAGTGAGAGAAACCAATGATGTGAATGTGTTAGTGCGTGGGCGTCCACGCGCGCACGAAAGCGCTCGTGGCTATTCACATGTGTTCATGCGAATGGTCATGTTTCGTGAATACACGAACACAACAAGTGCTCATGCACAAGGCAACCGAAAGCGGGGAACCGGAGCTCAACGTACGTGTGATGTTGTGGATGCCCAGGAGCAGGCTATAGTCCATGATCTTGTAGCTGCGGAGAATGCGACAGTCGCGCTGCAGCGTGTTGCACAGGCGATCGTATGTCCTGCTCGGCAGCGTCAGGCCCTCCTGTTGAGAGTGGTGTACGGTAGGGGTAGGGCTATTAGCACCGATCACATGAACACATGCACCTCCTGACACGTGCACACACGCACACACAACAAAACAAACATACACAAACTCACAAACACACAACCACAAAAACACACAAACACAAAAACACACAACCACACAACCACACGTACACAAAGCGGGAACCCCGCTCCCCAACAAACACGCTCTCAACACGGACAGCTGGTCCCCTGCACATATGCAGCGGTGAGAGGAGCACCTCATGGATGTCGTTAAAGTCGAGATCCTTGAGTGTTGGCGACTTCTTTTGCTTCTCGCGCTCGCTCGCAAACCGGCCCCGCGTCGAGCTGATCACAGGACGACAGACACGTTTCGAATGGAGGTGTTTTTGAGTGGAGGTTGGTGTCAGGAATGTGGTGATGTGAAGAGATCAACAACCATGTGTGGTGGACTGCATGTGTGGTGGTGCAATGGTTATAATCCGCATGTACGCGCGTGTGCACAGATTGCGCCAAGATCACACGCACACACGCACACACGCACACACGCACACATACACACATGCGCACACTCACACACTCACCCACTCACACACGCACACACGCACACACGCACACATGCACACACACACACGCACACACTCACACACGTACGCACCCCTTGAGGTCGTATCGCTCCTGGTATTCGAGGTGGGAAGGGAGGATGTTGTTCATGACAATGAAGCGGATGTGGCGGCCCGTGGAGCTCTTGTAGCAAAAGTGCGCAAAGAACTTGGGCAGAAGCGTGCGCTTGTTCTGATGCAAGTTGAGGTAGTACTGCGGGAGGAGCTTGGTCAGGAACTTGTGCTCGCCCTTCTGAATGGTCTTCACAATGAAGCGATCGTCGTGCGAGAGCCAAAACAGCGAGCCAGATGCGCCTGCGACACAATGGTGCCGTGTGCGTAGCGCGTGCAGTGTGAGGATTGTGGTGTGTATGTATTGTGTGTGTGTGTTGGTGGTTCAGGACGACACTAAACCGTGAGAAACCACCGAGTCACCACCACAACAGCTCAGCAGCAACGATTGCGACAATGGTGAGCAACACAAACGAGGATGCTGACAGCACAACACCTTCGCCTCACCAGGGTTTGAGAGCTCGCGGAGTGGTTTGTGGCACATTGACAGCAGAAAGTCCTGTCACACAACATGATGATCGACAGTGAACAAACGATTGAAACAGAAACGTGTGTGTGTGTGTGTGTGTTGGCATGTGTGTGTATGTGCGTGTGTGTGTGCACAGAGCCATCGTGCATCTGCACCCCAATTGTGCGTGAGTGGGCACAGCCGCACCGCTGTATCGATGTTGAAGATGTCGCGAAAATGGCGATAAGCGCGGGGCGCATATGTGTAAAACTTGAAGTTCTCAAACTTGTGCGGTGGCGTCGAATTGGTGCCCTCCCTACACGCACAGAGGATGTGTGTGTGTGGGGGGGTGTGTGAGAGAGTGTGTGAGAGAGTGAGTGAGAGGGTGAGAGAAACAAGCACAGACAAACACACAAGTACCAGCGCACGAAAGATTGTGAGAAGCATGGCCACACCAGCGAGCACACACGTGCATGAACTACCACACACAATTCATTTCGTCGTCGTCGATACACACAAACAAACACACCTTGGGTAGTAGAGGCTCTCTACCTCTTGAAAGTCCTGCATGAGGATGTCGCGCTTCTTCTTCTGCATTGTGTATCCTGATGGTGGCGCGTGATCGATTGCATGTCAACGATGCACACGTGAGAACAGCGTGCCATTCATTCTCCTGTCATCGCACACCCAACGGTACGCAACCAAACCACATGATAACAGTCCACACCACACCAAACCACACCAAACCACACCAAACCACACCAAACCACATCAGACCACACG
The DNA here is from genome assembly GCF_000188695.1 of Salpingoeca rosetta. Taxonomy (NCBI): domain Eukaryota; class Choanoflagellata; order Craspedida; family Salpingoecidae; genus Salpingoeca; species Salpingoeca rosetta. The sequence continues at coordinate 506,467 of NW_004754930.1, read as the reverse complement.
CCACAACGGACCGATGGCTTGGCGCATGCCCATTTGAATCGCCGCCATCAGCTCCGTCGACTTGACTTTCTTGTACTTGACCTCGCCCGTCACCTGCACAGTAAAAACCACCGCATACACCACCACGCAAGGTGAAACAACCACCCACGGTGCAAGGGTCCACAACAAACGATGTGGTGGAGGCGACACTCACACACACTCACGTACACACGCACACACGCACACACGGTCACACGCACACGCACACACGTTCACACGCACACACGCACACACGCACACACGCACACACGCACACACGCACACACGGTCACACGCACACACGTTCACACGCACACACGCACACACACACAAATTGTCTGAGCTTGTGCGCACATACCGTGTTGACGGTGCGATGGCCTGTCTTCTCCTTGCGGGGCCTGTGCTTGCCGCTGTGTTCCCCGCCATCAGAATCATCCCCCGACGATGCCGCCAACGCTTTGCCACGCCGCGACCTCCGGTGCTGGCGGTCACATCAGTAGTAGAAGAGCAGCAGCATGCATGCGCATGAGACGACAAGTATGCAAAATGGTGCCAGGCGATTCGAACACGCATCAAGGTCTCACCCACGATTGCACACACACATGGTCCAATTCAAACTTAACGGTTGATCCCCAAGCAAGCACGCGCTGCTGGTAAGGTCAAGCAAGCAAGTAAGCAACAAACTGCACGCGAGAAAAGCAAGCAGTGATCGCTGTGGACGCACCGAACGAGGTTTCGCCACGCTGCCGCCGCTGCTGGGCTGCGCAGCATGCGATGGGGAAGCTTGAGGGGAGTGTGGGCGAGGCGCTTGGTCGTCAGCATGATCCTGGTGCTTGGAGGTTGAGCGGGTGGATGTCGCCGCTGGGGAAGATGCTGGGTGCTGCTTCGGGGTGGCAGGAACGCTGATGTTGTTGTTGTTGTTGCTGCTGTTGCTACTATTGCTGCTGTTGTCATTGTCGTTGGCACTCTTGTTGACGCTGCTGCCCTGGGCATGGGTGGTGGACGACGAGCTTGCCGTGGTCCCTGCTGGGGGCTCCAACGATCCAACTTGTGCTGAGACACCGGGGTGGACGCTTGTGACTTTGGGTGTCACGGACGAAGATGCTGTTGCTGAGACCGTAGACATGGTTTCCGCAGCCGGGTGCGGGGTCAAAGGCGAAGTTCCTGGATGCGTGTATGCGTGTGCGAACGAGGCTGACTGCAGCTGGCGTTGTCCTCCTCCTGCCTTGTACCTGGGGCCTTGCAAACAAGCACGCTGTCCTGGCACAAAAATGAAGTACTTTCTGTCCTTCGCTGTGCTTGTAAAGCACGGAATAATTGAGGGGACAGCAACTACAACCCCCACCACAAAGCGAGTGGTGTCGTCAACCAGATGCAGCCGTGAGTGCGAGATGTGGTCAGGTGGTGCGTGGTGCGTGCGCTATTGCGGGCGGCGAGGCAGGTGGTGTGATGTGTGTGTGTGTGCGTCGTTGGTGCTTGGCTGGAAAGGTTTGGTGGGCGGTTTCAGGCACGGTGCCGATAAACTGCGTACAACTTCAATGAAAATTCAACGAACAGCTCCAAAAAGCACGTTTGACAAGAAGACGAAGATCAAGGCAGAAGAACCAAGCAGACCGCAACTGCCCGCTGCTTCGAACAAGCAAGAAGCAAGCAACAGACTGCCCAACACTGCAGCGCTGCGACAGGAGGCAGGCAAGTCCTTCCAGCCACCTTGGTGACCTTTTTTGACCATGTCGACACAAAAGCAAGGCGTGCTAACGCCTGGATCCAGTGAAGATGGCTCATGGACCCTGCACCCGTTCCTCGCACGCGGCGACATCCCTTCATCCCACATGTGGTGTGTTTTCTTTAGCGCATGCTGCAGTGGACTGCGTGCTGGTGGTGCTGGCGCTGGTGGTGCTGTGGTGGAAGCAGACAGAGCTGCTGCTGCTACTACTACTACTACTACTACTGCTGCTGCTGCTGCTGCTGCTGCTGCCTTTTTGCTGCTGTTTTGTTGGCGTACCTATCATTTGTGGCCGCTGTTGGTGTTTGTGCAGGTATGTTGTGCCGACACCAAAGGACGACGAGCCGCATGCGCTGGGCCCTCGCCTTGGACACGGCTGCTGCCAGTGTGGTCACACAGCAAAGTTTGTGTTCTTCGGCGGCGCAACCCCGACTGGCCTCTCGAATGACGTCTTTGTCCTTAACATCGGTCAGTGGGTGCCCTTCGTTTGCCTTGCAGCTGTTTTCTGGAGGTCCCAGACAGACAGACAGGCAGGCAGACAGACAGACAGACAGACAGACAGACAGACAGACGGCAATGTGTGCCTTGGCTTCTGGCAGTGTGTGTGTGTGTGTGTTCCTTGTTCCTCCTGACACAATGCTTATCTTTTTCGCGGTCGCGTGTGCAGTGACTGGTGCGTGGCGGAAATTGAACACCCTAGAAGAGCCAGTGCCCAGCCGCCGATACGACCATGGCATGGTCTATCTTCCCAGCAAGCACGCCGTCTGTGTCTTTGGAGGCGTTGGTGAGGAAGGAAATCTCAACGACACATGGACCTTGTCACTTGGTGAGTATGTTAGGACGTGTGTGTGTCTGTGTGTGTCTGTGTGCGTGTGTCTGTGTATGTATGTGTGTGCGTGTGTCTGTGTGTGCCTGTATCTGTGTGTGCGGGCGTGTAATGTATGTGTATTTGTTTGGGTGCACTTGTTTCGGGGCTGGCTGGTGTGTTGTCACAACAAACATATTGTGTGTGTGTGTGTGTGTTTGGAGCTTGCGGATGAGCTCAAGATGGAATTGGCGGCAAGCATTGGCCTGCTGGCGAGATGATGGCTGTTGTTGATTGCAATCACATCTTCCATGTGCCCTTCTACCGCGCTGATGAGCCATCTGTCTTGCTGTCTGCCACCTTTGCCTGTCGTGCCAGACTCGTGGACGTGGACACAGGTGGCCGCCACAGGCGATATCCCCTCGCCCCGGGCCGTCCATCACCTGGTAATGACTGGCACGTGCTCGTCACCGCGCTGCTTCCTTGTCAATACCACGCTTTGTACGCTGCTGCTCTTTGGATTGGGACTGACACTTTCATTCGCGTGCTCTGCGCCTTGTGTGTGTGTGTGTCTGTGGGTCTGTGTGTGTGTCTGTTTGTGTTCCACAACAGCTTGCCAGCGGCACGCGTGTGTATGTTTTCGGCGGCGGGGAGCAAGGCATGGCGGCTGTGGACGACACAGCCGTGTATGCACTCGACACTGGTGAGATCACGTGCTGCTTGCATACAGCCTGCCATCATGCATACACCCGACTAGACAGGCAAATGTGTTTGCCGCACACCAAGGAGCTAATCCCACTTGCATACCTTTGTCAATATTTGCATGTGCATGTGTGTGTGTGTGCATGTGTGTGTGTGTGTGTGTGTGTGCAGAAACGTGGCGGTGGACAAAGCACAGAGGCACAGGGGACATTCCCTCAATTCGCCAGGGCCACGCCATGTGCATGATCGACCCTCAAACGGCTCTTATCCACGGAGGCTTGCACGAAGGAACCTTCCATGACGACTTGTTCACGCTCGACACCCGTACGTGTTGTCTGGTTGCACGCATGTGATTATGTCTTAACATGCACGTGCATGTTTACGTGCTCCTAAAGCTGCATGCCACACACGCTCAAGATAGCCACCTCACGAATCAGCCTTTCACAACAACAACAACAACAACAACAACAACAACAACAACAACAACAACAACAACAACAACCATCACCATCACCATCAGGTTCGATGACATGGCGCCGGGTTGACGCTAAGGGGCAGCGCCCAACACCGCGCAGTGGCCACTCCATCTGTGCTCTCACCACCCACCATGACGATGGTGATGGTGATGGTGGTGGTCGTGGTCGTGGTGGTGGTGGCGTTTCTGTTGTGCTGACGGGCGGTCTTGGTGTTGGCGAACACGTCCCCATCGCAGCGCTTGACGACGTCTTCCTCTTCAACACAGGTCGGTTGCTGTGTGTGTGCGTGTGTGTCTGTGTGTCTGTGTCTGTGTGTCTGTGTGTCTGTGTCTGTGTGTGTCTGTGTGTCTGTGTGTCTGTGTGTCTGTGTGCTTTTTGCTGGCAAGTTGTTGATGGGTGCATTTGTGTGCACAACCGAGTCTGTTGCGAATCGTGCGCCAGCATGCAGCAACTTCAACGTCAAATGGGTGTGTGTGTGTGTGTGTGTGTGTGTGTGTGTGTGTGTGTGTGTGTGCACAAATGCCTCCCTTCCCGCTCCAGATGACGATACGTGGAGGAAAGCTGAGCTGAGCACGGCCCCCGTTGCCGCCAGATTCGATTTCTCGCTCGTCCCCTGCACACGTACGAGGCTCTTTGGCGATGCAAGCAGCCCACATGTACATGTGCGTGTGTGGGTCAGTGTGGGCGTCTGTGTGCTGAGACAAAGAAGTGTTGCTGGTTTGCTGCGCTCACGTTTCTACGCATACATTGCTGTTCAAATGTGCGCATGGCTTGCCCTTCCCAGGCTCTTTGCTTGAATCAGACTCGGAACCGGAAGAGAAGGACCAACAACAACAACAACAACAACAACAACAACAACAACAACAACAACAACAACAACAACAACAACAACACCAGCAGCACCAGCCGCCAGCAGTGCATGATGTGACGCCCATGTTTGGGGCTGTTGTTGGTGGCCAACAGCAGGGTGGCGTGGACGGCGATCAGGCAGATGCGACAGCAGCCAAACCGAACCAGCACCATCACAATCCGCATGATGACAGTGGTGGTGGTGATGATGATGATGGTGCCCGGGACGTGAGTGTGGCGGACGCTGGGGAGAAGGAGCAAGCATCTGACAGCACACGTGTGGCTGAGAAAGCTGATGGCGTTGGAAGCGTGGCAGCTGTAACAGCTGACTCGATCCTGCTGTATGGTGGTGTGGACCACATTGGAAACATGCACAACGACTGCCTCTTCCTCACACTCTCATCAACATGAGCACCCTGGATTCGCATATGTATTTGGACGTAACCTTGTGGTTGCTTGCTTGGTTGCTTGTTTGTTGCTTGTGTGTTTGTTTGTTTGTTGGTTTGTTTGTTGTTGGTTTGTTTGTGTGTGCGTGTGTGTGTGTGTGTGTGTGTGTGTGTGTTTGTTTGTTTGGTTGGTTGCTTGCTTGCTTGCTTGCTTGTGTGTGTGTGATGGTCTGTTAATTCGTTTTGTCTTTGTTTCTCTGCAAACTTCACATCAATACACAGAACCATCACGCTGTATCGTTCAAGAAGACAATGTGTTGGCATGTCGC
>NW_004754930.1:488373-500948 GCF_000188695.1 Salpingoeca rosetta | reverse complement strand
GTGTGCGTGGGTGTGGGTGGGTGGGTGTGGGTGGGTGGGTGGGTGTGGTGTGGGTGTGCTTGCGTGTGCCCAATCACTGCACCACACAAACCGCGCACACACACATGCATATACTCACGCACAAAACCACACGCACGGACGACGTACCTTCTTCTTGTTCTTGTTCTTGCTCTTCTTCCTGCTCTTTTCTGTGCCATCATCGCCTTCCGCCTTCTCTGCAGCCGCTGTTGGCTTCTTTGTCTCAACCGTCACCCACCCGTGTGGATTTGCTGGTGCCGCTGTCTCCGCTGCCTTCTGGTCTTCATCGCCACCGCTCTCTTTCTTCGCATCTTCTACCCCTTCCTTTGTCCCGTCACCGAGACCAGCTTCATCTCCTTCCTTCTTCTTCTCCTTCTCATCCACTGCTGCTGCCCCTTCAGTTCCGTTACCACCCTTGCTTGCGTCACTGCCACCCTTGCTTGCGCCACTGGCTGCTTCCACAAATTCGGCTGGCCGCGCCCACGTCGACACTGTGTTGAATGCACAGATGAAGGTGAATCTGTGTGAGGCGCTGTGTGTGTGTGTGTGCTTGTGTTGTGTGTGTGTGTGTGTGTGTGTGTGTGTGTGCTTGTGTTGTGTGTGGGTGGGTGTGTGGGTGTGTGGTGTGCAGAAAAGACAAGCCCAACAAGGCTAATGCGCCAACTGTAGCGCCAAACGATCAGCCAAACAAAAACAAGGAACAATCACACCCTGTTTGCACATCTACAGCATTGCCAACCTTTGGTGTTGACGTTGTAGTAGTAGTACATGCCGTTGCCAGCATCGCACTTCATCCATCCATTTGGGTCTTGATAGAATTGGCCTGGGCAGACCCAACACGGCAGAGAGAGCGAAAGAAAGGGTGTGACATATGCATTCAAGATAGTCTTTGGTGCCTTGAAAGCAGCAAATGCACGTGCGCACTTCTAATCACGAGCACAATCGAGCAGAGGCTGCACCCACACACCGTATTGCAGTGTTGATGCTGTTGTTGTCGTTGCTGTTGTTGCTGTTGCTGTCGTTGTTGTTGTTGCTGCTGTTGTTGTCGCTGCTGTTGCAGAAGTGCTCGCCTTGGCCATTGATTCATCCGCATCAAGACGGCTCAGCGTGCTCTTCCACTGCTGCTGCTGCTGCTGCTGCTGCTGCTCGGGCTGCGGCTTGCTTGCTTCTGACGCTGCCATAAAGGCTGTCACAAGGGTGGTGGTTACATGCATAGAAGCATGTCGTGAGATACAACAGAAGTCCTGCCCAACTCACACAGGCTTCGCACACACACACACACACATACATACACACACACATACACACACAACCTACACGCGCACGCATTCACAGTGCAAGGCTGGGCATCTTCGTGAGCACATATATGTATGTGAGGTTGCGTGCATGGACGCACCAGCACGGTCTTTTGCGGAGATGGACGCAAGGGAGGTGTCCTTTAGCAGGTTTGGATTGCTATGCATGCTCTGGCCCAAGGACTTCAGTGCATCCTACGCGTGCGTGGAGGAGAACGCACATGTGAGTGGGATGAGATGGTGGACACATTCAGTGGACACATTCAGTGCAGTGCACAGCCACGAGGCCATGTTCAGGTCACAGGAAGGTCGGCAATGGTACGTTGCCACGCGTACCTGCTTTGCCTGGTCCAGCATCTTCTTCAAGGACGACTCATCCTTCTGTCGCTTGACAAAGTTTTGCCGGCTCTGTGCTCCATCACAAGCGCGCAAGCCCAGGAGTAAGGTTCCAGTGGTGCACGTGCAGGTGCGCTGGAACAAACATCAAAAGAGAAACAACAAGTACACGGCGGTTGCGCACCTCTTTCAGCCTCTGAGCAACGTTTTCCTTGTGTCGCTTCCCAGACTCGTGGAATTCAATACTCTACGGATGTGCGGGTGAGCAAGTGTGAGTGCGTTTGCGTGTGTTGTGTGTGAATGAGTGAGTGTGTTTGTATGTTTTGCGGGTATGTGTGCGCGATTGCGTGTATGCGTGTGTGTATGTTGAACACGCACATGTGTGTGAAAAGGTATGTCATGGGTTGGCACGCGACGTGCGCGCGAAAACAGAAGCAAAGTGGGGGCCCACAACGACAACCGACCACTTTGTTGTCTGCGAACCAGCAGTTGCAGTACTCGCAGAACTTGCGAGGATTGCTCTTCCAGAAGCTCGCCCTAGCATGCAAACACATACACACACACAAACACATACACACACAAACACACACACACACAAACACACACACACAAACACGTGCACGCTATGTGAGGGAAGAAGCCATGCTGGCCAAGAAGGAAGGCAAAGAGAGGCAGCTGATGTATGTGGAACAGGCTCGGCAAGAGTCGCGCTGAACAACAGACGTTCGTCCCCACGCACATCTTCGTTGCTTGTCGTCCTTGTGTCGCAGAAATTCAGCAAATGATATTCACAAATGCTCCAAACTTCACCTCTGCCACTGCCACACACACACACAGCAAACACACACACACACACACACACACACACACACACACACACACACACACACACACACACACACACACACACACACACACACACACACAGAGCAAACACACACACACACACACAGAGCAAACACATAACATGGATTACAGGCTACGACTGCGTGTGCCGTTCGCAAGTGCCCAAGATGCGAGCATTGCATTGAACACACTTGTTGTGGACAAGGAACCCAAGCCAGATATCTGCAGGCGAACCATGGACGTCCAAGACAACACACTCCTCGTGTAAGTTGCATGCAAGAGAGTGTGTGCTTGCGGCTCTCTGAACCACGTGTGCATGTGTGTGTGTCTCTCTGTGTGTGTCTCTCTGCGTGTATGTGCCCGCAAGCAAGTGTACATGCATACGTGTGTGTTTGTATGCACGCCCATGCTTCCGCCCTTTTCTCATGATCGCTTCTCCATATTTTTATGTTCTCCAGAACCTTTGAAGCAACGGAACTGCGAACGCTACGCGTGGCCTCAGCATGGTTCATGGACATGCTGCAGCTCACATGTGAAACCATCGATGCCTTCTCTCTTCCCGCGTGACTTGGCGTGGTGTGACTTGTTGGAAAAGAAAGGCACGTGTTGATTTCTGTTCAGGGGTTGTGATGCGGTATTGTAACTGATTGCTGTGCGATTGCGAACAAGAGAGCAAGCAAGCACGCTCACATGGTGGGTGCGGCTTGTGGAAAGACTCAGTGACAATTGTGGAAAGACTCAATGACAAGTAAAAGCTCAACCAGCATCTATCAGACAGAACAGCATTCAAGCAATTTTCCTATGCAAGCAGCGACTACATCGATTACACCACCAACAAGTCAAAGAAGGGTCAAATAGTGACACACACGCACACACAACAAACGCAAAGTAAATGTACTCACACACACACGCACACACGCATGCACACATACTCACACACAGAGTCACTTTTGTGAGGATAAGTTAAAGGTGACGTCGGTAAGGGTGGCCGAGTCGTGAAGGAGGGCCAAGTGGAGCAACGCTCCGTTCCAGAACACGCCCCACTGACCCTGGTTGCGTGCAAGCATGGCGGGTAGAAGCACCATGGGCGGCACGACAAACAGGAGGACGGGCTGCGCGGCGCGGAAGAGGGCAGACGCGTACATGGCTGCGAAGAGACCGGCGGCATATCCGACGATGGCGCGCGGGAAGAGGCGGTGCCACAGGTGGTACACGCGCGCGCGTATTGCACGCGAGGCCGCTGCTGGGGCCGGGCCCGGGGACGGCGGATGCAGGCGGGACAGCACGGCATCGCAGCGCAGACAGTACACTGCACGTGACAGCGGCAGGGAGAGGGTGAAATTGGAAGAGTCGGGGTTGGAGTGCAAACGGGGCAAGTGTGACGGGAGTGTGTGTGGCTAGAAAAGGGGCAACAAAGCCTGCGCACATGTAACATGAACACATATGCACAGCCTCTCCACGGCAATAAGCACACAGATCCTACACACACATAACATGAACACGCATGCATAATCAACACAGCAGGTCACGCCGCATCACATCAGCACGCGCACCGGCAAAGAGGGCGGGGAGGACAATGTCAGCCAGGCCAAGGACAGCCGTCGCGTGTGTGAGCTCGACACTCGGCACATGGAGGGTGATGGGCACGGAGACGGGTGGGAGGTTCAGGCGGAACCCCGTCGTGTGAAGCAACCAGGACAGCGGGTTGGTCGCGTGCTGCCATGCAACGTCCTGTGGCGTGTGCGCGCGTATGTGTGTGTGTGTGTGTGTGTGTGTGACACAAACTTCGACAAAGACGTACATGTCCACAACACTTGTAATTGGTGTTTGTTGACATGAAGGGGCTGTTGAGTGCGTGCCCGGATTTGATATTCATGTCCACGAACACAAGCAGTAATTCACCAACGCACGTACAGACACAAAACGCATTCACAGCCACTTTAACACACAAACACACACACACACACACACACACACACACACACACACACACACACACACACACACACACACACACACACACACACACACACACACACACACACACGACTGCACAAGTGCGCGCACCGCCATGACGTTGTCGTGGACAAAGAACGGGAGGATGAGGACCCAGAACGCGTCGTAAAGCAGAAAGCCGACGAGCAAGAACGTGGCGCTACGGGCGCTTGGCAGCCGAACGCTGTCAATCAAGGCGACGGCGGTGCTCATGGCGAGCGCGTCTGTGTACGCCCAGTGTGCTGTCGTCAGCCACCGAGCCACCACGAACACAGTCGCCACAAAGGTCCCCACGAAGGATAACTGCGCATCACAGGTGAAGGAAGTGAGTGAGTGAGAAAAAGTGAGTGCATCTGTCTATCTGTCAGCTTGTGTGTGTGTGTGTGTGTCTGTGTGTGTGTGTGTGTACGTACGTGTGTGTGTCTGTCTGTCTGTCTGTGTGTCTGTGTGAGTGTGTGTGTCTGTGTGTCTGTGTGTCTGTGTGTCTCTGTGTGTCTGTGTGTCTGTGTGTCTGTGTGTGTCTGTGTGTGTGCGAGTGCGTCTGTGTCTGTCTGTCAGTCTGTCAATCTGTCTGTCTGTGTCCGTCTGTCTGTGTAAAGAGAGGGCGCTTTGAAAGGGCATGGTGGACGAAGGAGCTGCATATCCCCACGGTGATATTAGCCGTCATACATCAACACGATTGGGGTACCGTACCAAGCTGCCGTGCGTGTGGTGGGAGCCGAAACACCGACGCTCGATCCAGCGAAAGGGGGGATGCGCCACGGAGAAGAAGCTGCTCCCAGCCATGATGGTCAGCCCAATCATGAGAAACATCTGTCAAACAAGTTCATGTAAGACCGCAAGTATTGCACACATACAAATGCATACGTGCGTGTACACACACAGACACGCACACAAAATTGCACAGACACACACACACACACACACACACACACACACGCACACACAGCCACACAGCCACACACACACACACTGCCACACAGCCACACACACACGCACACTCACTCACTCACTCACTCACTCACACAAACACACACTCACTCACTCACTCACTCACTCACTCACTCACTCACTCACTCACTCACTCACTCACTCACTCACTCACTCACTCACTCACTCACCCACTCACTCACACACTCACTCGCTCACTCACTCACTCACTCACTTACTCACTCACTCACTCACTCACTCACTTACACACAAGTAAGTGCACACCTCAAAGTATCGGAAGAAGTAGCGATAAGCGAGGAGCACAAATGATCCAAAGACCGGCAAAGCAACCGCCTGAATCCATGATGCGGCGCCACTGCCGCCGCCGCTGCTGCCGATGCTGTTACCATCAGCATCGTGACTGCCCCCACGAGTGCTGCCATCACTGCCGGGCCGTGTGCTTGTCGCAGAGCCTTTGGGGACACGCAGTGGCATGACTGGACGTGAAATCACGGCACAGCGCAACGCCTGCTGCTTCACATGCACACACACACATGTGCACACACATGTGCACACATGCACACACACACTTTAACACACACACGCACACACACACACACACACACACACTGTACACACATGCACACACACACACACTCTCTCTCATGCACAGACCGTGGTCGTGGAGGGCTGTGGACGCAGAGGCGGCGTGGCGTGCGCCATACACGACGGTGAGCGTTGCCAGCAGGTTCATGCCCATGGACGCGCTATCCGTCAGGCACTCCACCAGATCTGTGACGATGAAGGCCATCCCTGCCGCCCAACATCAAAACAACACTGGGGTGCACCTCACTTCGATAACCGTTGCTGCGGTTGTTGGCTTCTTGCTTGCTTGCTTCTTCTTCTTGTTGTTGTGTGTGTGATTTTCGCCGCTGCTGACTGTGCTGGTGATGATGGAGGGTGCAGATGCAGGTGTGTGTTGTGAACGTGTGCATGCGTGCGTGTGGATGGCATGCTTGCTTGCCTGCTTGCTTGCTTGCTTGTGTGCTTGCTTGTACTCGTTTGCTCACGCGCGCGCGCACACGCACACACACACACACTCTCTCTCTCTGCTCTTATTGTTCTTTGTCCGCTATCAAGTGTGTCGCATCTGTAGGGACACGGCGGAGCCAGACCGGCCGCTGTACCACCCATGCAAGTGTGCGGGCAGCATCAAATACGTTCATCAGGACTGGTAACACGCACCTCCCGCATGCATGTAAACTCGCACACGCGCCCGCTAAACTCACGCACACATGTCACTCATGACCGCTCAGCTTTCCGCTCACACTCGAACAACAACCCTATCCCTATGTCCATTGTCACCACTATCTTCAGCTTAAAGGCTTGGCTCGAGCAAAGCGGAACTAGGTGTGTGTGTGTGTCTGTGTCTGTGTCTGTGTGTCTGTGTGTGTTCTGCTGGTCACGATGCTTCAATAGTTACCCCTCCCTCTCCTTGAGCTCACGTTTTGTGTCATGCTGCTTGTCCTTGCTATGCTTGCCTTTCGCTGTGCACGCTGTTGCTGCTGTTGCTGATCCTATTGCTGCACAGGGCATGTGAGCTGTGTGGCCACACGTTTATGTTCACGCCGATCCTCCGGGATGGATCACAGCAAGGAACACCGTTGGCAGATGTATTGCTAGGCTTGGTTGAGCAGGCGCGCCCCGCTGTGCAGACGTGGGGGCGGCGCATGCTCGTCACCATGGTCTGGATCTGGGCGCTGCCCATTGTGGCGCGGTGGAGCTTCCGCTTCCACTTTGAGGAGTGGTCCCTCCCTTGGGATGAAGACGAGCCACTCAGGTCAGTCCTGGCCCCACTTTGGCTCAGGCTCGCGTGCTGTCATTCCCGTGCGCTACTTGCTCTGAGTTACAGCTCTCTGGTTGCATCTGTCGGCATGGCTTTGCGAGGGACACGGTCCCAATCCACACTTGCCATCGATGTCTTCGATTGCAGCCAACGAGTCTCGCACGGCACATTTGCGCCCTCACAACACCCTCTTTGCATGCGTGCACGCACCGACACATCTTCAGGCATAAATAAGCACACACACACATGTTCACACATCATCGACACGCACTCACACGCTGTTCCTGGCGCTGCAGACAACTTGGAATGGATTGGTTCATGGGCGCGGTCATCTGCTTGTCCATTGTCGGTGTTCTCTTCTCCATTCTCATGTACCGCGACTTTATCATCATGCAGTTCAATGATCCAGACCCTTTTGCATACGTGAGGACCCACACACTCGCCTGTCTGTCTGCCTGTCTGCCGGTCTGTCTGTCTGTCTGTGCGCTTGCACGCCTCTGCGTCTGTTTGTCCGCCTGCCTGCACGATCACTTACGCGCTTGTGTGCCTGCGAACTAACTCTTCCACGTGCTTCCGCGCATGTGTCTCAACCTGCTTGTGCCTGGCGTGCCTCCCTCTGCAGCCAACCCCTTTGGAAGTGCAAGCACACTTCAACCCACCCCCCGAAGTCAACCAGAGAGACGAAGACGAGGACGAGGAAGAAGAAGAAGAGGGAGGTGGACGGCACGAGTGGCCCGAGCTGGTGGATGAATACGGCGTCGAGTCCCGCGACGACCTCCTCGAGCTCCTCCAAAGTGCGTGTGCGTGTGTGCGTGTGTGCGTGTGTGTGGGTGGGTGTGGGTGTGTGTGGATGTGTGCGTGTGTCTGTGTGCTTGTCTGTGTGCTTGTGTGTGTGCGTGTGTGTCTGTGTGCGTGTGCTTGTGTGTGTGTTTGTGTGTGTGTTTGTGTGTGTGTGTCTGTGTGCTTGTGCTTGTGTGTGTGTTTGTGTGTGTGTGTGTGTCTGTCTGTCTGTCTGTCTGTCTGTCTCCGGTTGTACGTGTGTTGTCCAATCTTTCTTGCCTTCTCTGGCCTTTGTGCCTTGTCTTGCTGTGTGTTGTGCTGCAATTCATCCGTTACCTGCACCTCATCGCAACCCACCGCTCCTCACCGCCATGCTTGCTGGCCTGACAGACCAACTCACCCCGCAACACCAGCCAGCTGGGTACGAAGGGGAAGGCGATGGCGGAGATGGGGGTGAGGGTGCAGCCACAACTGCTGCCGCAGGCGCCACCGCTGAACCTGCTGCACATGCGCGAGGACCAGCAGCTGCTGATGTGCGGGAAGCTGCCGGGGAGGAGCATATGGACGACCCCGTGCCTCATGAAGGCGCAGCAATGCCAGCAGGATACAGCACGCCCCGTGATGACGATGACGATGATGATGATGACGATGACGATGATGATGACGATGACGATGATGATGATGACGTGCTTGTGGTGGATGGTGATGAGGGCGATGAAGAGGAAGACGAGGAAGGTGTTGCTGTCGATGGTGATCACGGGCACGCTGTTGAGGAGGAGGAGGAGGAGGAGGAGGAGGAGGAGGAGGAGGAGGAGGAGGAGGAGGAACGTGCTGCTGACGCGGACGGGTTGGACGTTGATGAACTGCTTGCGCCAGACCAAGCAGGTGCCCCCGCACTTGACGACTGGGACGAAAACGAGTTTGACCTTGACGAGGACCTGGTGTTGCTGGAGCAGCTTGGCTTCCACGGCCCCATCCGCCGCCTCTTCGACTCCTTCCTCTGGATCGTCTTCGCCCTGAACATGCTCCTCTTCATCTTGGGCTTTGTGCCCCTCTCTGTGGGCGCAACCGTGCTGTGGTCCCTGCCAAGCACCACCCCCAGCCCGCTCGCTGCCCTTGCCGTTGGGTACGTGATTGTCGCGTCTGCGGCCGGCGTGCTTCTCGCGCAGGCCTCGCCCTCCGCCATTGTTATGACGCACCGCGTCGGAGGTTTTCTCCTCAAGTACATCAAGGTGCAGCATACGCATGTGTGCGTGGGGGGTTGGGGTGCGTGTGCGTGTGGGTGTATGTGGATAGGTATGTGAGCGAGCCTGTGCCCATGATTTTGTGGGTGTATATGTGGGTGTGGGTGAGGGTGTGTGAATGTCTCTTGTTCCCTTTTCGTGCCTGCATGTACGTGTTTTCCACACTCGCCTGCCATAACTGGTTTGTGCGCCCCCCTCATCCGATCATGGTGTGCTGCTGCAGGTGTACACGTGCATGTGCCTTGAGCTGGGCGTGCTGCCAGCGGTCGTTGGCGGCGTTATCGACATTGCCTCGCTTCCTCTTCAAGGCTCGACGCTGCAGGACCACCTTGGTTATCTTCGATCATCCACCTTGTAAGCGAGCAACAAACGCCTGTGGCCTTGGTAGTAGCATTGGTACCAGGGACACTGTGTTGTCGCTTCGTGTCCACACCTCATCCTGAGGCCATTCTCTGCCCACGATTGACTTTGTCGCCCTTACACGCGCGTGCGCTGTCCGCGCGTGCAACATGTAACTCCTCACAATCTCCTCTCCACTCCGACCGTTACCACACGGCCCGCACACCACACCCTGCACGCACACCAGCACGTTCCTGTTGGCGCTGGCTGTTGTTGGCATTCTCTTCATGCAGATCTTCTCCCTCTGTGTTCTCGCCATGCGCGACGTCCTCAACCCTGGCGTCCTCTGGGTCAGTGCCGGCGTGTCTCGGTTTGTGTGTCGTTTTGTGTGTCTGTGTATGCACCTGTCTATGTACGTGCATCGTGCGTGCGTGTGTGTGTGTGTTTGTGTGTGTGCGTGTGTGTGTGTACCTGTCTGTCTGTCCATGTACCTGTGTGTGTGTGCGTGTGTGTGTGTGTGTGTGTGTTTCCTGTTGTGTCTGGTTCTATCTCTGGCTGTCTGCATCTGTTGCCGTCTCTCTGGTCGTGCCGCCATCCTCTCTCACGCCGTCCCCCTGCCCTCGCCTTCCTATCTCTCCGTGCAGTTCTTCCGCGATCCAACAGAACCCGGCTTCCACCCGTTCATTCCGCTCAGCAACAACTCCATATGGAAGAGCCTTCTCCGCGTAGTTGTTGTAGCGGGGATGTACGTGCTCACCGCTGTGTTTGCGGTGTGGCTGCCCACGTGTCTGCTGACCGCGGCCACGCCGTCCATTGCACCGCTGCACCTCCTTGTGCGCCACCCGGCCGAGTTCATCGCCTTCATGTGGATCCTTCCAAAGCTCCTCGTGCGTTCAGATCGTGTGTGTGCGTATGTGTGTGTGTGTGTGTGTGTGCGTGGGTATGGATGGGTGTAGATGGGTGTGGGGGGGCGTGGGCGTGTGAAGGGAGAAGGGGGTGCGTTCCTGCTCCCTCTTTGCGCCTCTGCAGTCGCTGTGCAAGTGCGTTTGGATGTGTCTGGTGTTGGGTTGATTCGAAGTTGGATGTGTAATTGCCCGGCTGCGCATGCGCTTGGCTCGCGCCTCATTCCCCGCACTGTGGCTACTGGTGGCCCCCGCACACGTGCGCTTGTGGTTGCTGGTGCGCTTTTGTTCCATCAGGACTCGGAGGACTTGCCACGCACGCTCATCGCCGCCTTTGTGCGCTGGGTCGAGATTGTCAGTCCGTTTTTTGGCCTGCGCGACGCACTGCTGCCTCCACCGGTTCGTGCCCATGTATCTGTGTGTGTGTGTTGTGTGTGTGTGTGTGTGTGTGTGTCTGCGTGTGTGTGTGTGTGCATGAATGCATGATTGCATGAATGCATGGGGGTGACTATCCAGTGTGCTGGTTTGCGCTCAAGGACATCGCATTTGGTTGAACGCTCGCACTTTGCCCATTCCTCCCCCCCCCCTCCACCCTTCTCGTGTACGCTTGTGTGTGTGTGTGTGTGTGTGTGTGTGTGTGTGTGTGTGTGTGTGTGTGTGTGTGTGTGTGTGTGTGTGTGTGTGTAGGGGACGCGACGTGAGGATCTGGCGCCCGTTGACAATTCGCAGCTGCTCAAGTACACAACCCACGGTCTGGTGCGCGGTCTCCTCTTCACGCTGACCGGCCTCACCTCGCTTGGCGTTGCCATCTTCTGCTGCATCTCCGGCCCAATTGCTCTTGGCAGATCAATCCTTGCCCGCGCCACTGTCGTTCACGTATGTCGCACGCGTGTTGTGTGTGTGTGTGTGTGTTGTGTATGTGCGTGTGTATGTATGTATTGCGTATGTATGTGTATGTATGTGTTGTGTGTGTGTGTGCATTGCGGTGTGTGCCCATATTTGGGCGCGCTTCCATGAGCGCGACCTCCCCACGCTTTCTCACACGATCCTTTTGCTCCATCCACGCCACAGCTGCACGATGGCCTGGCTTTCTACGCCGGTCTTATGGCTGTGCGCATGCTGCTGTCCTTCGGTCGGAGGACACGGCGCACGCTTCGGCAGAGCATTGGTCGTATTATCGCCACGGTCGAACGTCGGGTCGTCAGGACTTACAGGGTTGGTGGCATCCTCTTCCCCAAACACCCGCCCCCCCCCCTTCTCTTTGTGCCTCCCTGCTTATTGCGGGGCTTGCGTTGTCAGCTTGCTGCTTCCTCTGCTTGGTTGCACATACCTTTCTCTTCTTTCCCCCGTGCTGCGTATGAGCGCACCCCTTGCTGACTGACTGTCGTGTTGCTGACTGTGGTGCTGGCGTTGTTATGCTGCATCCCCCCCCCCTTGCCCTTTTTTTTTTTCAGAAACTCGTCATCATTCTGGTTCTCCACGTTGGAATTCCCGTGACTATCGGCTGCTTGCTTATCCAGCCCGTCGTTCGCGCCTTCCTCGAGAATGAGCGCGTCTCGATGCTCCACTGTACGTCTGTTTTGTTTCCATGTGCTGCCTGTCCCAACCCCCTGGCGTAGACGCGAGCTGCCAGTCTACCTTCGTGTTCTTCTGTGTAACTTGTGTCAGTGTCTGTGTCTGCATCTGCGACTGTGTGTGCGTCTGCCTGTTTCTGTGTGTGTGTGTGTGCGTGTGCGCGCGCGCGTCTGCGTTTTGTTTCTCCTTGCACACGTTATTTGG
This sequence comes from Salpingoeca rosetta, assembly GCF_000188695.1. Classification (NCBI taxonomy): domain Eukaryota; class Choanoflagellata; order Craspedida; family Salpingoecidae; genus Salpingoeca; species Salpingoeca rosetta. The sequence goes on along the minus strand of NW_004754930.1, from coordinate 488,638 downwards.
TGCTTTGCCTTCACGCGAATCTTTGTATGATTGTGGTTGCAGGGATGCCACTGTACTGGGCTGAGGGGTACATCACGTGCGCCGTCATTCCCGTGCTGACCATTGGCGCCAACTTGACCGACGAGCAGAATCACATATTCGCGCACGGGCGCACGCGCACGCGATTCCGGGCAACCCTCAAGTGTGAGTGCTTGTGTGTGTGTGTGTGTGTGTGTGTGTGTGTTGTTGTTGTTGTTGTTGTTGTTGTTGTTGTTGTTGTTGTTGT
>NW_004754930.1:476305-488273 GCF_000188695.1 Salpingoeca rosetta | reverse complement strand
ACCCACATATACACACACCGTCGTCATCGTCGTTATTGGTCGCATGTTGCTTGTGCATTTCGCAGATGGGCTCCCATTCCTTTTGTACCTGGCGGCTGTCCAGCTAGCCGTGCACGCATTGGCCTTTGGTGTCGTTCCTCTCTTTGGCGTCCCCGGCCACGTGGTATGTGTGTGTGTGTGTGTGTGTGTGTGTGTGTGTGTCACCCCTTGCACGTCTGCCTGCCTGTCCATGTGTCTGTGTTGCTGTGATTGGATTGCCTTGGTGCATGGCTGCCCTGCTCCGACCACCAGACTCATCGTGTGCGCCTGCCTTTGTGTTCTGCAGTGTGCGATTTTGTATCGGTGGCTGCAGGCCGTGACCGCGGTGTGGGTTGTGTTGGGCGTTCTGCTGCGCCGCTATGCAGCGCAGATACACCAGGTTTGTACCATTTCTTGCTCGTCCTTGTGCTTCTGCGCTTGGTGTTTTGTGCGCGACGTGTGTGTGTGTGTGTGTGTGTGTGTGTGTGTGTGTCTGTGTGTCTGTGTCTGTGTGTCTGTGTCTGTGTGTCTGTGTGTCTGTGTGCGCGCACGCATCTCTCTCATGGTGCTGTTCTGCCCCTTGCCTTGCCCTCGTCGCTTTGCCATTGCAGTTCTTGACAGTAGCTAGGCAACGGCACAATGTCATCGGGATGCAGCTGCAGGACGCATAGCCGCGCCCTGCCGTGCGTGCGCATGTGTGTTTCGTGCATGCGTGTCCTACTGTGCCATTCAACTCAGACAAGGAAGTAAAGAGGTCAAGCATAAAGGAGGGTGTGTGTACGGAGGTGGGAGGAAGGAGTGACGGTCGTAGGAAGAGCCACACAGAGTCACACAGACATACACACACACACACAGTCGGTGTGTTTATCAAAGCAACCGTGCAGGTCAAGCAGCGACGCGCATGCTAGTGTCAGCGACAGCGAACTTACCACAGCACTCATTCAAAATCATCATGAAGTCCCTGCCAGTACAGCCCCTTCTTTGCGTTTATGGGCGCCTTTTTGCTTGCTTGTGCTGTGGCCATGAGACGACGACGAGGCGTACAAGCTTTCGACCCCACGCAATGGGTGGCCGTTGGTCTGATGCTGCTGTGTGTGGCAACGGTGCTGACCTCCGCGGCGCTGTTGCCGGGTGGCGATGGAGTGGGCGAACCACAATCAGGGCGATGCTCGCGTGTTCAGTGCTTCAACCCGGCCACTATTGAGCAGCCAAAGCCGATCACGCAGCGATTTCGCTGGCTGCACTTCCCGAAGACGGGCACATCCTTCGCCCTCGTCCTCTACGACTATGTTTGCTCGGGGCTGACGCCAGGTGCTTTCATTCATGTGTGCGTGTGTGCTTGAATGAATGTCTGGTTGTTTGTCGGCCAATCTGCTGTGTTCTACTCTGCCCCTGCCAGCCCGCGTACCAGCTCAACCACCTACCCGTCTATCTGTCCACCCGCCGATCTTGCCCCCCCCCTCCCAGTCCCTCCTCCAAGCTGCTGCCGCAAACGGCGATTGTTCTCACAACATGCTCAAACACCCCCACCCCCCCATGCACGAAACAACCGCGCAGAGATGCTGCCCACGCCTGCGAGGCACGAGAACCAGGGCTTCGCGCTGCCGCAGTTCGAAGAGGAGCTGAAGAGAAGGGAAGATGTGAGCTGTGATTTGAGGCTCTTTCGCAGGCCTCGCGTGGGCCACCGCTCGCTGCCCCAAGGGGACATGTCCCGCACCACCTCTGTGTATGTGGCAATGTTCCGGGACCCGCGCGAACGCCTGCGCAGCGCGTACATGAACGGGTTGCACGCGGTCGGCGTCCGCGCTCAACGGCGACTGGACATGCTACGCACCGTGAAGACGCCGCGCGACTTTGTGAACTTCCCGGGCGTCAAGCACTGCCAGGTGAAGATGATGGCTGGCTACAAGTGCGGGGAGGACGTGGAGGTGACGCACATGCACGTGAAGCTGGCCCTACACCGACTGCGTACGCACTTTGTGTTTGTGGGCATCACGGACAGCTGGACAGAGAGCGTGTGTCTCTTCCATCGCATGTTCGGTGGGCGGCTGGTCGAACACGCATTCCACAACGTCCGCGAAACGACAGGCAACCTTGGCAACCGGCAAAGACGCCGCGCCAACGACACCATGACGCCCAACGGCGGTGAAGAGGATGACGATGACAGCGAGGACGCCGCTGAAGAAGAACCCATGTTCACCATCGCGGACGATCCACTCGACTGGTTGCTGTACACGGAGGCAAGGCGCATCTTCACGCGCAACCTGGTCAAGTATGGCCTCGTGTGCCCTGAGAACGCAGACGCCGTCCTCCACGATCGGCGTTAGGCAGAGGCAGAGGTGGTGAGGGGTAGTGAAGACATGCATCATGCACAAAACTGGTCTGGTCAGTGTGTGTATGTGTATGTATGTATGTATGTGTGTATGTACGTACGTATGTATGTATGTATGTATGTATGTATGTATGTATGTATGTATGTATGTATGTATGTATGTATGTATGTATGTATGTATGTATGTATGTATGTATGTGTGTGTGTGTGTGTGCGTGCGTGTCAAAGTGCAGAGGGTAAAGTTGCGCGTGTGACCGGGGGAGATAAGCGACCACAAAGCAAACTAAGAGTTAAAGGCGTTTATTAAACAAAAGCAACAAAGCGCAGGCAGGGGTCGAGTATGCCATCACACCACATCGCACCGCACCATATCACAGTGCACCAGCACACCAGCACAGTGGCCAACCTTGTGAAGCCACCAGGTAGACAGCGCAATCGGTGCACCAGTGCATATGTGGAGCCAGCAGCACGATGGCGAGCAGCCGATACACCCAAACAGAAAAGCAGGGACAGGAAAGCCGGCCGCGGCCTGTATCGGAGGTGGATTATCTTGGATCGGCCGACTGTGACTGGGATTGCTCTGCAGCCTTTGTCATCTCCGGCAGGTGGCCATGAACGCCAGGCTCGTTCCACTGGTCTGGGTTTGGTGGTGCCTCGTCAGGTGTGTCCCTCAAGAACCGAGCTGTGTCCAGCGCAGGACGTGCGTGTGTGCGAGGGTGAGAGAGAGAGAGAGTGTGTGTGTGTGTGTCCAGCGCAGGACGCGTGCGTGTGTGTGCGTGTGCGTGTGTGCGTGTGTATGTATGTACGTACATGCGTGTGTGCGTGTGCGTGTGTGTGCGTGAGAGAGTGCGCGCGTGTGTGTGTAGGTGTGCGTTGTGGGCTCGCTCGCAGGCCGTGCCAACAGCCCCGCAAATAGCGCAGCTCAAGCAACACACACACACACACACTGGTTGATGGGCCCACCGTATGTTTCGTTGGGCTGCTCCTCCAGCTCCTTGGGCACGTCGACCCCTGTAAATGCAATGCGGGGGGGGGGGAGAGATGGGTCACCGGTGCAGCTGCATGAGTGATGGTGCAACTGCTCTGGGCTGGGCAACCGCACACTGATCATCGTACAATGCACACGACCACTCTATTCAACCCCAGCATCAGCCGTGATGTGACACAGAATACACAACACAACACAAACACATATGCTCACATCACACACAACACAACCACACATAACGACACACACACACACGCACGCACTTGCATACGGCAGGGTGTCCTTCTCCCACGCCTTGTCCACCAAGTCCACCAATCGCCGTTTCTTGCGAAACCACGCCAAGCGATCGTCCTGCAACGACGAAAACAGATGCGTCAGCAAAGGCCAGCTACGTACACAAGGTGCAGGTGGTGCAAAGGGTGCAGGTGGTGCAAAGGGTGCAGGTGGTGCAAAGGGTGCAGGTGGTGTACACACAACACAACACCACACAACACAACACAAGCGTACACCACACAAGCATACACAACAAACACAAGCACACGCACACAAGCGTACACAACACAACACAGCCCAAGCACACAAGCATACACAACACAACACAACCCACCGCCATCTCGTTCCAACTTCCGCCTCCTCGACGGTTTCTGCGATTTGGCAATGGCAAGTTTGTCTTCGCAAAGAAGGCAAACTTGCCCTTGCCAAATTGTTGCTCATGCTTCTTGCAATCTTCGTTTACCAGAAACATCGCTATATCTCCAACCATTTCTCTTCTTCCGCTTGCTTTCACAACTCCCGCACCACAAGCCAGCCACACGTGCTTACAGCAGCGCCATTTCTCCGCAGCCCAAATCCACCACCCTTTCTGAATCCACGCTTGTCGACACCTTTCCAGCTCACCTCCACCCAACACCGCCGACATGTCTGCCAAGCCCGCGTACAAAGTTGGTGAGTGACAAAGGCAACCCGCCCTGCCACCGTGCCCTCCTCTAGCTCGCCGTGTTGAGATCGCGGCGAGAACTTTGCGTGCACGCGCAGTGGTCATGAAATCAAAATCAACTCTTTGTCACGTGCATCAGTGTGTCGTTCACTGCCACCAATCTCTTTTGTTGTGTGCTTGTTTGCTGGCGGGTTCTCTCCAATGTCTTCAATTGTCTTCAATGCCTTCAACCTTCGACTCACCCTCTCACTCACTTACCCACTCGATGAAACACCCCCCTGCCAACAACAACAACAACCCCATCTCTCTGATCAGCCAACATTGAGCTCGCCGAGCTCGGCCGCAAGGACATCATGCTCTCTGAGAACGAGATGCCTGGCCTGATGAACCTTCGCGCCAAGTACGGCCCCTCCCAGCCCCTCAAGGGCGCCCGCATCGCTGGCTGCCTGCACATGACGACCCAGACGGCCGTCCTCATTGAGACGCTCACCGCGCTCGGCGCCCAGGTGCAGTGGTCCTCCTGCAACATCTTCTCCACCCAGGACGAGGCCGCCGCCGCCATCGCCGCCACGGGCGTCCCCGTCTACGCCTGGAAGGGCGAGACCGACGAGGAGTACCTCTGGTGCATCGAGCAGACGCTCGTCTTCCCCGACGGCCAGCCACTCAACATGATCCTGGACGACGGTGGTGACCTCACCAACCTCGTCCACGAGAAGTTCCCCCAGTACCTCGACGGCATCAAGGGCGTCTCCGAGGAGACCACCACCGGCGTGCACAACCTCTACAAGATGATGGAGAAGGGCGTCCTCAAGGTCCCCGCCATCAACGTCAACGACTCTGTCACCAAGAGCAAGTTTGACAACCTGTACGGCTGCCGCGAGTCGCTCCTCGACGGCCTCAAGCGCGCCACGGACGTCATGATTGCCGGCAAGACCGCCGTTGTCGCCGGCTACGGCGATGTCGGCAAGGGCTGCGCCCAGTCCCTCCGCGGCATGGGTGCCCGCGTCCTCATCACAGAGATTGACCCCATCAACGCACTGCAGGCTGCCATGGAGGGCTACGAGGTTACCACCATGGAGGAGGCGTGCAAGGAGGCCATGATCTTCGTCACCGCCACGGGCTGCAAGGGCATCCTCCGCCCCGAGCACTTTGAGCAGATGAAGGACGACGCCATTGTCTGCAACATTGGCCACTTTGACTGCGAGATTGACGTTGCGTGGGTCAAGGCCAACGCCAAGTCTGTCATGAACATCAAGCCCCAGGTCGACCGCTACGAGATGGCCAGCGGCCGCCACATCATCCTCCTCGCCGAGGGCCGCCTCGTCAACCTTGGCTGCGCCACGGGCCACCCCAGCTTTGTCATGTCCAACTCCTTCACCAACCAGGTCCTCGCCCAGATTGAGCTCTGGACCAACACCAACAAGTACCCCCTCAACGTGCACGTGCTCCCCAAGAAGCTCGACGAGGAGGTCGCCGCCTCCCACCTCGACAAGCTTGGCGTCAAGCTCACCAAGCTCTCCGCGGACCAGTCTGAGTACCTCGGCATCCCCTCTGAGGGCCCCTTCAAGCCCGAGCACTACCGCTACTAAGCAGCTCCACCCCACCCACCTACTCCCCTTACATGCCCTCAACCAACACAACACCTCTTCCTCCTGTTATGCTCGCGTCCCTCTTCCCCTGCCTTTTTTCTCCTCCCTCTTGTGTGTGACTGCCCCGTTTCGATGTCTCTTGGTTTCTTCTAGCGTCGTTTCTCGTTGCATTTGGTAGCTTGACCATGGATGGGATCGTGTTGGCTGGCTCGCTTCTTGCTTGCTCGCTTAACAATGGATGGATTGGACGAGTGGTGGCATGATGATTGATTGTCTCTTTTTTCTTCGTTTCCCCCCACACCTCTCTTCTCTTCTCTGCTGCTGTGTGTCTGTTCCAATACAAGACACCAGTACAAGTGGATATACGGAGAGAGAGAGAGAGAGAGAGAGAGAGAGAGAGAGAGAGCAGAATAAGAACAAGAAGCGAAGCCAAGCAAACAAGAGTGTGTTGTCACAAGCACAACAACAACAACGCTCTTAGTCGTTTTTCTGCTGCGTGGTTCCGCCCACAAAACTCACGCACAGTGCTTTGCTTTGCTGTGCCTTTGCCTTCCCGCCACCCACGACGCCGCCGCATCGGCCCATCGCAAGGCAACTAACTACTCCAGCCACCGCCACCACTCCAGCACGACTTGCCACCATGTCCTCCTTGCCTTCCTCGGCGACGGCGACTGCGACAGTGCCGATGCCGCACCATCACCACCATCAGTACCATCACCACCACCACCAGCAACAGGGTGGCTTGAGCAGTGCTGCGCTGGCCAGCATGCCGCAACCGCCGCCCGGCATCAAAGTGGCGCGCAGCAGGGGAGGAGGCAGTGGCAGCAGTAGTGGCGGCGGCGGCACCAAGGACGACAGCTTCAGCTTGCCGCTGCTGTTCTGGATGGGCTCGTGGTACTTCTGCAGCCTCATCACGCTGTTCATGAACAAGATCATCCTGTCGTCCGAGGGCGGGAACAAGTATGTGCTCGGCATCACGCAGATGATCATGACCGCCGTGCTGGGCGCCGCCAAGGTGTACGGCCCCTCCGCCATTGCGCATGTGCTCGGCACACGCACCTCGCCCAAGCCAAACGAGATTACAAGCGCCGTGCGCCCCTACAACACGTTCTGGCGGGACATGATCTTCGTCGGCGTCATGCGCGGCCTGACCGTGCTCTTTGGCTTGATCTCCCTGGCAAACGTCGCCGTCAGCTTCACAGAAACCATCAAGAGCAGCGCGCCCTTCTTCACCGTCATCTTTGCCCAGGTCATCCTGCGGCAGCGCACGTCGTGGCAAGTCAACGTCTCCCTGCTGCCGGTCATGCTCGGCCTCGCGCTGTGCAGTGCAACGGAGCTCTCCTTCAACACCATCGGCTTTCTGGCCGCCGTCGCCAACAATGTCATCGACTGCATCCAGAACGTCTTCAGCAAGCACTTGCTCAAGAGCATGACGCCGGTGCAGCTGCAGTTCTACACCAGCGCCGCAGCGGCCATCTTGCAACTCCCCGTGCTTCTCTACACGCTGGCGCCGGAGCTCAAGTCCGCCAGCATCCCCGGGAACATCTGGATCATGATCCTCATCGACGCCGTGTTCTACCACTTGCAGAGCGTCACCGCGTACTTCACCATGAGCCTGCTCACCCCGGTCTCCCAGAGCGTCGCCAACACCGTCAAGCGCGCCCTCCTCATCTTCCTCTCCATTCTCTGGTTTGGTAACGAAATCTCCTTCCTCAGCGGCGCGGGTATGGTGACGGTTGTCTTTGGCGTGTTCCTCTATAATCACTGCCGTCTCAACTACCCAGCTCCCCAGGACAGCAACAGCAGCAGCAAAACTGAGCTGCCCAAGTAACCAGCGCGCGCGCGCGCGCGCGCGCGCGCGCGCGCGTGTGTGTGTGTGTGTGTGTGTGTGTGTGTGTGTGTGTGTGTGTGTGTGTGTGTGTGTGTGTGTGTGTGGCCCTTGTTCTTGGGACCACTGTTGTTTCTGTTGTTGCCTCGGCATCCGTGTTGTTGTTGTTGTTGTTGTTGTTGTTGTTGTTGTTGTTGTTGTTGTTGTTGTTGTTGTTGTTGTTGTTGTTGTTGTTGTTGTTGTTGTTGTTGTTGTTGTTGTTGTTGTTGATGTTGTTGTTAGAAAAAACAAGACTCCGTGTCTTCGACATGTGATCGTGCTCATGTTCGTGACAACTGCACCCGGTTGCACCTCAACACACCCGCGATACCCCTCTTCATTCCCTCTCCTATTGTCCTCGCGCCGTGCAGCTCTGTACATATCATCAAACCCTTGCTCGCGATGTGCACAGCGCGTGGTTGTATTGTGTGCTTCCCCACAACGCATGTTTGTGAGGTAGCCTGACTTGTTTTGTGCCGTGGGTGTCCCTGCTGTAGTGTAGCAAGGGTGGAGTTGCCACCCGATCCCCTTGCGTCCCTCCTCGTTCTTTTCTCTCTCTCTCTCTCTCTCGTTGCTTGAGCTTTACCAGTGTACTCTTCGTCTCTCGGCTGCTATACAACACGTCGCTGCTCGCCTTCTATGCGCCTCCCAGCTACGTCGTGCATGGAATACAAAGCACAGCAGACACAAACACACACACACACGACTGCTAACTGAGTCAGCCGGGCTGATGTGTCGAGTCGGGTGTTTGTACTTGGAGTATGTGCAAAACCACACACACACACACGCACGTGCACACGCACAACCACGACCGCATCGGTCAAGCAAGCAAGATGTGCCGATGCAACAAGGGAAACAAACGAGCGAGCCAATCGATGTGATTGAAGAAAGAAAACAAAGGAAGAGAGGAAGGCTTGGGTGCGAAAACCCGGTTCTGATTACACCTGAGTGAGGCCACAAGCAAAGGAGGGAATAGGAAGGACAACCAAGGTGTTGCATGTGTGAGCCAAAGGGACACGATCATGGGTCAAGAAGAGGGGAAGAGCGGGAGGGGTTTCAATGTATATGGAGGCGCAAGCGTTCGAACGCTCGCTCACTTGTGCACCTTCGCTTGAGTTGTGAGGAGCATATGATCCACAATAGAAACTAGGACGGATCAGTGTGTCATCCAAACGTATGCATCCTCCAGGCTCTTGAAGACGTTCAGCTCCTTGACATCCTGGTCCTTGATGTTGTCCCGGCATGACACGAAGAACGTGCCATCCTCGCGCTTGATAATGCACTTCATTGAAGCAGCCGGCACAATGATCCGGGACCCTTCGCCGTCAACCCAGCCAACATAACCAGTCTCCCCGTCAGCCATCTTCGTCGTTGTGTTGGAACAGCAAACTAACAGGCAAGAGCAGAGTGGTGTGCTGTTGTTGTTGTGGTGTTTGTGTGGGTCGCCGTTGTAGAAAGTTGTTTATGGAGCACATAACATTCAAGCCAAGCAACAGACAGACAGACAAAGAGGCGCTCGACTACTGGTTGTCGGCTGTTGGCGCGTCTTCCTTGTCTTTCTTGTCTTCCTTGTCTTCCTTGTCGTCATCGTCGTTGTCATTGTTGGCTTGTTGCGTCCAGATTTCTTCATCTCTGATGGGCGGGTCATCCTGTTGTTCATCTGTTTCCCCGTGTTGGTGGGTGGTCGCGTCGTCTGTGTTGCTCTCGTCAACGCCATCATGTTGTTGTTGTTGTTGTTGTTGTTGTTGTTGTTGTTGTTGTTGTTGTTGTTGTTGTTGTTGTTGTTGTGTTGGGTCTGGGTTGGGCTCTTGCGTGAGCTGGTCCACTGTACGTTGCACGGAAGCAATGACAACGAGCATCTTATGAGCTGGCAACGGATAAGAGAGTGGTGCATTCTCTATGTGCGCGCGCACGTCGCTGGCACGCACGCATGTACGCACCATCGTGTACGACCACCACATGCGCATGCCACTTCATTGCCATCATCATCATCATCATCATCATCAAACTGTACCGATAATGGCAAACGTGCAGAGGATGAAGCCTTCTTGGCCCTTCAAGAGAGACGGATCGATAAATTCTTGCTGTTGGGAGGAACAAGACATATGCGGTGCAGTGCGCGGTGTGAGCATGCAAACCCCCAAGAGAAGCCCAGGGCAACAAGCAGCAGCGCACGGATGTGCAAGTGCAAACACGCGCAGACAGGGAAGGAGAAAGAGAAGGAGGAGGAGGAGGAGAAGGAGGAGGAGGAGGAGGAGGAGGAGGAGGAGGAGGAGGAGAGAGGGAGAGAGAACACAAGCACACACACGCGCGCACACACGCACACACACACACACACGCACACGCACACGCACAAGCAACATGTTCTTGGGAAAACAACACCCACCATGCCGAATATTTCATACAAGAACGCAAATCTCCCGCTCTTCAGCACGACGTGCTCCATGATGCTCAGCAGCACATCGCACGACACAGCGCTCGTCTGCAGACGCGAGAACGTGCAACCAGCCAACACAGCGCCGATTGACGTCAGCATGAGAACCAGCACACAAGGCTACAGCACATTTTCAAGGCGCACGCACATGTTCCACATGGAAGCCTCACGCTCACACACACACACACACACACACACACGCAGACACGCAGACACACACAAGCTCATCCTCACACGCGCACCCACTCACCTACGAGCCCACTCATACAACGACACGCACAAACACATCCAGTCTTCACACCCTTTCCCGCACAAACTACCTTGTCCTTGTGGTGCTTTGCAAATGCTTCGACGGCATCGACGGCTGCCTGGGCGACATCGCAGAGGACCTTGGCCTTCTTCGTCGGGGAATAGGCGGCCGGCATGTGATGCAGCAGCGAAACGGCTGCGCTGTACGGCTCAAAGCCCTTGTCGGAACCATCCACGAATCGCAGGCGAGGGAGGAAGAAGAGGAGGACATGTGAGTGACAGTGGTGATGGCAATGCCTGTGGTGATGGGCAGTGGTGGTGGTACGTGCTTACCGGAGGTGGGTGTTCGGGATCGGGGAGGAGGCGAAGGTTGTCGCTCAGCAGACTTTCCTGCGCACACAGTGTACACGTGCAGTGTCAATGTCAGCCAGAGAAATGCACGGCGTCATGCTTGCACACATGCGTAATCGCTTGCATGTTCACACACACACATACACACACACACATATCTGTGCACACGTGTGCGTGTAGACACAAGCGATGCAAACACACCTGAATCGGGACAGGGATGTAGGCCTCGCATTTTGCACGAAGACGCTGTTCTTTCACGTGCATATCTTCCGGCGACAACACACGCAGGGTGGCCCACACTAAACGATGGATGCAACACACAAAACAATCAATGTGAGAAAGCGAAGCACACCCTGAATGCACATAATCTAGTCATCATGGTGGTCCTTCCTTCACAACCACATGATACACACACAGACACATGCATACACACCTGATTCGTCAAACACAAAGGCCTCCAGCTGCTCTCGCACGACTTCATTGACGTCCCACTCATCATCATCATCGCCAGCATCGGCTGCGCGCTCATCCTCTCCACCATCGTCACCATCGTCGCCATCACCGTCATCATCGCTCGCATCACCAGCAAACGGGTCCTTCCTGCCGGTCGCCTGCGAGGGCGTGTGCGTGTGTGCTGACATGCCCATTCCTTCTCCATCCACACTTCCCCGACCAAGCCTGTTCAGCAGCGTCGCTGCACGCGTTCGCAGTTGCGACATGCGCTGCTGTTGTTGCTGTTGCTGTTGTTGCTGTTGCTGCTGCTGCTGTTGCTGCTGTTGCTGCTGTTGCTGTTGTTGTTGCTGCTGTGCATCGTGTGTGTGCGTGTGCATTTCGAGTTCTGGATACGCCGACAGAATCATCGACATGCCGTTGTCAATCAGCGCCCGCGTGTCGCGTAGCAGACCTGCAGGCGTGCGGTGCGGATGTGCACACGTGATTGTTGTGATACATGTACGTACGTGAATGGGAAAGAAGTACGTGTGCGATTGCTTGGGTCACTTGTTGGCTTGACAGTGAGTGAGTGGCACAAGACAGCAGACAGCGAGCAACCCAACTCTTTCAACTTACTCTGGACATAATTGGAGGACATGAGAGAGGACGTGTAGTGGTCTGCGGTCAAGAGGGGGCAGCAGCAGTCGAGTGCATGTGAGGAAGAATGGTCAGAGATGGAGGTAAGTGATACACCGACGAACGCTTTCTGGT
>NW_004754930.1:468805-471305 GCF_000188695.1 Salpingoeca rosetta | reverse complement strand
CTCACAGCCGCCGCAGTCGCGATCGTGGTCGTGGTCGTGGTCGTGGTCGTGGCGGCGGCGGTGGGGGAGCGCTGTGGCTGTAGGGACGGTTGCATGTGCTGCTGATTGAGGCCAAGGGACGGGCTGCCAACAGCAGTACCATCCTCATCTCCGTCATCGTCATCCACAACACCACGGTCGTCGTTGCCATGGCTGACGCGAGTGGCACCACCATCACCACCACCACTGCCACCATCACGGGCCGGTGTGTCGCCTTCGGCGGTGATGACGGTGTTCTGCAATCGCCAAGCCTCGTGCAGCCGCTGCCGGCACGTTTGCAGCGCATCGGCCATCTCCCACTGGCGCTCCACGTCCTCCAGCACGGACGGGCTGTGCTGCCTGCGCCCCATCCGCCAGCGGTCCCGCACCGCCCTCACGCGCCGCGCCATCCGATTGTTGTTGACCTCCGCGGTCGCGGTTGCCACCTTGTACTTGGCGAGATCGTGCGTTGTGACGCCGTGCTCGCGCAGGAAGCGCTTGAGCACCTCCTCTGCGCGCTGCTGCCCGCGCTGGGCCTGCTGCAGCGAGTGTTGTGCCCGCGACCGCTGCTCCCGCAGCCGGCGGACGTCCTCAAACAGGAGCTGCGCCTCCATGCGCCGGTTCTCTGCACACGCGCACCGCGGGCGCTCGTCCCCGCACACGTAGCAGAAGCGCGTGCCGCACGTGCACACAATCTCGTTGCAGCCGCCGTCCTTGGCCACCAGGACATGGCACGTCGGGCACTCGCGCGTGAGATCGCCAAGCGCAGCGCCGTCAGCACGTGCGCGCTGGCGGTAGTCTGTCGTCAGCAACTCCCTGTACCGCCGCTCCTCGCTGGGGGCAAGGCGCGCCACATCCCGCGTGGTCAGGTTGGTGTGACACTCGGGCTGCGGGCACACGATGATGCGCATCCCCTCGCTGATCTTAGTCTGGATGTACTGGCGCATGCAGTCTGTGCAGAAGCGGTGGCCGCAGGACCGCGTCTGGAAGCTCTCCGTGCGCTGCGGCTCCACCGTCCGCACCAGCGTCGTCTCCGTGTAGCAGATGTTGCACGTCCGGCTCACGGGGCCTGAGCATACGCAGCAGGAGGGGAGGGTTGTGTGATTGTGTATGTGAGTGTGTGCGAGTGTGTGTTGGGGGTGAGTGTGTGCATGTGTGTTGGGTGAGTGTGTGCACGTGTGTTGGGTGAGTGTGTGCATGTGTGTCGGGTGAGTGAGGAAGCGTGCGTATGAGAACATTCGTTGGCTCGCTACGACAACAAACCTTGTGGCATGTCTTGGCCGAGGTTGAGACTGGCTGCTGAAGCTCGCCAGGGTGCACCGGCGTAAGGGTAATAATTGGCTGTGTTGGGTGTATGCCTTGTCGTCGAAGGGGGCCAATGCAACATCGGTGCGGGCGCTGATGTGCTTGCCGAGGTCGCTGACATGCCTGTTGTCATGGGCATTGGGCTTGTAGTCGGCAGTGGCGAGCCATAATAATTGTACCGCGAATAGATGGATGATGTCATGGTCGATTGCGGCAAGGGGTCCAAGGGAAGAAAAGGGGGCGGCCCCAAGGGACTTATTACCGCCCGCTCAAGTGGCGTCAGTGCTCGTTCTTCACGTGAGCTCGGTATTGTTGGCTGAGTTGCTGGCGGCGGTGGTGGGAGAAACATTTGAAACGGGTTCGATGGCGGTGGTGGTGCCGGTTGAGGCAGCGGTGGGAAGAACCACAATGGGTTATCAAGGACATTGGGGGTTGTGGAGGACATTCCTTGCTGCTGTTGCTGTTGTTGTTGTTGTTGTTGTTGTTGTTGTTGTTGTTGTTGTTGTTGTTGTTGTTGTTGTTGTTGTTGTTGTTGTTGTTGTTGTTGTTGTTGTTGTTGTTGTTGTTGTTGTTGTTGTTGTTGTTGTTGTTGTTGTTGTTGTTGTTGTTGTTGTTGTTGTTGTTGTTGTTGTTGTTGTTGTTGTTGTTGTTGTTGTTGTTGAGACGCTTCGCGCTGCTGCTCTGGCATGTTGGGGTTTGTCGGTCGTGGGTCCAATGGGTCGATAGGCGGGTCAACTGCGAATATCCAATCCATGGTGGTGGTGCATTTGGGGCCAAGGCAGCAGTGCTCTGTGGAGGGAGGGCTCAAAGGCTTTTGGAGAACAGAGGCAAGAGATCAAAGATGAGGAAGAAAGAAAGAGAGCAACAAGAGAAAGGGTTGATCAAAGGCGACTAGGCCGGCCGGATTGGCTTCAACCCAAAAAGGGGGTGGCTAGGAGTGGAAGGTTGCGGATCGATGGGAAAGAGGTGGTGTCGGCGGAAAAGTTAATGGCCTCTGGTCTCTCCCCAACCATAGAAGAAGAACAGGAGAAACAAAAACGGTGAGTCCCTTTGTCTCACAGTCGCGACAAGAGGAACTGTGGTCGACCGCACGCACGCGATGTCGATGTGTCCGCAGTGCTCTGGTGAGAATGACAGGGATTTGATGTGTCCGCACTGTCGGATTGCTTATCAGAGA
>NW_004754930.1:436305-463805 GCF_000188695.1 Salpingoeca rosetta | reverse complement strand
ACGCGCGCGCGCGCGTGTGTGTGTGTGTGTGTGTGTGTGTGTGTGTGAGTGAGAGAGAGAGAGAGAGAGAGGAAGTGTGTGTGTGTGTGTGTGTGTGTGTGTGTGTGTGTTGGGAGCATCACCCGTTGGACCGCTGACAAGATGAACAAACCGCAGCAGCAGCAGCAGCAGCAGCATCGTCAAAACCTCGCCACTGTACACCAACGACCAAGCACCACCACAGACGCTTCAACGTCCACCAAGTACCAACCACCAATGACCAACCACTCCATCACCCCATCAAACCACGCACCTTCATGGCGTTCTTCTTGTACGCCTTGCGGATCTCTTCGGCCGAGGCGCCTTTGTTGACGCCAAGCAGCTTGTAGTAGTCCTTGCCCATGGTTGGTGAGCTTCGGTTGAGCTTTGCTTGTCTGGCCTTCTTGTTGTCGGTGCGACCGATGTTGCGAGTTTTTCTTCTGTCTTCTGTCTGCGCTGTTGTTGGGGGAAGGGGGGAGGTGTCGAACGTCTTCCGCGAGTCTGCGTGCTTGTGAATGCGTCTTTGGTCGTGTTTCCAAGAAGGGCAGTACAGTTTGCAGCAGCTTTTGGTCAAACTAGTGATGTACGATGGTGTTGATACTGCTGATGCTTCTGATGATGATTATGATGGCGGTGGTGGTGAATTGTATGCAACGTCGGGTGAGTCTTTGTTTCTGTGTGTGTGTGTGTGTGTGTGTGTGTGTGTGTTTATGTGGATGTGTGTGTGTGTTTATGTGGATGTGTGTGTTTATGTGGATGTGTGTGTGTGTGTGTGTAAATGTCATCAGCCACCACCAACATAGCGCTTGCTTCGTGGCCTTCTGATGCAACTCCACTTCACTTGACTCAGCCTCCACCGCAAGCCACAACCCCTCATCTCCACAACCCATCCATCCATCCCATCGACACAGCAACACACACCATCACCATCAACCATCACCATCATCCATCCACTCACTCTCGCCGTTTGCTTGCGTCGTCGCTTCCAGAAGCAATCAGCCCAAACGAAAACTGTCCGGGTTTTGTGGTGTTGTTTTGCAAATTGCAGTCTACAGCTGCGCAATTGGTGAATTGACGGGCTTGCCTTGTGTTGCGCTGCTGCTGCGAACCACATGCACACATTCACAAAGGCTGAGCGACCGACCACAAACACGTCATCCATCCATCCATCCTCACCATGAGTGGACCCATCTTCTTTGGCGCGTGTCTTGCGGCTGCCGGCTTCGGCGGTACGTTGTGTGTGAATGTATGTGTGTATGTGTGTATGTGTGTATGCGTGTCTGTGTGTGTATGCGTGTCTGTGTGTGTTTGTGTGTGTGTGTGTGTGTGAGGGTTTGCATGAGTGCTTGCCTTGATTTGCGCTTGCTTTGTGCACCCTCGCTGCTCGAATAACAACACCACACCCTGGTATTCACACTCGCACACATGCAGGTCGAATGCTGCTCCGTGCTGCAAAGGATATGAAGCCTTTGATGGAACAGATGCCCAAAATCGGCAGCTTCAAGCTTCCGGTAAGTGTGTGCCCAATATCACGTTCTCCCTTGTCTTCTTGCGTTGTCTTTCTGCACTCCCCATCCATGCGCGTTATTGTAGTTTCACACACTCTCTCCCTCACACACACACACTCCCCCACACACTCTCTCACACACATGCTCTCTCACACTCACACATATTCTCCCTCACACACACTCTCCCCCACACTCTCACTCACACACTCTCACTCACACATTCTCTCTCGCACACACACACTCTCTCACACACACACACACTCACACTCCTTCGCATACACACATTTCCTGTTGTGCGTGCAGAAATTTGAGATGAACACATACTACAGGGGAGGCTTCCAAGAAACCATGTCGCGTCGTGAAGCCGGCTTGATTCTTGGCTGCAGGTGTGTGACTGAGCCTCTGCCTCGCTCACGAGCACTCGCGCTTGCTGTCGCGCTCTTCCTCGACCTCTGTGGTCCCTTGTGCACTCTCCGTGTGACACGCACACACACACATACACACACGCACACACACACACTATGCCTGCTGTGTCTACGTTTTTGTTTCTCTGCATGTTTGCATATTGCGCTGTCATTTCACACACTCACGATTTGCCTCCTTCCCTCGTTTGCGTTTGCTGTTTTGCATGCTTGCGGCTGCAGCCCAAAGGCCACCAAGACGCGTGTCATGGAAGCGCACAAGAAGGTCATGATTGCAAACCATCCTGATCGGGGCGGTTCCCCGTACCTTGCTGCAAAGATTAACGAAGCAAAGGAGTTGTTGGAAAAGCACGCAAGCCACAACTCCTGAGCGCAGCACTGTCATCCACCAACACGCCTTGTCCTACCTCGTCTTATTAGCCACATCACCCTGCTTCGTTGCTTCGTTGCCTGTTTCTGTGCTCACCAAGTCCTCTGTGTGTGTGTGTGTGCGCGTGCTTTCTTCGCTGCTTGAGCCATGCGATGCTTTGCGTTATGCCTGGTTGTGATGGCCAGCACCGTTGTTGTACAAAGTAAATCCAATACCAATGCAACAAAACCAGCCACAGCTACAACACGGTCTCGCCTCCCCATCGGTCACAGCACACATACACTCCATGGGTCTTCTTCTCGTGTTTCTCAAATCAAAGTTTAATGTAATGACAGGGAAAATCTTAGACAGGTAACCTGTGTTCAAAAAGCCACGCATTATCATGCAGACAATGGAAAGTCGTGAGCGCTATGGTGATGACTTGTGGGTTGTGTGTGTGTATGAGTGTGTGTGTGTGTGTGTGTTGCGTGCCAAGGCAAAAAGGAAGAAAAGAAACAGAGAAAGAGAAGATTGAGCAGGTAGGTTGTCGAAAATGGAATGGAAATGTCATCCGCTTGCCACCCCAGCTTTCAGGGCCAATGAGGCCAAGTCAGCAACGGTCATGGAAGTGCGGAAGCACCACTTGGCCATCTGGTCTGAAGACACCAAGTATTTTGTCTGCGATGGACTGGGTTTGAGCGCACATGATGGGTGGAAGCAACAAGAGCCTTTTCTCCTCCATTGAAGGTGGATACTGGGGTCTGCCGCAACACGTGCGCCACGTACCAGCTTGACGAGGGTTAATGCAAACTTGGCGAGTTTGCCCCTGTCGCCATCGGGGTAAATGGGAGATTGGAAGAGAGGGGAGGATAGAGGAAGAGAGGGACAGAGAGAAGGGGAAAAGAGGAAAAGAGGGAGGGACAGAGAGAAAGGGGAGGGAGCGAGGGATGGAGACCTTGGTAGGCATTCAGAGGACCCACATACACAGAGTCGCGCGGGTCCCCTCATACCACTCAAGCATTTGACGAGACCACAAGACTTACCACAAGACACGAGAGAGTCAACTATGCTTGGAGGTGGGTGACAGGAATCATTTCTTCTTTTGCGGCCTGCAACACAAAGCCGGGAGACACGAACACCATGAGGAAACCAAACAAACTCTGTGGGGACCCAAGCGAGTGCAAAAACGCCACACTTGCCGCACTCGATCAGCGGGCAAAAGCAGTGCAAAACCAAACGCACAGAAGCAAAGCAGAGCGGGCGAGCTCGTACCTGTACGTGCCAACGACGACAGCGTGATCACGCTCATAGGGCTCCAAGCTGAGCTGTTCTTTGGGCTTCATCTGCAAGCGCTTCATCTTTGATACCTCAGACGCGAACACAGCAGCGGGCGGCGCAGTCGAGTCGATGCAGCTCGCCTTGATGCTAATCACAAAGTGGCCACCGTTCTTCAGGAAGAAGTCGGCGTTCAACGCAACAATACGCACCTGAAGCGCAAAGACAGGCCCACACAAGAAAGGGAGGCAGAAGCGGCGGTGCAGTGAGCATACAAAGCGGGAGAACCAGTGATGTCACATTCAAACGGCCCAACCTTGTCAGGTGGAGGGCACGTTACGTGCGGTGGGACGATACGTGTGTTTTGGGGACGGTGGCAGAAAATGTGGGGTGTGATGTGTACGACATGTTGTGTGTGTGTGTGTGTGTGTGTGTGTGTGTGTGTGTGTGTGTGTGTGTGTGTGTGTGTGTGTACGATATGTTGGGTGTGTGTACCTGATCTGGTTGTGCGACATCTGCAAAGATGCAGTCGACCATGGGGACGAGCATGCGGTACTTGTGTGGGTGACGGGCATCCTCGATGATGGGGATGACGTTTGTGCGCCGCTTTGCCATGTTGATGAGATCGCGGCCAGCGCGGTGCGAGAACTCGACGGCGTACACGAGACCATCCTTGCCAACAATGTCTGCGACGTGTGACACGGTGGTGCCAGAGGCGGCACCGAGATACAGCACCTTCGAGCCAGGCTCCATGTGAATGTTGGCCACGCCACCGAGGACGGAGGCGGCCAGCTTGCTCCTGAAGGGGTTCCACACGCGGTACTCGACCTTCTCTGTGCCCGTGCCCTCGGCATCAGGCGTCTCCACGGAGATGCGCTTCTCGCCGTAAACAGACTCGCCAGGGACCGTGTTGCGTGTCACCAGGAGATCCTCCTTTCCGCCACGTGCAACGAAGATGCCTGATCCACACACAGGTTGACACAGGAGCATGGGAAAAAGTTAGGGCACGCACGTGATGGCCGCACACATCAAGCGATCTTGCACGCGAGAATTGATCTTGCATGGATCAAGCATCCAAAATCTCACACCAAGCAACAATATACAGCAATCACTACACGGGGTTCACAAGGGCAAGTGTCACTGACCAGGATGGCGATGGGGCTCAACCATGACCTGCTTCGAGCCTCCGCCACGGCCTCCGCCACGGCCTCCACCACGTCCACCGCGTCCGCGACCACCACCACGACCACGACCGCCACCGCGACCACCACCACGACCACCGCCGCGACCACCACGGAAGCCGCCACGACCGCCGCCGCGTCCACCGCCACGACCGCCACCACGGCCGCCACGGAAGCCACCGCGTCCACCACCACGGCCGCCACCACGGCCGCCTCCACGTCCACCACCGAAGGCCATCTCTTGTGTTTGCTGTTTGGTTGGTTGTCGCAGCTGTTGTGAAAAGAGAGAGAGAGAGAGAGAATGAAGTGAGCAAAGCACGTGGGTGGGAGCGAACAAGGGTGCAGGCGGAGAGGAAAGAAAAAAAAAGGCAGAAGTCACAGCAGCAGAGCGCCCACGAGGCAAGCAAGAAAGGTAAAAAAATCGTGGGAAACGTCACATTCGATGTGGGCTGCTGTCAAATTTGACAACATCACTGTTTGTGCTGTCGCCTCATGGTTGCATCTCTTCATTAACATTGCATCAAATCACTTTGATTGTTGCTTGCGTTGCCCCTTGCTTGTGTGTGGGTTTTGTGTGTGTGTTTGTGTGTGTGTGTGTGTTTGTGTGCGTTCGTTGTGTGCCTTTTCCACCACCCACCAACAAACAAAACCCACACAAAAGGAGGAGGAGTTCGGTTGGCGGATGGTTTGTCTGACGCATACGACGAGCACGAGCAACAACAACAACAACAACAATCTGCACAAGCACTGCTGCAAGGCGCAGCCAGCCAGCCAGCAAAGAGGTATGCACGATCAAAAAGCAACCACCACAAGTCCACCTGGTCGTGTTGGGTGTGAGTGTGCGAGTGAGTGCGAGAGTGCGTGTGAGTGTGCGTGTGAGTGTGCGTGTGTGAGTGTGCGTGTGGGAGTGGGGCATGAAAGGTCAGTCAATATGACGAACACACAGATCACTTCACTGAGATGCACTGCACTGCTTTGTTCACTTCTCAACCACAACCACCAAACACCCATTCAACACACACACACACACATTCACTGTCCTGGTGCCTTTGATCAATCATCTCTGCAGCACGCACACACGCAGAACCGCCGAAGCAAGCCTGCAGCGGTAATCGCCACAATCACAATCACACGACCCTCATCACACAGAACAAAACACCTTGTGTTGTGCCTTTCATGTGTGTTTTGCACGTTGTTTGCCACAGACAGACACGCTGCTGTGCAAACCCCTGACGAGTCCTGTTTTGTCCTGGCCTTGTTCCTCTCTGCATCGCATTGACCGCAGCTTCCCTGCCTTCAACAACCCATGTCCAACCTCCACATAATATGCGTCTTTGTTCACCCACACGTCCATCCAACCACCATCACCACCTTGTGCAGCCCCAAAGACCAACAGCCAAGACGACAAGGACACGAAGAACAAACAACACCTCTTCTTTCTTCCAAGGCGCTCCTGCTTCATCCGCAAGCTGTGACACAGAACCCTGTTCTTCTCCGGCATCATCATGGGACAAGCGCTCTGTGTCGCACCCTTCGCGTCGGCGCCATCGTGCGTCTCGAAGGAGTACGATTCCACGCTGTGGACCTCC
This sequence comes from Salpingoeca rosetta, assembly GCF_000188695.1. Lineage (NCBI taxonomy): Eukaryota > Choanoflagellata > Craspedida > Salpingoecidae > Salpingoeca > Salpingoeca rosetta. The sequence goes on along the minus strand of NW_004754930.1, from coordinate 457,463 downwards.
ATTGATCTCAAGGTTGCCATCGACGAGGCCAACAGCACGTACGCCATTTGCCCCCTTCCACACACACACACACACACAGCATGCGCGCATGCATACTCATGCGACGTACACCTGTTCCTTCACCCTGATCACCGTCTGCCTGCCTGGTTGTTTGTTCACAACATATCTGCTGTCCCTTCCACCTTGCATGCATTCATGCACTTCATGCATGCATGGCAAGCGAGGGTCGGTTTCGGCGTTGCACCCGCGCACGCCCTCCGTTTGGCTCTGCACTGGCCTGTTTTCCTCTCTTCACTTGCCTTTCGACCACTCTTCACCTGTCTTCCGATTACTCTTCACTGATCGTCTCCCACTCTTCTTCAACTCGCGCCACGCCACGCCATTCGCACTGATTGCCCTTTTTTCGCCCTCCTCGCTCCTGCGCTTTCCCTCTCTTTGTTCTGCCTCCTCCTCTGGCCAGGTGTGCTGGCCTGGCGAAGAAAGGCAAGCAGCGCGTCAAGTTCCGCATGGAGGGCGGCGATGACGCCACTGCCCTGCCCAAGTCTGGCTTGTTCTGGCGCGCCGCCGTCACAATCAGGCCCTCGCGCCAGGTGAGACACAGGGAGATTGTGTGTGTGTGTGTGTGTGTGTGTGTGTGTGTGTGTGTGTGTGTGTGTGACCATTGGTGGTTTGCACCCATGTATGCATGCATGCATGTATCGTGGTGTGGATGAATAGAGAGAGCGATGGTGAGCTCGACGAATGCTTGTGTTTTGAATGTCAGTGCACTGCTGTCCTGTTTTGGTGTCGTGGTGGTGGTGGCTATGTCCTGCTCCTGTCCAAGCAGCGCACAGCAGCACTGCTTCTTCTTCTCGCTTGCTTGCTTTCTCGCTCGCGCCTACTCTCCTGATTTTCTTGTTTGTCTTGTTTGTCTTGTTTCTCACACACACGAAACGCCTGCTCTCCTGCTGCGTTGTCTTTGCATTGCGTGTTGGGGGCTATCTTCTGTGTACTTGCTGTGCACCTTTTTCCTCTTCTCTCTTCTCTTCTCTCCTCTCTCTTCTCTCTTCTCTCTCCTTTCCCTTCTCCTTTCCTCTTCTCTCCTTTCCTCTTCTCTGTTCTGCCTTCACCCCGATGCCAGTGTGATGGCGGCGAGGAGGAGGCGAGCGCGCGGCTGCTGTCGCTGCCGGAGTTTGCGCGCACCTACCAGTTTATCAAGGACACGTGCAACCCGAGCCGCCGCCCCTCTGCGCCCTCCGCCCCGTCATCCGCTGCCTCCTCCGGCCGCAGCAGGTGCTATATTTGTGTACTTGTGTATGTGTGTGTATATGTGTGTTGTATGTGTGTGGGTGTTGTATGTGTGTGTGCATGTGTTGTATCTCTCTCTCTCTCTGTCACGACCATGCTCATATGGGGTCGTTGCCATGTTGCGCTTGCACACGCGATTGCTCTCCCGTGCTCACCGTGTCATGCGCTTTCCACGCCAACACCACTTGACAGCGTGTCCACGGAGTGTACAGACAAGTGTGGCGTGTGCTATGAGCGAAAGCCAGACACGGTTCTTGCGTGCATGCACGCATTCTGCGAGTCGTGCGTCTCAGAGTGGTGAGTGAGTGAGTTGTGCGTGCGTGTGTGAGTATGTGTGTGAGTGTGTGTGAGTGTGCGTGTGTGTGTGTGCGTGTGTGAGTGTGTGTGTGATTGCATCATTATTCTCGTGTATCGGTGTGCGCCACCTTGGCTCAGCTCATCACCTCACCCTGTGTTGCTGCCGCTTCGACTGCCGCCGCCCTCACCGCCAGGTCTCACGTCGATGCCACGTGCCCGCTCTGCCGCAATGCGTGAGTGGTCACCAACACCAAGGGGAGAGTGATTGCGGTTCTATTGAGGGTGGAAGGCGTGCTGTGCTGGAGGGGTTGTGCTGCTTTCACCCTGTGCTCGTGCTTATACTTGTGTCCTGGCTGCTGTTCTCCGCTGTTCGTCCTCCCCTTTCCACCCCGTCCTCTCCACACCTGATTCGCTGTGCTCACGCCATTCATTGCATGGCTGCCTTGTATTCCTCCTCCTCTCTGTTGTTTGCCTTTCTCCTCCCCTCTCTTGTTTGCTGTTCCTTGTCCTCCTTCTTCCTCTTCTCCCTCCATGCGTACAGAATCTCGGATGAGAGCGAATGCTTTGTGGACGTGGCGTATCCGTCCCGTGAGGACCTCAACGCGTACCTCATCAGCAGCTTCTTTGACTGATCGTGCATGTGCTGCCCTTGTTGCACTGCAGCTCTTCTTCTCGCTATTTCCATCTGTTGGTGATTGAGTCATCACACGCACACACACAAACACACACACACACTCTCTCTCTGATACTGTTCTGACTCTTTGCCCTTTCTTCCATCTCCTCTCTGTCCCCTCCTCCTCCTCCTCCTTCTTCTTCTTCTTCTCCTGTCCCTTCTTGCTGTCCTTTCCTTTGGTGCTTTCTGTAATGGACTATCTATTCGGTCTTTCCATTTATTGACTGACAGACTGATTGATTGATTTATCTGATTTGAGTGCCCTTCCTGCCTGCCTGCCTGCATGCCCTTTTTTGCCCCCTGTATGTAACATGATGTGACATGACATGATGATGCTTCCCCTTTGCTCTCCCTGCTTGCTTCTCTGTTTTATCTTTCTTTCTTTCTCTTTCTCTTGCCTGTCCATCCTGCTCTCTGCCTTTCTTTTGCCCATGCCTGGTTTCATGCCGTGTGCATGTGTGTGCATGTGTGTGCTCGCAATGCGCACCCTGTCACATGTCATGTCACACATCACACAGCCACAATCCCGTCCAATCCAATCCAACAGTACCCAACACCATAAACCAACACCGACGACAATTTGTGAACATGTTCCATCACCTTTCCCCTTTCCTGTGCCTTTTTCCTCTCGTCTTCGTCGTCCTCCTCGTGCTTCTCTCTGTGAACAAGCCAAGACAACCAACCATGGGTCGCATGCACGCACCTGGCAAGGGTATCTCCCGCTCTTCCCGCCCCTTTGTCCGCACAGCCCCTTCCGTACGTTTCTTCAAGACCAGACTCCCACTGCTCCTGTGAACATGACATGCTGTCCGATATTCTCGGTGGTGATTTGTTGTCACATCACGTTGTACTCGTCACCGTCGTGCTCGTTTGTGCTTGTGGTGGTTTGGTGGTTTGTGGTGATGGTTTGTGGTGCTCTTCCATCCACATCATATCGCTTCATCTGTTTCCATTCTTGCCTGCCAACAAGCCTTGCCTTCTCTTCCTCTCCTCCCTTCCCTTCTCCCACTACATTTTACTTTCCTATTCACACTCACTCACTCATTCTTCTCACCCACGCACTCACTGTTTTCGCTCACTCACTCACCCACTCACTCACACCAACTGACACCGCTCCTGCCGTTGCCCACACAACAGTGGCTGAAGAACCTGTACTCTGCTGACGATGTCAAGGAGAGCATTGTGAAGCTTGCGCGCAAGGGTCACACCCCCTCCAAGATTGGTAATGACGCCGTGCCTTTGGGCTTGAGTTTCTCGGGTTGATCATGCAGCACCAATACCATGTGCATGCTGTTGGACATTGTCCTCAGCTGGGTGGCGGTGCTGTTGATCTGTACATGCCTGGCTCTTGCCGACCTCCTGGCCTGTCATGGCCGTTGGTGTGCGTGCCTGCATAGCAGCACCGCATCAAACGTGAGGCTCTTTCTCTTTCTCTTTGAGGGCCTTTTGTTGTCGTTGTTGTTGTTGTTGTTTAATGTAAGTTATTGTTGTTGTTGTTGTCGTCGTCGTCGTTGTTGTTGTTGTGTCTTGTTGTGTCTGTGTGTTTGCACCTAACATGCTTGCTGTGTGCTGTGGGATGGCTGAACATGATGCTGAACACTGGCGCTCGCCACACCACATCTCCTTCCCCTATCTCTCCTCTTTCCATTTTCTTCCCCTCTCTTCCTCCTCTTCTCTCCTCCCCGCCCCCTTGCCTAACCTTCACCCCCCCCCCCAAAAAAAAATCTGTTTTGTTTCCAGGTGTGATTCTTCGTGATAGCCGTGGCATCTCGTCCACCAAGGCCATCACGGGCACCAAGGTGCTCCGCATCCTCAAGGCCGCCGGCCTTGCCCCCGAGATCCCGGAGGACCTGTACTGCCTCATCAAGAAGGCCGTCGCCATGCGCAAGCACCTGCAGGAGAACCGCAACGACAAGGACTGCAAGTTCCGCCTCATTCTCGTTGAGAGCCGTATCCACCGCCTCAGCCGCTACTACCGCACCAAGGGCGTCGTTGCCCCCAACTTCAAGTACGAGAGCGCCACCGCCAGCGCCCTCGTCGCGTAAACGCACCCATCTCCCTTTGCCGCGTGGACAGCATGATGTGCGCGCAGGCGTGGGCACTGGCATTTTGTAGGGAGACGCAAGGTTGTTGTGGTGGTGACACATAATCATGTCACGTGGTCCCTGTCACCCCTGTCTTTGCACCCCCTCCCTCTACATTTTGTCTTTGTGCTCTCGCTCTTGTGTCATTTCATCATCATCTGCTGCTACTCTGTGTGTTGTTGTTGTTGATTTTGGTTGGCTGGCTGGCTGTGTTGAACGAGCCACGACGTTGGGTTGTTCGTGTGTCTGCCTCGCTTGTTTTATTACATGGCATGGGCGGGCGCCGCAGTTGAGGTCATCAATTAAAAAAAAAACACACACGCAGTGTGCGCAGTACATGAATGGCTCAAATTGAACATGATAGTTGTGAAGGAAGAGGCAGGCTAAGAGTTGCACGTGGGTAGGCGTTGAAAACCTCAGGAAGATACGCATACTTTTCAAACATATGTGTTTCTGACCTGCATCTTTCCATCAGAAATGAAGGGGCTGTAGCTCAAGTGGTAGAGCGCTCGCTTAGCATGCGAGAGGTACCGGGATCGATACCCGGCAGCTCCACGGTGCTCATTCTTTTTTTTTCCAATTCCATCACGCATGTGATGTGCACGACCACGTTCATGCATGCCCACCCCGCCCTTCTTTGGTCGTCAACGACGGTTTGCGACATGGCTCTCGTTTCCATTTGTTTGTTGTACTTTTTGTGCTTCAGACACGGACCCAATTCACCTTCAACAAAACAAGGCCACAAGAGGCGCAACTCTAGAAACGAGAAGCAGGAGCATGCAGCACAGGTTTAGTTGGCCTCCTCCTCCTTGGGGGCATCATAGTCCTCCACAACAAGCGCACCTGCGAACCAGAACGGCAATGTGTGTTGTGTGTGTGTGCGTGTTGTCATGTGTGAGTGTATGAATGGCCAAGCGCGAGACGAGAGGACGGCGGCGCGTGCAATTCATCGAAGCGCATCATGGCTGGAGCGCATGACACGCAAGCTCCCTAACTAGAGGAGACAACGAACACATCAAAACCCACATACACACTCACTCACCAGAGTCAATGTCCTCGATGAGGTCGTGAGGGTGGCGACCGTCAACAGTGCAGCCAACGCTCTGTGCAGTGCCAAGGATCTCCTGCAAAACAGGGCATAACCCAAGAACGTGCAAGTGTTGTAGAGCATCAGAAAACAGCACCAGCGCAGGAACAACACAAACGAACAAAACGCACGCGCTCACACACACACACACACATGCAGGTTCATGGAAACGGCGCTCTCGCTCTCGCTCTGCCTCGCATTGGGGAGCACACAACTGACCTTGACGGTACCGGACATCTTCCTCGCCATGGAGCGGGGGCGCATGATCTTAGCGACCTCGTAGACGTCGTCGTATGTGATGTTGCCGTCGTGTGCGACTGAAGACAAAACAAAAGGCAAGCGAGCGCCACGAGGTGTGGTGAGAAAGAGCGTCGGCGTGCGGGGTATTCATTCGTGCATCATTCATCGCCTCAGGTGAGAGATGGGGGAGAGAAAAGCAAATACACGCCCACATGCTCACACACTCACACACATATACGCTGTTGTGCATCAACAACAGGTGTCCATGAACTCACTGTTCTTCTCCTTCTTGCGGTCGCGGACAGGCTCCTTGAGGGCCTTGATCACAAGAGCAGAGGCGGTGGGCACCATGGCGACGGTGGCTTTTCTGTTGTGTTGGACCAAGCGGTGACAATGTACCGGAGCATGAGGAGGACGCAGAGGAGGAGGAGCATGAGCATGAGCATGAGAACGAACCACAGCAACGAAGACATCAACCCCACACAGCTCGCTCAAAGCAAAAAAAGCACACACCACATACAAGCACGCACACGCACACGTGAATACCGCACACATACACACAAGAGCGCACGCACCTGTTCTGGATGGTCAGCTTGACGGTGACGCGAAGACCCTTCCAGTCCTTGGTGGCCTTGGCGATGTCATCACCGACCTTCTTGGGGGAGAGACCAAGAGGACCGAGCTTGGGCGCAAGAGAGGAGGTGGCACCAACCTCGCCACCAACAGCGCGCATGTAGACTGCACAACAGTGTTGGAAAGCATGGTCAAAAGAGAGGACAACGAGAGCGAGTCACAGTGGGCATGAGTGCGTGCGCGTGTGCGAGAGAGCAAACAACAGAAACACTGCTGTGACAAACATGGAACATGAGCATGACACGATGGAAGGAAAGGGATTGTGCTTCGTGCACGATGGCACCTCAACACCTTCTCTTCGCTTTTGGCTAATGCTGACTGCTGCTGATGACGACACTGTTGCTGTGGCGATAGTGCCAATGGATCTTCTTCATCCCCATCTCATGTGCTGCGGGTGTCATGAGTGTCGTCGTTCATGTGCATGTGCTGCGTGCGTTGCTGTCATTGAGCGCCGCACCTCCCTCGCCTGCGCCCCATTCTTTCATCCCCGCCCCTGCTGTCTCCTCAGCTGTCTGTGATCGCGGCGGGTGCTGGTGTCGGCTCGATGCACGTCCCGCATCCCTCACAACACTTGCGGGTGCAGCAGCGCGCGTGTTGTTTCTTTCAGCCCGCACGGCACCTCGCACCACCGCCGCATCATCCAGCGTACACACCTCCACACCTCACAATCAACAGCCACAGAGCACAACGGCCACCACCAAGCACCACCACTGCCGTAGCAACCACGGGGCTTGCATCGTTGATGGCGAACGCGCGGGCCAAGGGAACTTACGGTAGGCAACCTCGTTGGGGTCAAACTTGGGAGGCATAGTGGCTGCTGTGTTGAGCGGAGGGCTGGCGACGGCGGTGAGCTGGGTGGCTTGGTGGCTCGCACACTTGTCAGGAGAAAAAGGCACATGGAAGGTGCGGTAAAAAATTGCTGAAATCCCCCGCACAAAAATGCAGGTTTGTCCTATCACCTATTTCTAGTCCAGTTACCGGTTCCAACACCACAAAATATCCACCCAAGATGGGGTGGAAGGACTCGCAAGGATGGTGGCGAAAGCGGCGAAACAGTGGTTGGTTGGTTGTGAGAAGCGCTGCAGCGGCTCACTCACATCGACTCCGTTGCGCCGCACCTTCCCCTTGCCTTGCTTGTGGATGCAGGTCGGTCACAACAGAACAACACCAACATCACAACGGACACACTCACACACACATACATACATGACGTGCGCTGGTGCATGTGTACTGGACACCAGGTAAGTGAAGCGCAATTGGGTTGGACATGGCGTCGTTGCCAGTGGCCACAAATGTGCAGGCCAGAGCAACAAGCAGCAAGAGCATCATCGTGACATGGAGCGTGCCAAAGGTGGCAGACATTGTGGGCGGCAGCACCCATGGCGCCCGCAATGCTGGCGCATTCAAGTTCTCGTTCCGCGTGCTGCGGCGACGCAAGGGCCTCGCCGCCTTTGTTGTGGCCCACCAACAGGACGACACGTACGACTCCCACGAAATCACGGGCCTGCGACCAAACTGCGAGTACGAGATTGCAGTGCAGACCTTCTCCACAGGACAGCACCGCGTCGCCGCAGCCAAGGCCGGCGTGCTCCCAACAACGGAGCCAGTGCCGTGCCGCACGCTGGAAGATGTGCCGACAGCGCCCCGAAGTCTCCACGCCACGCACGTGACAACGGACACCATCACCGTGGCCTGGAAACCACCGGGCCGCCTCAACGGCACCCTGCGCGGCTACAGGCTCTTCTTTGACCAGGCAAAGGAGGAAGAGTTCAATGTTGTCGAACTCACCCCAGGCTCCACCTCATACACAGCACGCCACCTCTACCCCATCACACCATACCGCTTTCAGAGTGCGTGTGTGTGTGTGTGTGTGTGTGTGTGTGTGTGTGTGTGTGTGTGTGTGTGTGTGTGCAGGCGCTGTTTTTGTGTATGCCTGAACGTGATTATTGCGTGCGTGTGCATTCTCGTGCATTTGTGTTGTCTGAAGGCATGTCGGCCGCACAGCACAGCGCAGCTCACAGTCAACCCGGTTTTGTGTGTGTGATGGGCAGTTCTTGCCTTTACATCTGCTGGTGAGGGTCCTTGCACGCACATCCTCACACAGCGCACTCGTGACTCTGCACTCAACCGCTTCAAGCTTCAAGGTACCTTTCGTTGTACGCGCGCGTGCGTGTGCGTGTGTGTGTATGTGTGCGTGTGCTGTCGTTGAGCAGTTGTTGAGCAGAAGTAGACGACACGCGCTTCGAATAGGCGCGTTTCATCGAGCACATCATTGTTCATCATTTGCAATGTCCCTGCGGTTTCGGATTGCAAACAGGCGGAGACGACTGGGTGCAGGGTGAGACAGTGGTCGATGATGACGATGATGATGCCGGTAGTGACGTGGACGACGACAGTGACAACGATGCCAAAGTTGGGGCGGTGGTGCGCAGGAACCAAGCAAACGACCCATCAGCCACGCGTGCACCAGCAAAGCCAGGTCCGTTCCTTCACACACTTTGACATTCCGTGCAAAGTGACGATGATGATAACGATTTATGACCGTGTTTGTGTGCTTGTGTGTGTGTGTGTGTGTGCTTGTGTGTGTGTGTGTGTGTGTGTGTGTGTGTGCTCGTGTGTGCTCGTGTGTGCGTGTGAGCATGTGCATTGTGTGTTTGTCGTGGTGGAGTGTATGCACGTATGTGTTGGGTTGCTGTGAGTGCGTGTATGAATGATCGCGTGGACGCCGGTATTGTCTCAGCCCCCCCCCTCACTGTTACCTTGGCTCCTGTCACACTATCACATCAACACCACCAGTGCGGCGGGGATTCTGCGTTGTTGCACCAACTTCTCGCCCCACGCCAAACAAGGTGCAATCACGTGTGTGCATGAGTGGACGTGTGCGACGCGCGCATGTGCGTTTCGGCAAGGGAGCCATCCTTGAATGCACGCAGTCATACAAGCACACAAACACACAACGCATACACAAGTGCATACGCAAATACATCAACAAGTACAAACACAAATACAACCACAACCGTACACACACATACACACAATCCACGCCAACCATCGCACGTACCAAACGCCTGCACAATTGTCCACCAGGCGCCCGCCTCGTCGTCCAATGGGCGGCAAATGCAGTCGTCGTCGTCGTCGTCGTCGCGGCCGGTGATGCGGCGGCTCAACGAAGACGACTGGCGCGCAATGTTCTTCAGCAAGGTGCACCCCTGATTGTGCACAGAGAGAGAGAGAGAGAGAGAGAGAGAGAGAGAGAGAGAGAGAGAGAGAGAGAGAGAGAGAGAGAGAGAGAGAGAGAGAGAGAGAGAGAGAGAGAGGCCTCATGTGGGCGTCAAGCAGTGCCAATGGGCTCGTGCAAACATGAGCGTTGTTCAGCTTACAATGCATGCGCACGCGTTTTCGTGTACACACGTACACGTGTATGTACACACAAACTTGTACTCTCACACGCATGCACTTACACCCACCTGCACACACAAACCCACCTGCACACTCACACACACCTGCACACACCTGCACACCTGCACACACCTGCACACACCTGCACACACACACACCTGCACACACACACACACCTGCACACACACACACACACCTGCACACACACACACACCTGCACACACACACGCGCGCGCGCGTGTCATGTGCATGGTGGGTATGGACAGGATCAGGGCCAGCGCGCCACAAGCCACGTTGACGTCCGCCAGCCAGCACCTCCACAGCTCCAGGCACGATCCGCTTCGTCGGCTGATGTTACACGCACACGCACGCGCAGGTGGGACACACGTTGTTCACACGCGTATGTGTGCACTCTTGCAGCTCATTGTGTACATCTCCCTTTGTATCAGACCCACCACGAAGGATCATAACTCATACATGCATGTGCGTGAATTTGTGCGCGTGTAGGCCGCTGTCGCTGATACCGCCTGTTCGGGGACAACAGCCATCCCCATCGTATGTTCACAGGCAGCGTTGCACCCTTGCTTGAGATGCCATGCTCATGCACAAACTCAAACTTTCGTGACATGCTGGCTGGCACACACACACACACACATACCTACTCACTCACTCACTCACTCATTCACACACATACACACACAACCACACATACACACACATACACACACATACACACACACGCTCGCTCGCTCTCTGTCTCATTCCGCTTGGCGGGTGGCGCAGTGTGTCAGTGCCGTCTGCGCAATCGCGGACAAACACCACGCCGAAGCGACGTGTGCATCCACAGGCAGAAGCGTTCTCATCCCCGTCATCGTCACCTTCACCCTCGAACCACAAACACTCACCAACAGAGGAACTGGGTATGTGTTCATGTTCGTGTGTGCGCAAGTGTTCGCGTGTGTGCGCACACTGTACATCATCGTGTGCACGTGACCGTGCATGCGGTCATCATGTCACGCCTTTGTTGTCTTTTGAAGCCTGATATCCCTGCAACAATTTTCTGCAACTCACTGCTCACTTCGTGCGATCACGCGTGCAATAGCGGGATTGCGGACAGTGTCGCGCGGTGCAGTCACAAATGAAAGACAGCCAACAACAGCAGACCAGGGTGTGTACTCTCCTGCTGCATGATTCCCTTGCACCCCTCGACCCCCACCACACACACACACACACACACACACACACACACACACACACACACACACACACACACACACACACACACACACACACACACACACACACACACACACGCATGCATGTTCAACACACATGCATATTCACATCTGAACACATACATCTTCATCAGCTTCACATGCTATATGCTGACCTTTCAGCCTTCGCGCCATTGTCCTGCACACACGTCTGCCGTCATCATAATCGCCTGCGTTTTGTAGACGTGGCCGTGGCCGAGGGCGTTGGCGGTGAGGATCAGCTGATTATGGTGCGCAAACGAAACAAGGCGCGAACAATTCGCGGGAAAAAGCACGGCGTGCGGAAGACACTGCAACAGCTCAAGAGCACATACGATCTGCTCTCCTCCACTGAACTTTCGCGCCTCTTCGACGTGAGTGTGCGCATCTGAGCCTTCGCTGCTCGATTGCTTACTATTGCGTGTGTGTGTGTGTGTGTGTGTGTGTGTGTGTGTGTGTGTGTGTGTGTGTGTGTGTGTGTGTGTGAGGGCGGATTGCTCTTGAACCTCCTGCCCTTCTCCACTCTTTCAGCGCTCACGAGAAACGCTGTCTTGTGTGCTGCTTTGCTGTTTGAAGGAGGAGAGCAAAACCAAACGCGTTGTGCTCTATGTCACAAACACAACAGCGATTCGTGACACTTTCCAAGCCTGCGAGGAAATCAAGGCGGTGGGTTCGTGATCGTGCACATATTTTCTCGCTTGTATGCGCGCGCGCGCGTGTGTGTGAGTGTGTGCGTGCATGTGTGTGCGAAGCATGAACACATACAGTCTGCTGCATCACATCTAACGCGTCTGTAAGAATGTGTGCATGGCTGCCAACAGCTCTTCTACAACCTTCGTGTTCGCGTCGACCTTCGAAACATCGCCATGGACAAACAGGTAGCGCATCGCGCGTCTGAGTTTTACCTGTGCACTCAACAGTGTCCTCTCACACCGCACCATCAAGAATGTATGCTGCGAATTCACATTCTGTACATGCAACCATGCAAACAATTACACACTTGTTCACACGCATTTACCTCCTCGACGCATGCAATTGTTTGTGTGTGTGTGTGTGTGTGTGTGTGTGTGTGTGTGTGTGTGATAGGCGAGAAGCGAGTTAGAGCGCCGGTTGCCCGGTGCTGTTGTTCCGCAAGCGTTTCTGGAAGGCAGACATCTTGGGGTAGGGCAGAGAACGGAATGTGTCACGCAAGCATGTCTGTGTGTGTGTGTGCGTCTATGTGTGGAACGTTCTTAAAATGTCACTTGAACATTCTTGGCGATGCTCATTACGCACATGCATGCACACACACATGCACACACAACACGTTTTCGTGTGGTGTCGACCTCAGGATGCGAAGGCGTTGAAGGAGATGAACGAGACAGGTGCGCTGCGGCGGCGGCTGGCGGACTGCGAGGAGCGACCACTCACAGATTGCACAACCTGCGGTGGACAGGGCTACATCCTGTGCACCTGGTGTCAAGGTGAGCGGATGAGATGTTCGAATGCTTGTTTTGATTTGATGGTGATGTGGATGGACGGTGTAGGGTCGTCGTGTTGTGCCCTTGTGGATGCTGTGCATTTGTCTGTTGCTGCTGTGTCTTGCCTGCCGTTGCATGCCTAACTCAGGCGCATTGTTCTCACCGTCACGCACAGGTTCGAAGCGCAGTCTGCTGCACGGCTTTGGGGAATCCACCAAGGAAGAGTGGCTCAAGTGCTCCGTGTGCAACGAAAACGCTCTCCAGGTGTGTGTGTGTGTGTGTGTGTGTTTGGACTGCGGCGGTCGTGTGGCAAACCAAGCCAAGAGGAAGCAGTGGATCACGTTTACTTTCGGGTGTGAATCAGTGCTGTCATGCTCGTTCGTGACTCCGCTTGCCACCCAACACCATCTATCAACACGCACACAACTCAAACGTGCACTGAAATATGCAAACATGTGCTTAGCGCTGTCCCGACTGCTGAACCGGTCGCGGTCACCTCAGTTCACACCCAAGATCTGCAAGACGCGAGCGGACAGACTGCTGCCACTGCCAAGCTGTTGTATGTGTGTGTGCGTTTGGGTGTACGTTTGTTATGAGCAAGAATAATCGACAAGCAAACCATGGATATGCAAGCATTCGTTGCGCGAAACACCCACCCACTCACACACACACACACACACATACACACCCACACAGACACACAGACACATACACACACACGCATGTGCTACCTGTGTCTTCGCTGACGGCCGTGTCACAGCCTTGGTAGACGAGGCGATAACAGAAACTGCGCGCACGTGTGTGCGGATGCTGAAAGCGGTCAACACACGCACACGACTGGCGCCACGCAGCAAGCCGACACGCAAATTGCACAACATTGTTGTGAGCAGACATGTGATATCTGTTTTGTCGCACGCACATTGCCACTGCACGTGTGTTGCAACAAGGGGACACGATGTGGCACGCGTGCGGTACGGCCGTGCGCTCGGTTGTCAAATGCAGGAGTCGTCATCACCACAGCTCACAGGACACACACACACACACACACACACACACACACACACACACACACACACACACACACACACACACACACACACATACATACGCATTCGGTCTCACCGCAAGCGCCTCGCCGGCCACTGAATCTGTGATCGTTTGCACATGTGCCAACCACTGCTGCTCCAGACCATCATCATCATCATCATCATCATCATCATCATCATCACCATCAATATTATCCACATTGTCACCAGCATCAAGTGCGGGCACCCAGAAGCTGACGTCGTGTGTCCAAGCTGGCGAATCAAGGCACGCACCACACCCTGCGCCGGATGCAGGCAGTGCATCCATGTCAACGTCACCACTAGTCGCCACCACGCTAGCGACATCGTCGTTGCCACCGCCATCATCATCATCATGATCATCGTCGTCACTGGCGCGGCAGTGGTGCAAGTGCGCAGCTTTGATCTGCTCCCTTGTTGCCAGTACACACACACGAGCGAGTGGGTGGGGAGCACCACCCAGCGTGTGCAGCAGCAGCCAGTCTCGCGTGTGCACACAGCGGTCGTCTTCGACACCAAACCATTCGCAGAGGAGTTGCGTCACGTCGATCAGGGCAACTGTGGTGGTGGGCGATTCCAATGACGAAGGCCTGCTCTCCGTCGACCCGACTCCCCGTGTACACATCACCGCTGTCGCAGATACGTCGTCACCATCACCATCACCATCGTCCGTGCTTGTGTCTGGGTTGTGCTTCAGACTGCCTGCCGCGTTCAGAGTTGGAACACGCTGTAACAGTTGCTCCTCCACCTCCTGATGCACACACGCACATGAGCACGAAGTGAGAAAGCGATGCGGTGGGCTGTGCGCGTGCGTGCGTGCATTGTTGCTGCTGCTGCTGCTGTTGTTGTTGTTGTTGTTGCTGTTGTTGTTGTTGTTGTTGTTGTTGCTGTTGTTGTTGTTGTTGTTGCTGTTGTTGTTGTTGTTGTTGTTGTTGTTGTTGTTGTTGTTGTTGCTGTTGTTGTTGTTGTTGTTCACACACACACACTCTCAGACAGTACCACAGCACACACGCACACGCACATGCACTGAGCGTTTGCAATACCCTGAGGGCGTGTGTGATTTCAGTGGCTGCGCTTGCAATGGGCGCTTTCCTGTTCATGACGCGCGCCAGACAGAGCACATGCGTGTATGTGTATGTGTGAATGCAAGTTTGTGTATGTGGATGACAAGATAAGAGCGTGAGGCGAACAGGGACTGAAGGAAGAGGTGTTCGCACACATATGCACACACACATATATATTTGCACTCACCCAGCAAAGAGGGGTTGGTCTGGTTGGGTAACGTTGAGCACGGTCATCTGCATTTCGTGGATTGATGGAGTGAGGTGAGCTGTGTTCGCACATGGCAGCCAAACAGAACAGCAGACAGCATACACATCCACCACCCCACCCCATCCCCCCCCCACACACGCACACCTAACCTTTGTGTCAGGGGTAGGGTGCCAGCAGTGCTGGAAGAGAGAGATGACGAGGCGAACGAGCGGGAGCGCAGAGGCGCGCGCATATGATTCGTCGTGCGCTGGTTCGAAATGGGGTGACGACTCGAGTGATGGGGCTTGCAGGGAGACGGGGAAGCTGTTATGGTCAATTCCATCATGTCTTTGGCCGTCGTCCTTGATCGGAGGCGGGTTGTGCGTGAAGAAGAGTGTTGTTGCACCGTCTGTGCGAAACGTGCGTGCCTGTCAACACCATTGCGTGCACACACAAACAAACAAACAAACAAACAAACAAACAAACAAACAAACAAACAAACAACACGTAGCTGAGTCATGGGGACAGTGATGGGCGTTGCTTCAATCTCCTTGTGGGGCAACCAACCGCGTTGCAAAGAAGCAATGTGAACATCGAACACAACTCTCCCATTGCACACAAAGGTTTCTTTGGCCTCAGGAGAAGCCAGGGCCACTCCGCCAGCAAGCTCGACAGCAATGCAGGAAACACAACGCAGTATGCAGGCACTGGTACACCGCCATCAAGAAGCTATGTACCGTGCTGCGGCGACCGGAGCAGGTGTAGTGCTTGAATTCGTGAGCGAGAAACGGACGAGCACCCACGAGCCGAAACTCGCTCGTGGCAGCCAGCTTGATGGATCAAAGGTAATTGCAAAGTTGTCGCCAGGCAGAGCAAGTAGGGCGAGTGTTGTGGGCACTGATTGTGAGACGGGAACATTATAAGGCAGTACTTGTGTTCTGGAAGAGAGTATAAAGTAGACAGGTGCATGAGCAGCGAGCGGCGTTCTGACATGAAAACAAAAGTGACTGTGCCGCCGTGTCCCCCTCTGTCTCAATCCATCAGTCTCAGTCTCTGTCTCCGTCTCTGTCAGGCTCTTTCTCTGTCTCCGTCTCTGTCTCCGTTTCTGTCCCTCTCTTTCTCTCTGTCTCTGTCTGTGCGTGTCAGTCTCTGTCCCTCTGGCTCTGTCTGCCTCGTTCTGTCTCTCTGTAAATACAAAGCAAACATTGCTCACCTCGACTGCTTGCCAGTGATCGCCTTTTCTTGGACGCTTGATGGCGTCGAAGGACGTACCGCCCTGACCAACAGCCAGGGTGAGGCAGATGACGCCTCGTGGGGCGAGACAGCATTTGGCGCTGGCGAAGAACCCGCAAAGCAAGTCGCGGTTGTGGCCGATGGGACACTTCCCACCCACGTGGGGAAACGTGAACACAATTTCGTCAAATACATCGTGGCCCGCAGCCTGTGTGTCCAGCGTGCTGGCGATGTTGGTGGCATCTACACCAGTCTGCACGTTGACCAGCTCGGGCATGGCACGAAGTGCAAGGAGATGGGTGACACTGTCCGGGTGACGATCCAACAGCATGTCCTCGGTATCGTACGTCGTGGCCACAATCTTCGCAGGCTGGCTACTTTCAGCAGCAGCGTCTAACAAGCGCGTGGCCACAGAGTGGGCGAACGACAAGTTGCCGTCACCCAAGATCAAAACGCGATGGTTCTCGTTGCCACCTAGCTGCGTTTTGTGTGTCGAGTTTTGCTGTTGCTGTTGCTTCTGCGTTTGCTGTTGCTGTTGGCGCTGTTGTTGTTGCTGCACACCACGAGCAGCTTCATGGCGCCCATCTGCACCTTCGGTGTCGCTGTCTCCGCCGCCATCGCTGTCGTAGCAGCACAGCAACCCCTGCTGTGCGAAGCACACAGTGTCGAGCTTCATGCTGCCACCAGTCATCATGCTCCGTGCAGTGAACGGCTTTTGTTTAAAGATACCGCGAATGTTCATAACTTGCAGTGGCCCTTCACAACACCAAGAAGAGTAGTCACGGGTTGCCAAGAGCCAGCGAGAGCAGCGAAGATGGCTGAGACAGAGGGCGCTAATGTTGGTGCTGATGTTGGTGTTGATGTTGGTGTTGATGTTGGTGTTGTTGGTGGCGGTGCGGGCACGGAAGCAGAAGACCAACAGCAGCAGCAGCAGCAGCAGCAGGAAAAGGAGCAAAGCCGTGGCGGGAGTGCGTTGCGGCCAAAGGACAGTGCATTAGCGGAAGGAGCGACAGAGGAGGGAGATGATGAGGGAGGAGCCACCGAAAGGCCCGAACACGATGTACGAGATGAAGATGGTGAAGCGGAGCCAGAGAGAGAAGAACATGCTGAGGCAGGAGAGGGAGGAGACCAAACCGAAGGCACTGCCAAGGAAGGAGACGAGGAAAATGACCGAGGCGAGGGGGATGAGAGAGGGGAGAGCGATGACGATGATGATGAGGAGAACGAGCAAGGGGAGGCAGAAGAGGAACACGACGACGATGAGGAGGAGGAGGAGGAGTGGCTTGATCCATTTCCGGATCTGGATGTTGACGAGTTGGAACAACGCGTGTTTGAACAACAGTACGTCGCGGTTGCGAAGTGATACTTAAGCGCACATATGCGTGTGTGCGTGTGTGTGTGTGCGTGTGTGTGCGTGTGTGTGCGTACGTCGACGTTTGCTCGTGGTTTTGCACGTGTCTACTTCTCTCTGTGTGTTGTCATGTGTGTGTGTGTGTCCCACCTTGTGCACCGCAAGGAGCCTCAAGTATTGGTTTGCTCACCCACCAACGCACGCGATGCGCTGCTCACAGGGAAGCGAATGAGACGCTGAGACTGGAGACGGAGTGCTTGCAACGCTATTTTGACAGGCAACAGGCGGACGCAGTTGAGACA
This sequence comes from Salpingoeca rosetta, assembly GCF_000188695.1. NCBI lineage: Eukaryota > Choanoflagellata > Craspedida > Salpingoecidae > Salpingoeca > Salpingoeca rosetta. The sequence goes on along the minus strand of NW_004754930.1, from coordinate 439,849 downwards.
GGTACTTAGAGAGCAAATGAAGGAGGTGGGGAGCACGTCACACGCGCGCCTGCCATCAACTTTACACAGCACGCGTTGCAACTTTCTCACGTGTGTTGCTGCCGTGACTGCTGCTACTGCTGCCGCTGTGATCACAGATGACGAGGATGCGCAGGAGACGGTGCAAGTGAAGGAGCGCACAACACGGCGACGGTCGCGGTCGATGCGCTCGAGTGCGCGCAGCGCTGCTTCCACAGCACCGACTGTGCTCACAGATGTCCAGAAGAGCGATATTGCACAGCGGGATCTCGACTATCTCCGCGCCCAACTCAAACAGTCAGTGTCATGTCACAACAAACACAGGAGGTTGCGAGAGAGAGAGAGAGAGAGAGAGAGAGAGAGAGAGAGAGAGAGAGAGAGAGAGAGAGAGTGTAGTGGTGTGTGTGTGTGTGTGTGTGTTTTGAGATAATGACATCCGGACAGACTCTGTAGACACAAGTCCATGCTAACGAGGGGACGTGGCGCATAGATGGGTGACCTGTCAGATATACTACTACGATCAGAGCAATGCCAAACCGGTTATTTATCCACACATCGCGCCAAGTCTCTCTTATTCGTAAGAATCCTAACAGCGTCGCCTAATTAAAGATTGGGAACCACTCGTACAGAAACTGGCTCGGAACCCGATCGGAAAGCCTCGACGCTAGAAGAGGTCCACACCCCGTTTGGATGCCGGTAAGTAAAGTCGTGTGGCGAATGTGCTTCGCCATCGCATTAGGAGAGAGAGAGAGAGAGAGAGAGAGAGAGAGAGAGTGTGTGTGTGTGTGTGTGTGTGTGTGTGTTCGTACCGCGGTGGATTTTTGTGTGTCCATTGTGCTCCTTTGACTATGAGCTTGAAGTATATTCCAGATAGCGCCTTCACAGCCACCCCGTGTCTCAACCCACAAACACATGCAAATCCACTCACATTACCTTGCTGTCATGTGCTGTTGTTTGCTACTTATCTGTGCAGGTTCAAAGAGGAGTCGCTACAGAAGGTGCACACGCTGCAGGCTGTGATTGCGGAATCAGAAGTTCGCCTGATGGAGATTCCAAAGCTGGAAATGCTCTTTGACGACGAAGTCACACGCAGCGCAGAACTCTCGGTGCGCATGTATACACGTGTGCATATATATGTGTGTGCGTGCTGTTGTACATGTGTGTGCGTGCGTGCGTGCTCTTGTGCATATGCTTGTGTGTGTGTGTGTGTGTGCTGTTGTACATGTGTGCGTGTGTGTTCTTGGAACATGTGTACGTGCACACATATATGTCTGTACATGCACACTCAAGCGCAGTGTATCGATCATCCAACCGACTTGACTTGTTCGTGCTGCCCATGCTGTGGGGATAGCTCTGTCCGACCCACGAGCGGCACACGGTGCTCTTTCCGAACAATACACTCACACGCCCATGCATGCATGCATGTGTATGTGTGATTGCAGCGGTCTGGAAAAGTGGAGACGGATGCTCTTCGCGCCTTCTATCGCCGGCGAATGAAGGTTCGTGTCGCCAACATTCTCTCACGCACGCACACGTGGTCGAGTTGCCTTTTCTCATCTTTTCTCTGCTGCCGCCGAACGTGTGCCGCGCATCTTCATCATTGGCCACATGTATTCTCATGACGTCATTCCCTCCGTGTTCCCACCACTGCCACCACCCACCATCACCTCAGCAATGCGAAACGCTGAAGGACAAGCTGAACGTGAAGAACCAGACGATGCGGGCGCACAAGCAGCGCGCGGTGTCGCAGCTCAAGGCCAAGGACGAGATTGGCGGACACCTGCACCAGGTCGACTTTGAGCAGCTGAAGATTGAGAATGAGCAGTTCTCCGTTGACATTGATAAGCGCAACAAAGAGCTGTCCAAACTCAAGTCGGCCGCAGGCAGGACGAACCAGACGCTGGAGAAGTTCAAGGTGGGCATTCACACGCACGCACGCACGCACGAGTGGGAGAAGCGATCGTTGTGTGATGTGATGTGTGTGTGTGCGTGTGTTTGGAAGAAGGGGCGAGGGGTCAGTTGCGCTCCATCGAGCATTCTGCTTCATTCCTGCGGCTGTACTCTGTTGTCGTGGTCCTGTCATTGCCACTATCGCCACTATCAATCTCACCACCACCACTATCACCACCATCACTATCACCACCATCACTATCACCATCACTATCACCACCATCACCACCGCCAGGACCGGCTGCGGGTGCTGCAAGCGGAGTCTGACCGCGTGGCTGTGGAGATTTCGAGTCGTGAGGATCTCATTCGTCGCATAGCAGCAGAGCGCCAACGCGTCGACAGCGCACACGCAAAGCTCAAGGCACGCAGCAACAGTCTCTCCCAGCAGGTATGTGTGTGTATGTGTGTGCGTGTGTATGTGTGTGTGTGTGCATGCGTGTTCGCATGTGTTCCAAGTTGGCTCATGCACTCGCTGTGTTTGGGCATCCACTCCCACCTCCTCCTTTCGACATCTCTCCTCCATCCCACTGCTCTCATCCCCCATGTCAATCCATTGTCTGTCACTGGGGTGCAGCTTGAAGACCACCGCGTGCCGGAGGTGCTTGATCTGGTGAAGCAGCAGGCAACAATGCCAAAGCTCCAGCAGACCGTTCGCACAATGGAGCGCAAACTCGACCTCGCTCAGGTGTGTGTGTGTGTGTGTGTGTGCGTGTGTGTATGCTTGTGCTGTTTGCGCGCGCGCGTGTGTGCGCGTATGTGCTGTTTGCTTGTGTGTGTGTGTGTGTGTGCTGGCTGTTGGCATGTGTGCGTATGTGCTGTTTGCGTGTGTGTGTGTGTGTGTGCTGGTTGTTGGCGTGTGCGTGCGAGTAAGTGTTGCATGTATGTATCCGCCTCTGTGTTTGTATCCGCTCTTTTCCTCTGTTTGCTTGTCCGTCTTCCAGCCATGTGTTCGCACATTTCACTGTGACCTGCACATCACATGCCTCGTCTCATCATCAACACCTCGCATCCACATTGCCGCCACCGGTGCAGATGGAGTTTGACCACACCCGGCGCTCCCTCCGCTCAACGCGCCGCCTGACCGCAACGAGAAAGTAGCAAACATGTGTGTGTGTGTGTGTGTGTGTGTGTGTGTGTGTGTGTGTGTGTGTGTGTGTGTGTGTGTGTGTGGCTCTTTGTCTCTGTCTCTATCTCTGTCTTTCCTTCTCCTTCTCCCTACCCCTCTCTCGTTGATTGTGTTCTCGGGAGTTGTGGTGTTGTGTTCCACTGTTCGTTTACGTTGCACATATTGTGTGGTGAAAGGAGCGAGAGCGTAACTGTCCAGCAATGCACATCAACAACAACAAATACAAACAACAGCCACTTAACTTAAAACCGCAGCCACCCATTGTGTCGTGTCACAAAATGCACACACAGACAGACAGGCAGACACAGACACAGACACAGACCAACACAGACACAGACAGACAGACAGACAGACAGACAGACACACACGCACGCACGCACGCACACACACACACACACACACACACACACACACACACACACACACACACACACACACACACACACACAC
>NW_004754930.1:432097-436205 GCF_000188695.1 Salpingoeca rosetta | reverse complement strand
TATCTTATTGGCTTCCTCCTTTTTTTTTTCTATTATCTCTTTCACCAGCTGGCTGACCATTCACAGCCCTAGCCCAACACACCACTTCTGACATTTTATATACAGACCGCAGACAAACACACACACACACACACACACACACACACACACACACACACACACACACACACACACAGAGACACAGACACAGACACAGACACAGACACAGACACAGACACAGACACACACACGCACCCTATCGAACGGCGAGAGGGGCAATAGCGACGAGTGCGATGCAGAGCGGAAGGGACGCGCTGAGAGGGAGCTGACCAAGCACAAGGAGTGCACACACGCACATGATGTCGCGGGTGATAGAGGCGCGCCCAAACCAGTCTGCAAAGGCCGGGTTGTGCGCATGCGCACTGACGCTGACGGCGATGGTGACGACTGCGGTGATGGCTTCAAAGGGAAGGTCGAGGAGGAGAACGTACACGAGACCGTGGGCGCCCGATGTTGGCGCGAAGATGCCCGTGATCAGCTTGTGCAGCAGCAGTGCCTGGACAGCAACGGTGGCTGGTGGCCAGTGTGTGGCTGCAAGCACAACAGCAAACAGCAGCGTGGCAGCCATGGTTGTCCACACGCTTCCAGACACGCCAAGCACAACCAGCGAGTAGATGAACACGGCAACAGAGATGACAACAGCGCCTGGGGGCACTGGGGCTGGTCCGGGCTGTTGCTGATCATTGCCGTTGTTGTCGTCGCCGTCGTCGTTGTCATTGTGGTGGCCGCGAGCAATGGCGAGGGTTGTTGGGTGCGTGGTGGTGAAGTACACCAGCGCGCCAGTCACGATGCACAGGAAGGTGTTGGACGTGTGACCAAATCCAAGCGTGTTGAGCTGCAAGGCGTACTGCACAAGCAGCGCGACATACAGGCCCACTTGCTTGCCGATGCGTACAACATCACGTTGTTGTTGTCGTTGTTGTTGTTGTTGTTGTTGTTGTTGTTGTTGTTGTTGGCGGTGGTGTCGGCGTTGTCGCGGCAGTCGCAGTGGCGGATACTCTGGAAATTGGATTCGGTGAACTGGTGATGGTGGCGATGGTGGTGGTGGCGGTGATGGTCGCCTTTCCAACACGTGGTGTCGTCGCTCTTCTCGCCGTTCCCGTCCGCGATGTTGCTGTGCGCGCTGCCCAAGCCCTGCAAAGTATTGTGCAAAGTGTTGCCCCACTTCCGGACGCCGTTCGGCCATGTTGTGTTGTCGCCGCTCGACTCGCCTCCGCCTTGGCGCTGCCTGTGGTTGTGCCACGTCAACGCGGTGCGCTTCTCGCTGCTGCTGTTGCCTGCGGCGTGGGGCGGCGTGTGGTGGAGGCAGCGGCGGGAGATCACGGAATTGCATGACGACGCGACGGACAGCGGGGAGCGGAGCTTCTGCACCGCCAGCAGCACGCAGCGCCGCCCGCACCTGTTGCAGCCGGCTCACAATGGATTGCACTTGGGCGCGGATGCCCAGGTCCTGCAGCTCACGATCGAGGCTCTGTTGCGCACGCGGGCGAAGCATGTTGTGTGTGAGAAGGGGGGGGGGTTCATGGAAGTGGGGGTTGACATGGGGACAGGCAACGCATGCTGTGCTTGGGAACCAGCTGTCAAGCAAACGTGCACACACATGCATGCAAGCATAAACACGCAAACATGGGCACAAATACAAATGCACGAGCAGGGGCACAATCACACACATGTGCAAGCAAACACACACACATGTGCAAGCAAACACACACACACACATGTGCAAGCAAATACACACATGTGCAAGCAAACACACACACACACACACGCACACACACACACACACGTGTGTGTGCATGCAGATGTGCACGCACTTGGGCGAGTTGGTGAGCGATGACGGGGCTGATGGGGTTATTCACGAGAAACAGAACGAGGCGGCAAAGGCGGAGGTCGTTCTGTGACTTTTGAATCTGCTCTGGCCGTGCAAAGAAGCGGTTGGCGTTGTAGCTGAAAGGACACATTTTGACGTGGGTGTGGCAGTCGTGCTCCGACTCGTGCGCAGAACAGCAGAGCGCACAGAAGTGCTGATTGCAATGTGCCTGCTTGCACTGGAGCGCACAGCAGCCGTCAAAATCGAAAAATGCCGTGTGGCAGTGTGGGCAGGCCAGCGTCAGCACGTCGTTGATGACGTCCAAACGAAGCAGGCGCACGTTGTGCTCGTCCTCGTGATGAGCGTCGGCTTCAGCTGCTCGACGTGGGTGGCTGCCATGTCTGCGGTTGTGTTGCTCTGCCTCCACGCGCCCCTGAGCGTCGGTCGTGCATGATGCGCAGCTTGTGCATGCGTGAGATTGGGGTTGAACCAGCCAGCATAGGAGGATGGCCCTGATGCATGGGGCGGTAAACAGAGAGAGGCAGCAGGGAGCAGACGGGGGCGACGGGGAGGAGGGAGAGGGACAAGGGGAAGGGGCATGGCAGAGATGAAGGAGAAGGAAGAGAGATAGAGGGGAGCGAGGCATATGGGGGGGGGGCGTAGAGACGGAAACTTGCGGACACGCAGGCACTTGCGGACACGCAAGCACTTGCGGACACACGGACACTTGCGGACACGCAGGCGCTTGCGGACACGCAGGCACTTGAAAGCAGATGCGGACACTTACAAAGCCACGCATGCACACGGACATGGCAGGTGTCAGGTTACCTCGCGACGAGCGATGTCGCGCCTGGTGTCGAGGAAGCGAGCAGCGAGTTGGGAGGAGATGAGGCGGACCACAGGCACGTCTGAGATGCCCTGGTTGCAGGTGGAGCATTTCAGGGCGCCGTTCTCCGTCAGGGCGTACTGGTTGTTTGGGTCATTGATGGCCGATGTCACCTGCACTTCAATGCAGTCCTTGCAGGTACCGTGTCCCTGAGCGCATGTCACGCCATCATGCGGGCCATCAATGTCCGACCCGCACACGCTGCACTCTGTACGGTGTTCCATGGACGGATTGTGTGTGTGTGTGTTGTGTGTTGTGTGTTGTGTGTTGTGTGTGTGTGTGTGTGTTTTGCTGGTTTGCCTCTGCCCCTGCTTGCCTGTTTCCTGTTCGAACGACCAATAACTTCTGTCGTCTGTCGCTGGTTGCTCGCTGGGATGACTGTGTGGTTTTTGTGCGAGTTCAAATCAACAATTATAATTTTTGTGCGGTTTTCCGGCCTTCTGCTGAACCCACAAGTGTGCAAACTGGTTCCACAGCATGATAAGCAACTGATGACCCATCTAGAAATCAGGATTGTACTCTTTAGGATCATTTCTATAGTAACTATCCAGCTTTAGTCCCTCAACTAAGGCAAAGCTTTGAAGCACGATGACGACAAAGAGGTCGTTGTCCTGAGCGTGAGGCAGGTGCACGTTGAATGGCTTTTGCCGCTCGCGTGAGCCCTCGATGATCGCGCGCTGCCCGCCGCTGGCGGAAAGCACATGGACTTCGGACCAGTCCGAATGCTCTTTTCTCGTTTTCATCCAAATCAAAAGAAACGTACTGACATGTTTTGATGGAACAGCCATGTGTGTGTGTGTGTGTGTGTGTGTGTATGTGTGTGTGTGTGTCCAGCGTTTACTGTTGCATGTATGTACATGTGCTTCTAGCTGCGCATCGAGAGCTCTCAAAACACGTACATGTGGTCAAGCCCAAGGAAGGTGGCGTCGACCGAGACGACGCGCGAGCGCACGGTTGTGAATATGATAGAACGCATCCACTTCCTTCTTCATCTCAGGTGACAACAGCTCCTTGCTATGCCTAATGTGCATGTGTGTGTGTGCATGTGTGTGTGTGTGTGTGTGAACAACCTTCTCCTTCTCTTCACCTCACGACACATTCACTTCGCTGGCAGCAAGCGTACCCTCGCGCACTCGCACCAGGCACCATCCAACCGCCCAATCACTCACCGGTTCACGTTGTGTCTGGTAATGCGCTGCAGCACCTCCTCCCACTTGCCATAGGATGGTATCCCAAGGAACCGCTCCACCTGCTGCAGGACCTAGTCACAGCGCAGCGTGACACACACACACACACACACACACACACACACACACACACACACACACACACCACCACACACACACACACACACACACACACGCGCGCGCGCG
>NW_004754930.1:426141-431560 GCF_000188695.1 Salpingoeca rosetta | reverse complement strand
ACCACTACTACACACACACACACACACACACACACACACACACACACACACACACACACACACACACACACACACACACACACAGGATGCGCAGCGTACATTGGAGTGCCATTTGGGCCTGTGGTGGGCTCTGTGCCGTGGCGTTGGCCATACAGTAGCTGGTCCAGATACGCCCTCCCGACCGCCGTCTCATACGAAGCAAAGTCAAAGTTTGGCTCCTTGGTCTGTGTGTTGCATGTATTGTGTTGTGTTGGGTCAGATGTGTGTGTGTGTGTGTGTGTACGTGTGATGAGCTGCTAAGGTGCTTCTGTGTTCAAGCATCAGGTACAGATGCACGGCACTTGAACTCTGCCAGTATCTTCCCTTCCTCCTTCCCAGGCACACACATACACACGCGCACAGAGACAGACACACACGCACAGACAGACACACGCACAGAGACAGACACACACGCACAAACACGGTCACAGACACATACGCACACACACGCACAAACACGGTCACAGATACATACGCATGCACGCAATGCGGACGCACCCATGGCTCCATGATGTTGGGGTGCTTGATGAGCCATTCATAGAGCGTGGTTGTGGCGCACTTTGCAAAGCCACCGAGTGCAATGTGTGGCACCTGTGGCGGCGCCGGCCCAGACACCTTATGCATGCGCATAGCGTTTGCAGAGGGCGCAAGCAGGTAATTGAGAATAAACTGCGTGAATCGCATGGCTTGTGGTTTCGTTTCATGTGCCGAACAAGCAAAGTCACATCACCCACCATACAGTTATTTACCACACAGCAAACTGGCGGCATCCGCATGTTTCTGCCCTCTCCTATCCCCTGATCGATACCTGTTCTTGTTGCCGGGTTTCATGTTGCTCGAGCTTGTTTGAGGTCGTCGCAGCTGTGGCGGCATCGTCGTCCTCCCATTGCACGCCATCGCCTCGGCATCCTTCGCGTGTCTGTTTTGCATGACAGCATGACGGTGACCGTTGAAGGTTACTTACGCAGGCATGCTGGCATGGGACAGAGGAGACCGATTGCCGCGCTCTTGTGTCCCGTCCAACTTCACCTTGCTTGGCTGCAGCCCACACAACACCAACCACCCACGCCTCGCACATGTACAATAAAAACACAAGTGCACACACTCACACGCACACACACACACACACTCACACGCACACACACACACACACACACACACACAAGAGCACTTCGAGATGACGCACCCGATAGGATGCGGCGACAAAGTCAGCACCAAGGCCGAGCGTGCTGCCCACGTAGCGATCGTGCTCGGCGCGTGAAACGTACAGGCCACCCTTCTCTTTTTCTGATCATAAATGCATGTTCGGTTGGGTACAAGTTGAGTGAGTAGTTGAAGCTAGGAAGCTGATTCGACACAGTTCTACAGTTGAACCACTGCAGCACTGCGCTGGGTGAAAAGGCACCTCCGTGCATGGATGGGACTCAACAGGCAAGGGTGTGTGACAGAAGTAAGTGCCGCTGCTGTTTCTCACCGTTTGTGGTGCGGCTGTTCGTGAAGATGCGCACAAAGGGGGAGCGGTGCTTGAGGAGGAGATGAAACCGGCTTAGCTCGCTATACATTTCCGGGGCGAGGGATACAGGGGAGCACGCTGGCTGAGGGAAGTGAACTGTGTGTGCATTTAGGCTTGATTGGTGCTGGGGTGTGTTCTCGCTGCTGCCTTGCATGTCCCGGGAAAGCTGGCATGCAAGCAGGCAAGACGTGGACAGCTTGCGATTGATCACAGTGATCCCCGTCGACCAGCCATCACCGCCCTGTGCAGAGAAAATACAAAAAATGGAAAAATGGTCGAGTGAGGAAAGCAATGTCGGAACAAGGTTGCAGCGAGCGACAGAGACATGGGGCCGATGTGGTAGAAGGCTGGAAGCAACGTGTTTCAGTGGTGTGCTTGCATGCAAGCAGCGAGCTAGTGCAGCACGCACCTCAGCTGGCCGTGCCATAAGGAACGAGTTTGTTGTACTGCCTTCCTCCGATCGTGCTGCAGCGACTTGGACGGCTCGCTGCAGCCAAGTCATCATTTCTGAGAGTGGCGCACCGGCGTACACGCCAGCGTCAAGGACAACCGCGATGCGCACCTGCCGTGGCAGGAACCGGAAGGCCTCTGAAACACGCATCATGTGGCTCTGCCGCAGCCGCTGCGTTGACTTGGTGCCGTTGAGCACGTGCTTGAAGACAACGCTCCTGCGATGCGCCTGCCACTGCGTCTCGTACCACAGGGCCTCCTCGTCATGGCTGGGCAGGGAAAGTGGGTCTGGCGCGGCGCACGTCGTCACTATCACGGTCTGCGGGTCTCGTAGGCCGCCAGCCGTCCACAGAGAGCGTGCCGCCAGCAGCGCGTGAGGGATGTGTCGGCGGTCATCCAAATCATACAGGACGAACCCGACGCGCTCGTGCATCAGCCCAAGCGCACCCTCAACCCGTGCAGCTGCGGCTTCAGCGCCCTGAACCGCGATGTACATGCTCGCTATACCAACCATCACCATACAGCTCGCTGCCACGGCCGCAGCTCGCAGAACCGCAGCTCGCAGCGCCATCGTTCTCTTCTGGCTGGATGAAGGGATGAACGACAGAGAAACGGCTTCTTCTTATCCTTTGCTCGCAGGCAGCAGTTGTTGCGATTCATGGAAGACATGCACCACTTTTCGCCATCGAAGAATCACAGAAGTGAACGAAGGTGGAGAGCGCAGTGGCACGCTGTGGATTGTGTGTGTGTGTGGATGTGTGTGTGTGTGGATGGATGCGTGTGTGTGTGTGTGTGTGTGTGTGGATGGATGTGTGTGTGCCCGCTTTGAGTCGACACTCGTCCCCTGCGCTCGTCTTATTCTCACAACTACACTGTTTTTCCCCCCAATCACGCGCGGCAGGTCGAGCAAGCAAAGCAAGCAAGCAAGCGTCCACGTTTTTTTTTGGTGTTCTTCTCCACCCACCTGCAACCATTACCGACTCCGCTGCAAAGAAGGTGCGTGCAGCTTCCCTACATGCTAGCGAAGAAGAAGAGCATCGTGACACTTTGCATCAAAAAACCACCACCATACCTCGCTTATTCGGTTCAACTTTGAATGCGCCTTTCTCACCTCAGAACACCAACCCCTCCCCTTTTCGCGTCCATACCGTACTTGTCGTCTCAGGCGCGCACTTTTGACGCCAACATGAAGAGCTTCATTGAAGTGTCGCCCGACTCGGACTTTCCGATCCAGAACCTTCCCTACGGTGTCTTCTCCAAGCCCGGCGATGTACGTAGCGCGCTTTCTCTGCCACAGGCATGCCATGGGGGAGAGGGACAGGAAGAGGAGAAGCTTACGTGATGTCGTTGTGCCCTCATGTCTTCACTCACACACGCACGCACGCTCACTCACAATACTCATAAAACACACACACGCGCACTCACAACACACACATAAAACACACACACACACACACACACAACACTCAAAACACACACACGCACACACGCACACACACGCGCACACACACTCACAACACACACACACTCACAACACTCATAAAACACACACACGCACACACACACACACACAACACACACACACTCACACACTCACAACACACGCTTTGTAGGAGACCCGCCGCATTGGCGTGGCCATCGGCGACCAGGTTCTCGACCTGAGTGCCATCCGCCACCTCTTCACCGGCCCCATCCTCTCCTCCCAGCAGGATGTCTTCGCCAAGGTACATGCATACCGGTTTTTGTGTGCACGCGTACATCGAACTGTGCCTGCCTGCGAACGCTTGCATCATCGTTCTATACCATGCAAAGCTCGGCTCCCAACCATGCACCCCCTCCCTTTAGCATTTTCCACGCTGTAGCGCCCATTTCACGTCCCCCTCCACCACCACCACCCTCCTCAACCACTGCCTACCAACCAGCCTTCGCTGAACGCCCTCATGGCGCTGGGCCGCCCCGCCTGGACCGAGGCCCGCGAGACCATCCAGAAGCTCCTCTCCGCCGACGAGGTTTGAGCCAGCGATCGTCGTGCTCGCGCCGGCATCACACCAGCACACACTCCCGTGTGTCCCCGTACACGTGTTCCCTGTAAGCCACATGCTGGTCGCATCTCATCCCACCGAACCGTTTGCGCTTTTTGCTCGTCTTCGTTTTGCACACCACCGTACTTGCAGCCCACCCTTCGCGACAACCAGGAGCTCCGTGCTGCGTAAGTCGAACTTTTTTTTTTTTTTTGCATGTGTGTGCATGTATGTTTGTATACATTCTGTACATGTGTGTGTGTGTGTGTGTGCGTGTGTGTGTGCGTGTGTGCGTGTGTGTGTGTGTGTGCGTGCGCGCGTGCCTTCCCCTGTGTGCATGTGCGCGCCTCTTCCCCTGTGTGCGTGTTGTCGTGCCAAACACGCACCTTTGTCCAAGCACATTCATTCGCTGCTCATCAAAGTCGTTCGTTCATGGCGCGGCCGCCACCGCAGCGCCCTCGTGCCCCAGGCGGACGTGACCATGCACCTCCCCGCCGAAGTTGGTGAGTCATCGACCGACGTGGCATCACGCACGCCATCGTGTTCCGGCACTGCAGCACCACCTCCCACCTTGCACTGCGTCCTGTCTCGTCCGTTTCTTTGCGTTCACTCGTTCACTGACGACTCCCTCTCACGCACAAATCGCAACACTTCATACTGCATGCCCTTGTTTGCTTCGCAGGTGACTACACGGACTTCTACTCGTCGCGCGAGCACGCCAGCAACCTCGGCAGCATGTTCCGCGACCCCTCCAACCCGCTCCTCCCCAACTGGTGCGTACCCTCTTGCTCCAGGCACACACACACACACGCAAGTGTGACTGTTGCTGTGTCGCGATGTTTGGATACACTTGATCACACGTCCTTTTGCCTTGTCCCCCACACTCCACCATCCCCTCTCCCCAATTCTCCTTGCGTGCGTTCAGGCTGCACATCCCCGTTGGCTACCACGGCCGCGCGTCCTCGGTCGTCATTTCCGGCACCCCACTCCACCGCCCGTGCGGCCAGACCCGCCCCAACAACGGTCCGGTGCTCGCCTGCTGCCATAACCGCTGTGCTTTGACTGGGAGTGTGGAGTGTGGGGTTGTGGGAATGAGTGCGGGGTGCTTTGAATGACTCAGACCATGCACGTCCTTTGGGATTCGCTGATTCCCCCCCCCCAACACGCTCACTCGCACCCCGACCCCCGTTCCTTCCCTCTCCTTATCCCTTCCTCTCTCTCTCTCTCTCTCTCTCTCTCTCTCTCTCTCTCTCTCTCTCTCTCTCTCTCTCTCTCTCTCTCTCTCTCTCTCTCTCTCTCTCCCAAACGATCTAGTGAGTTGGGCTTGTTGTTTTTATTTTTTTTTTTTTTTTATTTTTTTTTTTTTATCTTTTTTATTTTTTTTTTTTTTTTTTCA
>NW_004754930.1:416928-426041 GCF_000188695.1 Salpingoeca rosetta | reverse complement strand
CTCGTTGGCGCTTCCTCGCACGATGCGCAAGTCGTTGGCCGTGGTGGGCAGGGCAACGATGATGTTGCCGTCGCTCACACGCAGCTCCGGGTCCTCCATGTACTGCTGCTGGTCGTCGCCAGTAGCCGAGCAGGGAAATGTGTTGCAGGGGATGCTTGTCTGGTTGGCAATGACCTCGCATGTGGCGTTGGAGTCTGGCCGGCTCAGCACAACCTTGTGTCGCGAGAAGGTGCCTCCATCGCACGGCGCGCTGCATGGCGTGTACTGCCACTCCCACAGGCACCCGGCGCTGTCGACATTGGACGCCGTGGTGCCGCCGTCCGTTGTCGTTGTGGCCAGCGTGCACGTTGCTGCCACGGCAAGGGCTGCCACAACCACAACAGCCGCTGCTCGGAGCAGCATCGGAGACAAGCTGGCAAACCGGCCTCGCGAAGCGTGCATCTTCTTTCAAGTGGGTATGAGCCAGACTCAGCAGGCAGGAAGGGAATCAAGTTGTCTGAAGATGAAGGATGAGGACGAGGGTCAAGAAGAGTGAAATGACACACACACACACACACACACACACACACACACACACACACACACACACACACACCACAGGAGCCCGCTCCCCTGCCTTATCTGAAGCACGACGACCCCTACTCGTTTGACATCAAGCTCTCTGTCAAGATCGTCCGTGAGTGATGGTGGTTGGAGTGTGAGGTGTGGATGAGAGAGACCGCTTGATGGGGTTCAGCTCCGCACTTGTTGTTGAGGATGTAAGGTTCCCCTCGTGTTGAAGCTTGCTGCTGACTGGCTACCGTGTTCATCTTGTCGTGCCTATTGTGCAGCCGAGGGCGGCAGCGGCAAGGTGGTTGCCAACACCAACTTCAAGGTTCGCAGCACCTTCCTGGATGCATGCGGTTGCATGCCTGGCGTCACTCGTCCTCCCAACCTTCTTCCTCGACTCACCTCCCACTTGGCTTCACTCTGTTTCGATCACTTTTTGCCCTCTGCCGCCGACGTGCACTCCCACGCACTCACCTCCTTCCTTGCTCCCCCCTTGCGTTTCACCTTGCCTGTTACCGTTCTCGCCATCATCTCCATGCGTGCGCGAGCAGCACATGTACTGGACGATGAAGCAGCAGCTTGCCCACCACACCATCACGGGCTGCAACGTTCGCCCAGGCGACCTCATGGGCTCTGGCACCATCAGCGGCACCGTACGTGTTTGTGTGTGTTTGTGTATGTGTGTGCTGTGCGTGTGTGTGTGTGTGTTTTGTGTGTGTTTTGTGTGTGTGTATGTGTGTTTTGTGTGTGTGTGTGTTTTGTGTGTGTGTGTTGTGTGTGTGTGTGTGTTGTGCGTGTGCATGTGCATGTTGGTAGTCATGTTTGATCACTGCACCCCCTTCTCCCGCGTACTTTGTGACGGCCCACTTGACGATGCCCTCTTCTCCTCCCTTGTCACCATGTTTTGGTTCACAGGACCCGTCCGCGTATGGCTCCATGATTGAGCTGTCGTGGAAGGGCACCAAGGAGCTTGATGTTGGCGATGGCGAGAAGCGCAAGTTCCTCAAGGACGGCGACACCGTTGTCCTCGCAGGCCACTGCCAGGGTATGTGTGTGGTGTTGTGTGTGGTGTGGTGTGTCGTGTTGCGGGTGTCCTGTTGTGTGTGTGACGTGGTGTTGTGCGTGATGTGGTGTGTGTGGTGTTGTGCGTGATGTGGTGTTGTGCGTGCGTGTGTTTCCCCTCGCCTCTCTCTGTGTTCCTGAACAAACTCACCTGCGCCCTCCACCCCCGTTCTCAACACCCATACACATCTTACATGTTTTGTTTCCCCTTTGCAGGCGATGGCTACCGCGTTGGCTTTGGCCAGTGCTCTGGCAAGGTCCTGCCTGCTCGCGTGCGCGTCGACTAAAACCACGTCCACGCTCATGTGCTTGTGCGTGCACACATCCATGCGTGCATTGCTGCTGTGTTCACCATGCCAGGGCCTTTGCCCGTGTGGTTTAATTCCGGATGATGACACCGTCATGTCATATCATCTCTCCTTCGTGCCAACCAACACACACGACTCTCAGTAAACACTCTGTTGATCAAGTGAAGTGTCACACGTCACACAATTTCAAGTGCTGCAGGTCATTGTCACATCTTATCACATCACAACAACAACAACAACAAGCGCCCCCACCATCATTCGTTTGCATCATGGCATCATTAACACATCACCCCACACACCACCACCAACCATCACGCAAGCGCAAACGCTGCTGGCGTCGCACTTGCTACATTTTGTGGTGTTTGGAATGGTTTGGAGCATAAAATTTCCGGGGAAACCCACCATCTGCGTGACTGCTCAAAAAGCACAGCTTGTGCGGGCAAAACACCAGCAAGCCAAGCAAGCCAAAGAAGAAGAAGGAGCAACAAGCAGCAACCACAAAACACCACGTGTGGACACCAGCCAGCATATCCAAGCCGCCAAGCACACCAACCAGCACCAACCACCACCTTCCCTTCCCACAACCACACCTGCCACCATGTCCAAGACCATCTCCTATGCCGAGGTCGCCAAGCACAACACCAACGAGTCGTGCTACATGGTCATCCACGACAAGGTGTACGATGTCACCAAGTTTCTTATCGAGGTGCGTGCAAGAAGGCGTGTGTGCATGACAAGGACCTTGCCTGCCTGCCTTCCACTGCCATCGCTGTCGCTTTGTGTGTGTGTGTGCGTGCGTGTGTGTGTGCGTGCGTGTGTGTGTGTGCGTGTGTGTGTTTGTGCTTCGTGTGTATGCGTGTGTATGTGTGTGTGTGTGTGTGTATGGGGCCCAGCGATCCCCCGAACTTGCACTCACCATACATGACATTCTTGTGTTGTCCTTGGCAGCACCCTGGTGGTGAGGAAGTCATGATGGACTACGCAGGTATGACTGGAGCTTGCTTTGTGTTTCTGCTGGCTCCTTGTTGCTTTGCTTGTTGATGCTCCGATGCACGTGCTATCT
The DNA here is from genome assembly GCF_000188695.1 of Salpingoeca rosetta. Classification (NCBI taxonomy): domain Eukaryota; class Choanoflagellata; order Craspedida; family Salpingoecidae; genus Salpingoeca; species Salpingoeca rosetta. Next base: position 423,059 of record NW_004754930.1, on the reverse strand, counting down.
GTACTCTTTGCTTCGCTTGCTGTGACTCATGGACCCCGGTTCAACGTGTGCTGGCTGGTATCTTGCAGGCAAGGACGCCTCCGAGGGTTTCGAGGATGTTGGTCACAGCGAGGATGCCCGCGAGCAACTCAGTGACTTTGTCATTGGCGAGCTTCCTGCAGATGAGAAGGGCCAGGCCGCCACAGAATCGGTTCGTTGAATTTCATTTCGGCCCACCCCTTGCCAACCAACTGCCAGCATCCGCTCAAAGCTTGCATGCATGCGTACACCTCGACACTTTCGCAGCACGCACCATGCGACGTCAGCATATCACACCATACAACAACAACGACGACAACAACAACAACAACAATACTCTCTGGCTGCGCTTTCACTCACTTTCTCTCTCACTCTCACGTACACACACGTTTGGCCACTGCATTTGCTTTCATACGCTGTTGTCGCAGAACATCGCACCACAGGCACCATCCCGCGCCCAGGCCTCGAGCGATGGATCTTGGTGCGTGCAGCAGTAACAAACACCACACGCGAACTCATGTTCGTTCTCGTTCTTGCCTTGCTGTTCGTGCTACACAACGTCGTTTTGCCTTGTCTTGTTCTCCGCCAAGGCACAACTCATGTCTCTTCCCATTCCACCTTGTCTCGCCTTTCTCATCTGTCGCGCTCACTCTCGCACACGCACGCACGCATGCACGCCCTTTGGTTTCTCTTGTGCTGTTGGAACAGGTTCCTCTACGTTGCGCTCGCCGCGGTTGTTGCCGGTGCCGGTGTTGCGTACTTCTACTTCAACAAGTGAACCAACAAGCTGGCTTGACTGAAACTGATACTCGAGTGTCGCTTCAGGCCCGCAAGCCTCCCTTCCCCCCTTTGTTGACTCAGGATGATCATCATACTTGCCCCCCCCCTCCTTTCTTGCCTTTCTCGCTCCAGCTTGCTTTAATTCTGCTTTACTCGCTCCACCTTTCCTCCGTTTCGGTCGGGCGCATATGCCCTTCCTTTTCCGTGCGCTCGTGCCTGTGTGTGGATGTGTGTGTTTGTGCGCGCTTTTGCTTTTGCTTGTGTGTTGTGTGCTTGTGTGCTGTGTGCTGTGTGTGTGTTGTCTGTGCGAGGCAAGGCCCTACAATGGCGTTGCCTGTTCTTCTTTCGCAGCTGTTCTCATGCGTCTTAGCCAGTTAGCCAGTTCGCAAGCATGTATGCACCCCCTTACTTCCCATGCTTCTCTCTCCTCCCTTGATGCCCCACAATACGGCCACACATGCAGCTGCACATTTCACTCGCAGCCCCTGTGCTGCCATTGAGGCGGTGGGTGGCCTGGGTTGGGTTGATGTTTGGTTCCTTTTGTAGCGGTGCGGCTTGAGACCTCCCTCACCCTCAACCCCGCCTGCTTTCCCCTCCTTCCTTTGTGTGCGTGTGAGCATGTGCGCGTCGCCCAGCCCCGCTTGCCTCGTGCGTGTTGTGGTGGCTCGACCAATGCCGTATGCGCCCTTTGACTTCGAACCCGACCAGCGGATGCCTGTTGGATTGGGTTTGTTTGTGCCCTTGCATGTTTGTGCATGTGTGTTCGTGCGTGTTGTGTGTGTGTGTGTGCGTGTTCTAGGTGTCTTTCTCCCCTCTTTCTCTCTCTCTTGCTTGTGATTGACGACATTACATACATACTACGACAGACAACCAATAACAGTCATCCTGCTTTATGATGGTGGTGAAGGGTTCTTTTGGTGAAGTGGCACAAGGAACAATGGGATATGGAGGGTTGGAAGTTGACAAACAACAAACAGGGCGTGCTGTGCGATGATGCGGATTGGTTTATAAGCATGGTCGATGAACAAACAAGAGAACCGTGTGCGGGAGGGTCGTTGCGTGTGTTCACATCAGAAAGAAAGCAGCAACAGAACAGGCGACAGTTAGCTGGCACATCCATTGGGAGGGAGGAGAAAGGGGACGTCAAGGTTGCTTGGTCTTGCGGTTTGCACTGCTTCCCATCAACCTATGTGTTGGTGTGGTGCGTCGCATGGCGCGCGGTGCATGTCAATTGGGGAAGGGGGGGGTAGGAGGGACGTTGAGAAGCAGAGGGACACACCGGTGCGCACAGCCCTGCACATGTGCACAGACAGGCATAGGCATGCAGACAGATGGACAGACAGACGCACACACAGACAGACAGACAGACAGACACACACACAGGTGCACGCATACATACACACACACACACACAGGTGCACGCATACAGACACACACACACACACAGGTGCACGCATACAGACACACACACACACAGACACACACACACACACACACGTACCTGCGAATGTCCTGGAGAGCGTCGTACATGGTGTTGGTGCGGCGCCAGTTGGCCATGACGGGAACCTTTGCGGGAATCACTTGCATGCTGGCATCAACACAGTCCATCTTGATTGGCGTCTCGAAGGTGATTTGTGGCGGCACATCTGGGTACGCGTCGGAGCAGTAGATCTTCACAGAATACATGTTCTCTTGGAACACCGTCTGTGTTTGCGTGGGGAGGGGGAACAAGGCAAGGAGGGGTGAGTGACCATGGCACAGTGCGGTGCAAGGAGCAAGTCAGCGGAATGCATGCACTTGCAGTCGTGCGCAGAGCACAGGGCACAAGGCACAGACACAGACACGGATAGAGACATAGATACAGACAGACACAGACACAGACACAGACACAGACACAGACACAGACACAGGCACAGACACAGACAGACACGTACGTGGTCGAGGCCGATGATCATTCCCCTCCAGTAGTGCAGAAGAGGGTCGTCGTCGCGGTCCAGGCCCCATGTCACCATGCCATTGCCATGTCCTTTCTCACCGCTCTCCAGCTCCGCGAGGAGGTGAAAGTTGCGGGGAACTACAAGCGCCACACACACACACACACAGCCATGAGGCAACAGAGACGTGGTGGCACGGGTGCAGAAAGCAGGACACACACACACACACACACACACACACACACACACACACACACACACACACACACACACACACACACACACACAGAAGGGCAGACAGTCAGACAGTCAAACAGTCAGACAGACAGACAGACGGACATACACACACACACACACACGAGAGCAGCGCCACGCCTTGTCTGCACTGCAACGGAAGGCCACACGTTCCAACTCACCAACAACTTCGCCCATTGTCGTGTGTCGTCTTGGTTGTCCTTGCTGCTTTTTTTTTTCTCTCTTCTTCTTCTCTTCCTCCTGTGAATGAATGTTGTGCTGTGCACAACAAGCAACCACTGAGCGAGCACGACAATGATGATGATGCAGCAAGCGTTGGCTGGACTTGCGCGGGCGACGAGGGAGGGCGCAAGGATCGGGTTGAGCCATGTCACAAGGGCAAGCGCACTTCAGAGAGCAGGCGCACCGCTCCTGTCAAACTACCGCCCTTGCCTGTGCAGGTGTGTGTGTGTGTGTATGTGTGTGTATGTGTGTATGTGTGTGTGTGAGTATGTGTGTGTGTGTGTGTGTGTGTGTGTGTGTGTGTGTTGCGACAGCTCATCATATGTGACTGCACCCATGCGTGTGCAACTGCTTTCCTATCTTCTCCTCTTTGCGCTCTCCCGCTCCCTGCCCTGTGTGAATAGGATGAGTTCGTGGCGGAGGGTTGCAGGTCGACCGCATGGAGTGCCCAAGCCGGGACCTACCTTTGGTGCAAAGCCTGCCGTCGCATCTTCTCAGAATGGCAGCTCCGTGCTCATCTTCCACAGCGATCGCACCCGCTTCTTCCGCCTCCTGTCTTTCACAGCTATCGTTCAGTCCATCTTCTGGATATCCGCAGGTAGTTTGCGTGTGTGTGTGTGTGTAACTGTGTATCCGTGTGTGTGTGTGTGTGTGTGTGTCCGTGTGTGTGGGTGTGAATCTGTGTGTCCGTGTGTGTGTGGGTGTGAATCTGTGTGTCCGTGTGTATCTGTGTGTGTGTGTGTGCGTGTGTGTATCTGTGTGTGTGTGTGTGTGTGTGCGCACATCTTGTCTACATGCAGCCTATGTTTGTACAGTGGCCTACTTTCATGTCATCCCTCCCCCCGCCCTGCACTGCCTAACAACCACACTCCCTGCCTGCCTTGCCAAATGTGCAGCATCCCTTGCACCAGATGTTCGCGAGCACACCGATGGTGAGTTGTCTTGTGTCTGCCAACACACACATGTGTCAACGCACCGCCTTGCTTGTCTATGCTTCCACGACCTTCCTGCTCTCACCTCCGCCATTGCCGCCTTCGTTGCTGCTGTTGTGCAGATGGCAGTGGCGAGAAGATGGCCTTCTACAAACGATATGGGCTCACGGTTGCCTGCTTGTTTATGGCAACCATCTTTGGCGGCATGGGCGTTATGATCCCTCGCAGGTCTGTATTGTGTGTGTATTGTGTGTGAGTGAGCGTGCGTGTATATTGAGTGTGCGTGAGAGAGAGAGTGTGTGTGTGTATTGTGTGTGCGTGTGTATTGTGCGTGTGGGGGCATGGGAGAGGCAGGCTTGGCTCGGGGAAGAAGTGCTTGTTGACAGAATTTGTGTTGGTGAATTGACAAGGAACGCGCCAACGCGGCTGGCAGGCGGGAGGGGCTGCTCAGTCTGGCACCACCGCAACATCTTCGAGCATATTGACGGCGCCGTTTGCTCCCCTCCTTTCCCCTTGACATCTCTGTTCCTGGCTGCAGATATGTGACGCAGCTGGTGTTGAAAAAGCGACAGGCCGCCCCCGTGTTGCAGATGGAGACATACACCATGTTTGGCCGGCGCAAGTTCGAGGTGCGGTGTGGCTGTGTGCTCGTGTCTGTGTGTGTCTGTCTGTGTTTGTGTGTTTGTGTTGGGTCGAAGGGGTTCATGACTGCTTGCTGTGATGTATGCATCACACACACACACACACACACACACACACACACACACACACACACACACACACACACACACACACACACACACACACACACACACACACACACACACACACACCCTGAACATGTGTCAGGTGCCGGCGAATGCGGTTGACTTTTCGACGGCGCGCACGAGCGCCATTGGCAAGGACATGCTCCCCTTCCGTATTCAACAGCACAGGTGAGGGCACACGTGGCTGTACGTGTGTGCGTCTGTGTGTGTACGTCTGTGTACGTCTGCGTGCGTGTGTGTGTCTGTGTCTTGTTAGTGTGGTTGTTTGTTGAAGAAGCAGGTGATGTGCATGATGCAGGATCAGCTGTAACACTCCTTCCGCTTCCCCAATGCACGGACATCACGAATGGGCAGGTTCTTCTACCTGCTCGATACGCGTGTCGGCGAGGTGAAGAACCACCAGCTGCTGAGGCAGATCATGCGCGCGTGACCGTGTGTAGCCACTGTTTCTTGTGTGACATGCTTGATGCGGAGGGACATGAACACATTACACAATATCCCTGCAGTAAACTCACGCCGGCAGCAGGCAGCACGAGCGCGAGGAGCTTTGCGTCGCAACACGCCACATCACCGTCACCAATCTTCATTGCTGCCGACACCACCACCACCACCACCACCATCATCATCATCACTCATTCATTCACACACACGCGCGCGCGCATTGATGTGAAACCAAAACAAAACCCACGTGTCCAGAACAAATTGAAGCACAACAACAAGACACGCAACTGTTGACGATGATGGCTGCAAGGTTGCTCGCGAGCGCACGCGTGGCGGCTCCACGCTTGACGGTGCTGCTGCCCCCTTGCCGGGCTGGTGCGGCGATGACGCTGCGCCTGGCTCGGCCACAGACAGCGCTGGCGAGCGTGCTGGCCGCCACGGGCGCGGCGGTGTCGCAGCAGCCGACCGCTGTACCCAGGCACCGCGCCATGAGCACCAGCAGCAGCAGGGATGCTGGCAATGCAACGGCGGTGGTGGACGATGTGGAGACAGCTTCATCCCTGATTCGCAACGTGGTTGGCAGCGAGAAGGTGGTGGTCTTCTCAGCCTTGTACTGCCCCTTCTGTTCCGGTGCCAAAGACATCTTCTCTGAACGCAACGTTCCCTTCACCGTCTTTGAGCTGGACAAAGGCCCAGGTGCGAATGAACCGGGTGCTACTGCTGCTGCTATTATTGTGTGTGTGTGTGTGTGTGTGTGTGTGTGTGTGTGCGTGTGTGTGTGT
>NW_004754930.1:407668-416763 GCF_000188695.1 Salpingoeca rosetta | reverse complement strand
GTCGTGTGTGTGTGTGTGTGTGTGTGTGTGTGTGTGTGTGTGTGTGTGTGTGTGTGTGTGTGTGTGTGTGTGTGTGTGTGTGCTCTGTCGTGTGTCAGTCGTTTGTTGCATGCAAGTGTTTCGTGTGTGTTATGTGTGTTTGCGTGTTGATGTAACTTGTCTGGGTATGTGCTCGGAAGGCGACAAGGCGTTAAGAGGCCAGGTTATATCGTTACGCTTCAAACTGCATGCGTGTGGTGTTGCACGTTTGCGCGATGCGCTGTGCACCACAGTCACGTTGAGCAGTACACCAGGACTAAGGGTAACATGGGGCAAGCAAGCAACGGCGAGAGGGAAGAGTAGCAGGTAGCGCGCCCGTGCACACGATTCATAAAAACACACACACGCATACACACACATGCACACACACACACACACACTCACACACACACACACACACAGACACAGCCACTTCCTCTCACTCAAGACAGCGGGTCTTGGTGAGAATGTTGACGAACCAGTCTGGATCCATCATCATGTGGTTGTGCGGCACATCAAACTTCATGGCCGTCCAGTCGCTACTGTTGGACCACTTGTCATGGTACCTGTCAAAGTAGAACGCGGGAAATCCAGACGCACGCAGATAGACCTTGTTTGGCACGTCCAGCCACCGCCCATCGAGCTGCACGGGCTGCTGGAAGCACTTGAGCGGCATCGGCCTGAGGTGGCGGTTCGCCCAGTCCAAGATGGGCCCGCGCAGGCCATGGTGCTCGGCAGATGTGGGTGGAATCGTGCCGCCCTCGCCCTCTGCCGGGATGGCAAGCTGCACGACCTGGTCTGAGGCTGCGGTCGTGGCGCTGCGGATGGTGAGCGCAGACTGGCCGGAGTCAGGGGTGTATGCGTCGAGGAAGAAGAGATTCGAGATGCGGCTGGCCAGGCGATCCGCCACTGCCGTCACCACCATGCCGCCGTAGCTGTGGCCCACCAAGGTGATGTCTCGCAGCTCCTCCGTCTCAATCAGGTTGCAGACGTCGGAAATGTGCGTGTTCAGGGTCGTGTTGCGGTCCAGGAGGTGGGATCTGCTGCCCAATCCTGTCAAGCACGGGGTGAAGACGCGGTGGTGTCCCAGCACATGGAGGCGCTGTGCCACATCTCGCCAGCACCACCCGCCATACCATGCGCCGTGTACAAGCACCACAGCCCGTTTCGCGCTCACTGCACAACCAAACAAACCGCAAGTTGGCATGCATGAGCTGGCTGTGTGTTCATGTGTTGTGTACGTTTGTGTATGTTTGTATAAGTGCGTTTGTGTATGTTTGTGTGCGTGTGTGTGTGTGTTTACGTGTGGGTGGGTGATACAACAAGTCGTAACGGGACAAACACACAGACAGACAGACAGACAGACAGACAGACAGACAGACAGACAGACAGACAGACAGACAGACAGACAGACAGACAGACAGACAGACAGACAGACAGACAGACAGACAGACACACGCACACACATACACACATACACACACACACACACGCACACACACACAGCAGACGCTCACTGCTTGCTTGCTGTGTCCTGTAGACAAATGGCTGTCATGTTAACACTTTTCTACAACTGCCGCCGCCACCAGATATGGCCGATGAAGGAGTGAAGCGGGACGAGAAGGGGTTTGCCATCCCCGCTGGCTTGCCCGGGAAAGTGAAACCCGTGGTGGTGAAGCGGCCCGTGGCTTCCACAGCAGAGGGAAGCAAAAGCAAAGGAGAGAGCAGCAACAACAGCAACAGCAGCGGTGGTAGCACCAGTGCAGATGTCGTGGACAAGGAGAAGCAACAGCAACCAGAAGTGGACCACAGTGGCACACCCTCCTCTGCGGCATCTTCGCAACCCGGCTCTGCTGAAGCAGCGTCCCCAGCAGCGTCCCCGTCTTCAACCTCTGCAGCAGCGTCCAGCCCAAACAAGGCTGACAAAGGCCCACCAGGTCGTGATGAGATCTACACAGCCCCAGAGTGGAGCCGAGTTCCCACAGCTGACTACAAACTCGAGGTCAGCCATAGATTGCATCGTGTTCATACACACACACAAACATATGCACCTGACGCGTGCTGGCTGTCAAGCTCATCTTTGAATCTGCGTGCTCTCACGCCTTGTCGGCAGGTTCTTAAAGGCGGGCGCATCATTGACACAATCGACATCTCAAAGAAGCCGTTGTGAGCTTTGCATGAGCGCTGATGGTGGCCGCATGTACGCGCGCGTATGCGCGCGTGCGTGCGTGTGTGTGTATGCGTGTGTGTGTGTATGCGTGTGTGTGTATGCGTGTGTGTGTATGCGTGTGTGTGTATGCGTGTGTGTGTATGCGTGTGTGCGTGTGTGTGTATGCGTGTGTGTGTATACGTGTGTGTGTATGCGTGTGTGTGTGTGTGCGTGCGTGTATGTGCGTGCGTGTGCGTGCATACGTGTGATTTCGTGATCGATAGGCGTGAATGGTATGTGTTTTCCTCTCCGCCTGCATGTTGTCTGTGACGTCAGTTGTGAGCGGTCGGCAGCAGCCTCACCGACAGTCACATCTCATACACGTGTGTATGTGTATGTGTATGTGTATGTGTGTGCACGTGCGCGTACATGTATGTGTGTGTGTGTGTGCGTGTGTGTGTCCGTTAGCTATATTGTTGGTCGGGCACCCATCTGCGACATCCAGGCCGAGCACCCGTCCATCTCGCGGTGCCACACCGTCTTGCAGCATGGTGATGACGGTGAGTGGCATCATCATAGGCGGCAGGCGTTGTACGCCCAAGTTCCTCGTCTCCTTTGGCCTTTCCTTGCTCGTACCAAAAACACACACACACACACATTCACACACACATGCACGCGTGCGTGAAGACTGATCGATTCTGTGTTGTATCCCTTGTCCAGGCTTTGTGTATGCGTACGACCTCAACAGCACGCACGGAACCAAACTGAACAAGACCAAGATGCCGCCAAAGTATGTTGTCAAATGCCAGAACCTCATCTTCCCCAACCTGGCACATGTACTTGCGTGGCGTGCTTGCGTGGCATATGTGTGCGTGAGAGAGAAGGACAGTATCAGCTGCACCTGCGGGCTCATACATGCACACAATCACACGCGTACATGTGTGCAGGCGGTATTACCGGTTTCGCATCGGGCAAATGCTGCGCTTTGGTGCCAGGTGGGCATACAATGCGCGCATGGCCTTGACGCGTGTATACGTGGGCTTTCGTGCGTATGCGTGTGTATTGCCCCACTTGCTGGAACGCCCCTCTTACCTTACTCATCACCACCATCACCACTGCTGCCATCACCATCGTCACCAGCACGCGGCTGTACATCCTGTCGGGCCCTGAGGAGCTTGAGGCGCAGGAGAGCGCCCGTCTCGAAACACAGGAAGACGCAAGTCAGTGCACATCCGGGCATGCGCTGTGTTGTGTGTGCGCGTGTGTGTGCATATGTTGTGTGTGCATATGTTGTGTGTTTGCATATGTTGTGCGTGTTCGTGTGTGTGTGTGTGTAAGAATGGGTGGGTGGGCTGGAAGATAGCGCTGTGTGATGTGAGCACTTTGCCCATTCTCCCCTGCATTCACGATGCTTGTGATGGCTGCAATTGCGCGTTTGTGTGTGCGTGTGTGTGTGCGTGTGTGTGTGTGTGTGTGTGTGTGTGTGTGTGTGTGTGTGTGTGTGTGTGTGTGTGTGTGTGTGTGTGTGTGTGTGTGTGTGTGTGTGTGTGTGTGTGCGTGTGTGTGCCCAGTCCGTGAGCGCCAGGCGAAGAAGCTCGAGGACGCCCTCAAGGCGCGCGACCAGGGCGTCACCTGGTGAGTGCACACACACACACACACATATGAACCGCGGTGATGTGGTGTTCGTAGATGTGTGTGTGTGTGCGTGTGTGTGTGTTCGGTGTGCGCCATGTCGTTCACAGATATATGAACATGCTGAGATTAACGCGCGGTGATGACCATCAAATTCCACCTGCGCATGGCAGGGGTGTGGATGAGAGCGAACCAGAAGACACAGACACAGCCGGCGGCGACGCTGGTGCGTGGTAGCGCCGACGTGTGTGTGTGTATGTGTGTGTGTGTGTGTACGTGAGTGTGCGTCAAGGCGTGATTGCGCGTGTATTTGCGCGTGCGTGTATTGGCGCCTTGCATCTTGTGCTCTTCGTTTGACACTGTACACTTCTGTGCCCCACTGCCGTGTACCCACTCATTCACATATCCACGAACGTGTGTTCCCTCACATGCAGATGTTTTAGCGGCAATTGCAAAGAACATTGAAACACACGGCCCCGACTTTGACCAGAAGGCGTTTTATCGCAAGGTGCCATCAGTGTGTCGCCACTTCCCGTTGCACAATGACACACGCACACACACATTAACACAAACTCATGCACACATCTGCGCAAATGCATTACGCCTCAATTGTACATGTGCGTGTGTGTGTGGTGTGTGTGGTGTGTGTGTGTGTGTGTGTGTGTGTGTGTGTGTGTGTGTGTGTGTGTGTGTGTGTGTGTGTGTGTGTGTGTGTGTGTGCAGGACCCACAGCGGGCGCTGAAACACTATCTGACCCAAGTTGGAGAGGACCTCGAGTTTGAGTTTGATCAGATGCAGATGGGACGCACCAGGTGGTGACGCTGTTCGTGTGTGCGTGTGTGTGTGGTGTGTGTGGTGTGTGTGGTGTGGGTGTGGGTGTGTGTGTGTGTGCATGTGCATGTGAGTGTTTGTGTGTGAGGAGCCAACGATGCGCTGGGGGTGATTAGATGCGATGACAACAAAACGTGTGCACGTGCTGATCAACCATGAAAGGATTCACATGTCGTAACTGTCGCGCACGTGCATGATGTGACCAGGGAATATGTTGCGACGATTGAACTGCCAATTTACGACGTCAACGGCCGTGGCATGAAGATATCAGGGCAAGGTTAGCAGTGAATGTTGGGGGGGGGGAAGAGATAAGCAAGATGGAGTGAGGCGCTTGGGCTTCGTATGTGCCCGCGTTTTGTCATAACCATGTACACACATGCAAATGCACATTTGTGTGTGTATTGTGTGTTTACATGCGCGCTTGCATGCATGTACATGCCCTTTTCTCGTGTGTGTGTGTGTGTGTGCACCACAGGTGAGCGGAAGAAGGAAGCCATGGAGAGCTGTTGTCTCAACGCGTGTCGTGCACTCGACGCAAAGAATCTTCTCAGAGACACACAGAGGTGAGGCTCTTTCGCACCCGCAGCTGTCACGTTCGCGGACACACACACACACACACACACACACACACGCACGCACACACAATCACCCTCATATTCTTGCTCCCTGTGTGCAGTGCGCGGAAGTTTGATGACGACGATGACGACGTCTACGGCGGAGACGACGACAACGACGAGTTTTACGATCGCACCGGCGACGTGCAGCGCAAACGAGTTCGTACCGCGACGCAGCGTGGGTGATGTGTTGGTGGCGTGATTGCAGTGCGTAAGCGTGGTATGCTCGGTTTTTGCTTGCATTGTTTGGGCTATGAAACAGCGAGTGGGCCGATGTGCGTGCATTTGTGTGCGTGCATTTGTGTTCAATATGTGCTGATCCACGCTCTCCACCCCAAAACTACCACGACGCAACCCCTCCCCTTTTCAAATTGTGTCATCGCCATCAATGCTGGCAGGCGAAGCGGCAGCAGCGGTCCGGCGCTGTGGGATCGCAGAAAGACGTGCAAACAGCGGAGACCCTCGAGGCAAAGAAGGTGTGACCGGTGTGTGTGTGTGTGTGTGTGTGTGTGTGTGTGTGTGTGTGTGTGTGTGTGTGTGTGTGTGTGTGTGTGTGTGTGTGTGTGTGTGTGTGTGTGTGTGTGCACATGGCGTCTGTGCATCCTCTGTCGTAGGCAGCTATGCCGTGCCTGCTTCAGATGTGTGAAAGAATTCGTCAACACACACGCATACCCATTCACGTACACGTACGTGCCATGTATCAACCATATGTGTGTGTTTGTGTGCACACTGGCAGTCGTCGCTGGAGGCTCAGATATCGAATCTGGAGACGGAGATTGAAGCGCTGGAGAAGACACTTGGTTCGTTGCTCTTCACTTTGCACTTGTGTGTGTCGGGGGAGGGGAGTGGTGTTACACATTTGCTCGTTGACTTAATCCCTCTCCAATCACTCACACACACACACACACACACACACACACACACACACACACACACACACACACACACACACGACACACGACACACGACACACACACACACACGCACGCACACACACACACACGCACACGCACACGCACACACACGACACACGCACAGCTGATCAGGAAGAGGAAGGGCTAGACGAGGTTGACAGCTATGTGAAGGGCTTGCAGGCCAAGACAACAAAGTCCAAGATCAAGAAGATGCGGAAGGAAGTGGATCAACTGCAGATGGATCTCAAGCAAACACAACAACTCCTCAAGTTTCTCAGGCCATCCCTCTCTTCCACAACATAGCAGCCTGCCACCTGCTGATTCGAGTAAACGTCGCATTGAACAAGCGCCTATGCCTGCTCATCAGACTTGGGCCGAGGTGAGGGAAGCGAGTCAAGGAGGAAGCGAGAGAGAGACACAGAGACAGAGACAGAGACAGAGAGACAGACATGCACACAACATGCAGTCCTGCGTCGTTCCTGTGATGATTTTCATTAAATTTCTACAATCGCATCGCGGGTCATGGCAGATGACGAAGAGCGGCAGCGGCTGTTGCAGCCAAACAATGATGATGGTGATGGTGATGATGATGCAGGTGATGATGGCGGTGGAGGGTTTGTTGCTTCGGCCTCTGTGAATGCAAGCAAAGCCGATGTTGAGAAGCAGAGAAGTGGTGGTGATGATGGTGGCGGCAATGGCAATGGCAACGGCGACGATGACAATGGTGAGTCTTGGAGTGTCGCCGGTGAGACGCGAACGATTCTGCTGCTGTCCCTGCCCATCTTTGTGGCAGTGTGCTCTTGGGTGGGCATGAAGGTGACCGACACAGCCGTGCTCGGCCACGTCGGCACAGACTACCTGTCAGCAGCATCGCTATCGGACATCTACACAACTGCGACGGCTTTCCTCATCGGCGGTCGTGTCCTGTCCACGTTTTGCGGCCAGGCGTGGGGTGCCAAGAACTACCGCCTCGTCGGCATTTGGCTCAACGTCTCGCTGGTCATTGTCGGCCTCTTTGCCATTCCCGTCATCATATCGTGGAACCTGACCACGTATGTGCTGGAGGCCTTCCACAAAACGGGGCCCATCAACCGTAACGCCAGCCTGTACTCAGGCATCCTGTCTGCGTCCATCCCAGCCCAGGTGACATTTACCCAGGTGTCCTCGTACTTCCAGGCGCAGCAGATTGTGCGGCCGGGCGTCGTTGTAGCGGTCATCTCCTTTGCGTACAACCTGCTCATGAACATCTTCCTCGTCCTCGGTGTGGGTATCAAAGGCTTCAGTGGTGTGGGTTTCATTGGTTGCCCGCTCGTCACCGCCAGTGCCCAGTGGCTGCAGGCCTTCCTCCTCATCGGCATCTACATCTTGTGGAAGAAACTCCATCGCCCGACATGGTTCGGCTTCCACTGGCATGAGGTCACATGGAAGCGATGCAAGCGCTACCTTGCCCTGTACTTGCCTGCCATTCTCATGTACGGGTCTGAGTTTTGGCGCATGGATCTCATCGGCGTCCTTGCCGCCTCTCTTGGAGACACCGATGTCGCCGCATTCAACGCATCCTACAAGGTGTGTGTGTGTGTGTGTATGTGTGTGTGTGTGTGTGTGCTTGTGTGTGCTTGTGTGCATGTGCGTACGCTTTGCATTGCTTGTGCTGTTTTTGCACTCCTGTGGGGTCATCCCTGTGTCTCTGCGGTTCTGTGTGTGAACATTCCGTGTCACGTGGGCGTGCCATCCTGTCCTGGAACCATCGCCATCCGCACTGCCCCCACATCCCTTCTAAATGCTCATGCCCTGATTACCGCTCGTGCACAGATTATCTATATTGTGCATCAGTTCTCTGTGGCCATCGGGCAGGCCACCAGCATCCGCACAGGTGAGCTCCAACCACCAAGTGCTTTTTGTTTGACAATGGCTTGGTGCTGCTGTGAACTGAAGGCGGGGTTTTCGCTTTGATTTTGAACATGCGCACAACGCTCATTCACACACACACACATACACACACACACACACACACACACACACACACACACACACACACACACACGCGCGCGCACACACACACGCACACACACGCACGCACACACGCACGCACACACGCACGCACACACACACACACACATACACACACACGCACACACACACACACAAACTCACACACAAATTCACTCATGCATGTCCATGGTGCCAAGGCATCCATCTTGGTGCAGCACAGGGGAAAAGGGCGTTTTACGCAACGTGGATGGGAACGCTGCTTGCAGGCATCACGTCGTTCTCGCTGGCAACGCTGGTGTTCTTCATCCCAAAGCAGATTGGGTCCATCTTCACTGCTGACGAGACGGTGCTTGATCTCTTCTACGACATCCGCCTCTTCCTCGCCATCACCATCTTCACCATGTCCATCTCGGATACCATGGAGGCTATCATGGTGGCGCAGGGCAGGACGCGGGCCGTTGCCATCAGCACCACCATCGCCTCGTGGGGTGTGCACGTCCCAGCGTCCTTCCTCCTCGTCCACTATTGGGAGCGCAGCATGCGCGGGCTGTATCTTGGCGTTGCCCTGGGCTACTCTGCGCTCACCCTCATCTGCGTCGGCGTGATCATGGCGTCCAAGTGGGACAAGCTGGTCGTGGAGGCCCTTGCGCGGTCCGAAGCAAAGAAGCACGTGAACACTGATGGCGGTGGTGGTGGTGGTGTAGAGGGGGAGGATGAAGATCGTGTGACTGTACAGGGTGCCATCAACGGCTATGGTGACGACGACGACGACGATGACGACGATGAATGGGAGGAGCGTCGGCCGCTGTTGCGATCTGATGATTCGCAGGTGCAGGACATTGGGGCCGTCAGTCCGGCAGCGGCAAGTCGCATCTCCGTCTCCATCGAGGGCAGCGCTTGAGGTCCCGGACTTGTTTGAGAGAGAGGGGGGGGGGGGGGGCTTGA
>NW_004754930.1:341245-407568 GCF_000188695.1 Salpingoeca rosetta | reverse complement strand
AGTGTGCATTTGTGTGTGGGTACAAGTGTGTGTGTGTGCGTGTCGTGGTATTGTGGTATTACGAGAGTGAGTACGGTCGTTGTGATAGTTATTCTTATGTGTGCGTGTGTGCGTGTGTGTGTGTGTGCAAGTGTGAATGCATTTTGTCATGAGCAACAGTGTGTTTTCACGTCTATTACATTTTGTTTTGCGATGACGACCACACTGGTTTCATAACGTGTTGTTGAGTTTGTTGCCATCACCACGCGCTCCCTCTGCACTCGTTCGCGTTGGTCAACCAATTAGTTGGATCTTGCTCTTTCTTTGGAGAATCACGCCAACACACACACACACACACACACACACACACAAATATACGTTGCGTGTCCTCGAAAAGCGAGGATGTAGATGACACACATACACACACACATGTACACTGCTACAGCTTGGCAGTGATGCATGCTACATAATACAAACAAACGACTTGACAACACAAACACGACGCGTAGCGCTGAAGAAGAGGGGACTAAGAACAACCGGAGAGGCAACTGCTGTGGTGAGCAATGAACAGAGGGAGGGTGCAAGGTGGATGTGGAAGGTGAAGGGTGAAAGAAGTTGAGGCGTGATCAGTGGGGATGATGCCTTTGGTGAATGGAGGGGTCGCTGGGGATGCTGATGGTGCCGGATGAGGAGGTGGTTGAAGTGCAGCCGTGGCGGTGAGCTTGAAGTGTGCGCACGGTGCACACAAGGTGCGCAAAGTCGGTCACGGTTACTTGCTTGTCACCGCTTCAACGAGCCTGAACCAGCCATGTAACGATGATCATCAACAGGCATTTGATGGTGAGGCACATGAAAGCCAACGCTTCTGCGCAAACTCACACCACGACACGCGTCAACACATCAACAACAGCTCTCCTCACGCACATGTCTTTCGCGTGCATACACACACACACACACACACACACACACACACACACACACACACACACACACACACACGCAGGCACAAAGCACGCACCACTCCATGGCCTCGTTGAGCCCCTCGCCCTTTGTTGCGGAGGTCTTGAATATGCTCCACGTGCGGTTGCGCAGGGCCTGCAGCCCAAGCGCCTCAGACACCTTTGCCGGACTCAACGCACCAGGCAGATCCTGCACACACGTGACGGCGATGATGGCCAGGGGGTGAGGAAGGAGTCGGGAGGCATGGCGCAGAGAGCGGTGGTGAACTTGGGGCAATCAGCCACATAACACACACACACACATGCACACATATGGAAGGAAGTACACACATACACACACATACATTCAGACACACATGTGTACCTGTTTGTTTGCCATGACGAGGAGCACGGCATCCTTCAGCTCTTCCTCCTGCGAACAGGACAGGACAAAGCGAAGATGAAAGGCCAAGTACGTGAGAGGCCATCAAAGGAGGAAAAGTTGGGTGCACGCGCACAACATCTGTTTCCAGACGCGCACTTGCACTTGCACACACCCACGCACACGCATACAACACAAACACACACACACACACACACACACACACCTCAAGCATGGAGAGAAGCTCTGATTTGGAGATGCCCATGCGCTCTTTGTCTGAACTGTCCACCACGTAGATGATGGCATCTGTGTTGCTGTAGTAACACCGCCAGTATGGCCTGATAAAGAAAACAGAAGGATACACACGCGGTTATGGATGCGTGGATGTGCGTGGTGTTGGGTCATGCGTGGTTACGTTGGGGTGTGTGCGTGTGTGTGCGTGTATGCGCACTCGAACACGATCCAAAGGTTGCGCCGGGATGAAAAGCGAAGAAGCGCTGACGTGCGTTCGCAGACACACCCAGAGCGCGCATGTGTGACCGTACCGAATGCTAGTTTGTCCGCCAAGATCCCAAACTGGTATCGGAACACGTCAGGTTGGCAGGCAGCATGAATGAGATGCAGAAGGCATCGAGGGAATGCAGCACAACAGCCCCATGCAGTCATACGGTCCACACACACACACACACACACACACACACACACACACACACACACACACACACACACACACACACACACACACGAACACCACATATGGAAGCCGTGCACCCATAACAGTTACCTTGGAACTTGAGGTTCTTGAATGTGACTGTCTCCACGTTGAATCCAATGGCTGTGGACAACAAAGTAGCATGACAACATGAGCAATACGACGTCACCAACCCCACCACACAAACACATGCAGCGATTGGGCATGAGTGTAGCTTGTCATCCTTATGTCACGAGTCCTGGGGTTTGGTGTGAGGCGCAGTGAAGCAACGGCACAGAACACCAAGGTGCCACGTGGACACAAACCGTACTTGGGATGGTGGACACAACTTCGCCGACTTGCAGTCTGTACAGGATGGTTGTCTTGCCGGCACCGTCCAATCCCAAAATCAAGATGCGCCTCTCCTTCTCGCCAAACAGGCGGGAGAACACAGACGAGAAGAACCCACCTGCGCAAGCCACCAACACAACGGGTCACACATCCACGTTTGAGTCACGACCACGTCGTGGAGAAGGGGCAATGACACTCACACGTTCAGTCGCCTCCACTCCAGAAAGCCCAAGGAAACGCACCCATGATGTGCTGTGATGTGATGCGATGCGCTGCGCTGCAATGAGACTTTAGCTTCGTATCCCCGTGTGCATTCACGTACAAGCACAACAACCTGCAGAGCGGCAACAAGTGCACGAAGCACAAAGTGGAGGTGGTCAAAGGTGCGTGTGAGGAGGAAAGAGATGCAAAGGAAACAAGGATGGATCGCGTGTTTTGCTGGGTTACACGCAATGCGGTGTTGTAGTTGACTTGGAGTTGCGAGCGTCGTGGCACTTTTCGCACCCACTCTCTGGTGTCTCTTGTCTCCTCCACACACAACACAACAACACATACAAGCCCAGAAGAGGGTCAGCCCACCAACCAGCCACTCTCCTCACTTCCTCCTCTGCCTTTCCTCCTTTCTGTCTCTCACCGCTTGTTTCTTTCCCACGACCAAAAATAAGCCTCAGTGGGCGATAATTGACCACATCTTCATCTACTTTTCAGTACTGCCAGACAAGCGAGCAGCAGGAAGAAAGAAAGAGAAGGAAAGAAGGGAAGGAAGGACAACGCTCACACCCTCTGTCACCCTCATCCCCTCTCTCGCTCTTGCCTGCACTCCAGCAGCCATCAACTGCTGCTGCTGCTGCTGCACCACTAACACAGCATCGCCTGTTGTTCACTGTACACAGACACATAAGCGCGCACACACACACATACACTTAAAATACACGGACACGCGACATGTCATTAAACAAGGCATCGTTGATACGCAAGCTGTCGACGCTGTCGACCAGCCAGGACAGCATCCAATCGCTCTCGCTCTGGCTGTTCCACTTTTCCAAGCACGCAGACGACATTGTCAAAGTGTGGCAGCAAGAACTCAAACAAGGTGAGTGTGTGTGTGTGTGCGGTGGGGGATTTAATGGTTGCTCAAGCTGTTTGTGGAGTTGTTGTTCGCTCGAGTTGTTTCTCGAGTTGTTGACACTCCCTTCCTCTCTCTCTCTCTGACTCATTTCTCTCTCATTTCTCTCTCTGACTCATTTCTCTCTCTCTCTCTCTCTCTCTCTTCCCCTGTCGCCCCTGTCTCTCTCCCTTCTGCCTGCGCTGGCCCGTGAACAGCGCCGACAAAGCAGAAGCTCAAGTTCATCTTCTTGGCCAATGACGTGATTCTCCAAGGCAGGAAGAAAGGCATGGCCTACATCACTGCCTTCCAGCCAGTGCTTCCAACCGTGCTCCCCGAAGTGTACAAGTAAGTTCCACGCACGTGTTTGTCTGCATGTGCGTGCGTGCGCGTGTGTCTGTCTGTCTGTCTATCAGTCTGTGTGTGTGTGTGTGTGTCTGTGTGTCAGTCTGCCTGTGTGTCTGAGTGTCTGTGACTGTGCCTCTGTGTCTGCCTGTCTGCCTGTGTGCTGGAGCTGCGGTTGGTGGCCAAAACATGGCAAGCACAAACCTTCCAATTGCATTGCAGCCGCTCACACGCCCGCGGTGCGTTTGCCTCCTGCACAGGGTGCTTGATGCAAAGGGCCAACAGCAGCTGATTCGGGTCATTTCCATCTGGCAAGACCGTGCAGCGTATCCTGTTGAGTTCCTGAATGAACTGCGCAAGCGCCTCCGCTCATCACAGCCCGTGGCCAGCGCCAACAGCAGCGGCCCTGCTGTCAGCACAGACGCTTTGCAAGATGTCGACCTTGGCCAGCCAATCAATGTGCGTGCATGTGTGTATGATGTGAGTGTGAGCGTGTGTATGTGTGTATGTGATGTGTGTGTGAGTGTGTATGTGGTGTGTTTGTGGGTGTACGTGTGTTTGCATATCACCTCAGCAAACTTCTGCGTGTCACTGCATATGTCCGCCAGCACACTTCTGCGTGTCATTTCAGCGCATCAATAATGTAACAACACTTGCTGCACGCACGCGGGTGGATGGTGTGGCTTTAAAGTCTCGCCCCTTTACGTATTGTTGATTCACTTTCGCGATGCGCGCCACCCACGCCCCCGCTGCAGAAGCGCGAATTGTTTGGGAAAGTGGATGCCCACGAGGAGCAGTTTCCTTCGCTCGCCGCGGCCATGGCCAAGATTCGATCCCTCCCACCAGCCGTGTTTGACGACAGGCCAATCAAGGACATTACCAGTGAGTCACATTGGCCCGTGACATGACCAATCACTGCTTGCATGCATGCACATGTCACACACACACACACACACACTGTACACACACACACACACGCACACACTGTACACACACACACACACACACACACACACAAACACCAAGTGTCGCGTGCTCTGACAATGTGCACACGTGCGTATCTGCGTGTGTGCACCTCAGGCGTGGGCGACCTGGCGGCGGCAGAGGCGCCCGTGAAGCAAGCGCAGCAGGACGTGACTGCCCTCCTGCAGAGCCTGCGGGCGTTTGTGGCAGAGGGAAACATCCTCTTGCAGACGGCAGAACGCTGCATCTTGCAAGAGAAGCAGGCAATTGCCCGCGCACAGCTCAAAGTCGAGGTGTGTCTGTGTGCCTGTGTGTCTGTGTCTGTGTGTGTGTGTGTGTGTGTGTCTGTCTGTCCGTCTGTGTATGTGTGTGTGTGTGTGTGTGTGTGTGTGTGTGTGTGTGTGTGTGTGTGTGTGTGTGTGTGTGTGTGTGTGTGTGTTGCTCCCTTTCTCTCTCTCTCTCTGTTTGAATGTCATCTTTTTCCGCCCTCTTTCCCAACCCCCCGGCTCACGTTGCACCGACGTTCTTCTGCCCTGCCCGGCTCCCGGCTGCCCTCCGCGCCTTTGCACGACGCCTCTGCACAGGAGTGCAAGGAGCAAGCGAGGCGGGTGACTGCGGTGCGCAAGAAGCTGAAGGAGCACGTTGAGAACCTGCCGGATGTGCATGCGCCGTCTGTCTTGACCTCCGAGGCCCTGCCAGACCCGTCTGACCTCTTCGCCGACGATGGAGACGACGCAGGGCCGCCGCCAAAGCAGCCAAAGCACGGCACAGGCGCAGCAAGCTCGTGACACATGACACATAAGGAGGGTGTCCACCCAGTGTTGAGTTGTTATTGCTGTCACATCCTCGAGAACAACTCCCTTCCTTGTTGCCTCTTCTTCTTTCTTCTTCTTCGTATGTCACATCACGTCACCCATCCCATCTCCCTCACAAGCATGATGTTCGACTTGAGCCATTCATGCACTGCGTGTGTGTGTGTGTGTTTTATTTAATTGATGACCTCAACTGCGGCGCCCGCCCATGCCATGTAATAAAACAAGCAAGGCAGACACACGAACAACCCAACGTCGTGGCTCGTTCAACACAGCCAGCCAGCCAGCCAACCAAAATCAACAACAACACACAGAGCAGCAGCAGATGATGATGAAATGACACAAGAGCGAGAGCACAAAGACAAAATGTAGAGGGAGGGGGTGCAAAGACAGGGGTGACAGGGACCACGTGACATGATTATGTGTCACCACCACAACAACCTTGCGTCCCCCTACAAAATGCCAGTGCCCCCGCCTGCGCGCACATCATGCTGTCCACGCGGCAAAGGGAGATGGGTGCGTTTACGCGACGAGGGCGCTGGCGGTGGCGCTCTCGTACTTGAAGTTGGGGGCAACGACGCCCTTGGTGCGGTAGTAGCGGCTGAGGCGGTGGATACGGCTCTCAACGAGAATGAGGCGGAACTTGCAGTCCTTGTCGTTGCGGTTCTCCTGCAGGTGCTTGCGCATGGCGACGGCCTTCTTGATGAGGCAGTACAGGTCCTCCGGGATCTCGGGGGCAAGGCCGGCGGCCTTGAGGATGCGGAGCACCTTGGTGCCCGTGATGGCCTTGGTGGACGAGATGCCGCGGCTATCACGAAGAATCACACCTGGAAACAAAACAGATTTTTTTTTGGGGGGGGGGGGGTTGTGAAGGTTAGGCAAGGGGGCGGGGGAGGAGAGAAGAGGGGGAAGAGAGGGGAAGAAAATGGAAAGAGGAGAGATAGGGGAAGGAGATGCAGTGTGGCGAGCGCCAGTGTTCAGCATCATGTTAAGCCATCCCACAGCACACAGCAAGCATGTTAGGTGCAAACACACAGCCACAAACAATGACACACACACACACACACACAACAGACACACAACAAGACACAACAACAATAACTTAAACAACAACAACAAAAGGCCTCAAAGAGAAAGAGAAAGAGCCTCACGTTTGATGCGGTGCTGCTATGCAGGCACGCACACCAACGGCCATGACAGGCCAGGAGGTCGGCAAGAGCCAGGCATGTACAGATCAACAGCACCGCCACCCAGCTGAGGACAAAGTCCAACAGCATAGCATGCACATGGTATTGGTGCTGCATGATCAACCCGAGAAACTCAAGCCCAAAGGCACGGCGTCATTACCAATCTTGGAGGGGGTGTGACCCTTGCGCGCAAGCTTCACAATGCTCTCCTTGACATCGTCAGCAGAGTACAGGTTCTTCAGCCACTGTTGTGTGGGCAACGCCAGGAGCGGTGTCAGTTGGTGTGAGTGAGTGAGTGCGTGGGTGAGAAGAATGAGTGAGTGAGTGTGAATAGGAAAGTAAAATGTAGTGGGAGAAGGAAAGGGAGGAGAGGAAGAGAAGGCAAGGCTTGGTGGAAGGCAAGAATGGAAACAGAGGAAGCGATATGATGTGGATGGAAGAGCACCACAAACCATCACCACAAACCACCACCACAAACCACAAAACAGCACGACGGTGACGAGTACAACGTGATGTGACAACAAATCACCACCAAGAATATTGGACAGCATGTCATGTTCACAGGAGCAGTGGGAGTCTGGTCTTGAAGAAACGTACGGAAGGGGCTGTGCGGACAAAGGGGCGGGAAGAGCGGGAGATACCCTTGCCAGGTGCGTGCATGCGACCCATGGTTGGTTGTCTTGTCTTGGCTTGTTCACAGAGAGAAGCACGAGGACGACGAAGATGAGAGGAAAAAGGCACAGGAAAGGGGAAAGGTGATGGAACATGTTCACAAATTGTCGTCGGTGTTGGTTTATGGTGTTGGGTACTGTTGGATTGGATTGGACGATTGTGGCTGTGTGATGTGTGACATGTGACAGGGGCGAGCACACACATGCACACGGCATAAAACCAGGCATGGGCAAAAGAAAGGCAGAGAGCAGGATGGACAGGCAAGAGAGAGAGAGAGAGAAAGAAAGATAAAACAGAGAAGCAAGCAGGGAGAGCAAAGGGGAAGCATCATCATGTCATGTCACATCATGTTACATTACATACAGGGGGCAAAAAAGGGCATGCACGCATGCAGGCAGGAAGGGCACTCAAATCAGATAAATCAATCAATCAGTCTGTCAGTCTGTCTGTCAATAAATGGAAAGACCGAATAGATAGTCCATTACAGAAAGCACCAAAGGAAAGGACAGCAAGAAGGGACAGGAGAAGAAGAAGAAGAAGAAGGAGGAGGGGTGGGGACAGAGAGGAGATGGAAGAAAGGGCAAAGAGTCAGAACAGTGTCAGAGAGAGAGTGTGTGTGTGTTTGTGTGTTTGTGTGTTTGTGTGTGTGTGCGTGTGTGCGTGTGATGACTCAATCACCAACACAAGAAACAGCGAGAAGAAGAGCTGCAGTGCAACAAGGGCAGCACATGCACGATCAGTCAAAGAAGCTGCTGATGAGGTACGCGTTGAGGTCCTCACGGGACGGATACGCCACGTCCACAAAGCATTCGCTCTCATCCGAGATTCTGTGCGCATGGAGGGAGAGGAAGAAGGAGGACAAGGAACAGCAAACAAGAGAGGGGAGTAGGAGTGCAAGAGAGAGGAGAGGAGGAGGAATACAAGGCAGCCATGCAATGGCGTGAGCACAGCGAGTCAGGTGTGGAGAGAGGACGGGGTGGAAAGGGGAGGATAAACAGCGAAGAACAGCAGCCATGACACAAGTATAAGCACGAGCGCAGGGTGAAAGGAGCACAACCTCTCCAGCACAGCCCGCCTTCCATCCTCAATAGAACAGCAACCACTCTCCCCTTGGTGTTGGTGACCACTCACGCATTGCGGCAGAGCGGGCATGTGGCATCGACGTGAGACCTGGCGGTGAGGGCCGCAGCAGTCAAAGCGGCAGCAGCAGGGTGAGGTGATGAGCTGAGCCAAGGTGGCGCACACCGATACACGAGAATAATGATGCAATCACACACTCACTCACACACGCACACACACACTCTCTCTCTCACACACTCACACGCACACACACACACACGCACTCACACACACTCACCACTCTGAGACGCACGACTCGCAGAATGCGTGCATGCACGCAAGAACCGTGTCTGGCTTTCGCTCATAGCACACGCCACATTTGTCTGTGCACTCCGTGGACACGCTATCAAGTGGCGTTGGCGTGGAAAGCGCATGACACGGTGAGCACAGGAGAGCAATCGCGTGTGCAAGCGCAACATGGCAACGACTCCATAAGAGCATGGTCGTGACAGAGAGAGAGAGAGATACAACACATGCACACACACATACAACACCCACACACATACAACACACATATACACACACATACACAAGTACACAAATATAGCACCTGCTGCGGCCGGAGGAGGCAGCGGATGACGGGGCGGAGGGCGCAGAGGGGCGGCGGCTCGGGTTGCACGTGTCCTTGATAAACTGGTAGGTGCGCGCAAACTCCGGCAGCGACAGCAGCCGCGCGCTCGCCTCCTCCTCGCCGCCATCGCACTGGCATCGGGGTGAAGGCAGAACAGAGAAGAGGAAAGAAGAAGAGGAGAGAAGAGAGAGGAGAGAAGAGAAGAGAGAAGAGGAGAAGGTGCACAGCAAGCAAACAGAAGATAGCCCCAAACACGCAATGCAAAGACAACGCAGCAGGAGCAGGCAGGCGTTTCGTGTGTGTGAGAAATAAGACAAACAAGACAAACAAGAAAATCAGGAGAGTAGGCGCGAGCGAGAAAGCAAGCAAGCGAGAAGAAGAAGCAGTGCTGCTGTGCGCTGCTTGGACAGGAGCAGGACAAAGCCACCACCACCACGACACCAAAACAGGACAGCAGTGCACTGACATTCAAAACACAAGCATTCGTCAAGCTCACCATCGCTCTCTCTATTCATCCACACCACGATACATGCATACATGGGTGCAAACCACCAATGGTCACACACACACACACACACACACACACACACACACACACACGCACACACACGCACACACACACACACACACACACACACACACACACACACACACACACACACACACACACACACACAATCTCCCTGTGTCTCACCTGGCGCCAGGGCCTGATTGTGACGGCGGCGCGCCAGAACAGGCCAGACTTGGGCAGGGCAGTGGCGTCATCGCCGCCCTCCATGCGGAACTTGACGCGCTGCTCGCCTTTCTTCGCCAGGCCAGCACACCTGGCCAGAGGAGGAGGCAAAACAAAGAGAGGGAAAGCGCAGGAGCGAGGAGGGCAAAAAAAAGGGCAATCAGTGCGAATGGCGTGGCGTGGCGCGAGTTGAAGAAGAGTGGGAGACGATCAGTGAAGAGTAATCGGAAGACAGGTGAAGAGTGGTCGAAAGGCAAGTGAAGAGTGGAAAACAGGCCAGTGCAGGGCGTGCGGGTGCAACGCCGAAACCGACCCTCGCTTGCCATGCATGCATGAAGTGCATGAATGCATGCAAGGTGGAAGGGACAGCAGATATGTTGTGAACAAACAACCAGGCAGGCAGACGGTGATCAGGGTGAAGGAACAGGTGAACACGTCGCATGATATGCATGCGCGCATGCTGTGTGTGTGTGTGGGAGGGGGGCAAATGACGTACGTGCTGTTGGCCTCGTCGATGGCAACCTTGAGATCAATGGAGGTCCACAGCGTGGAATCGTACTCCTTCGAGACGCACGACGGCGCCGACGCGAAGGGCGCCGACGCGAAGGGCGCGACACAGAGCACTTGTCCCATGGTGATGCCGGAGAAGAACAGGGTTCTGTGTCACAGCTTGCGGATGAAGTTGGAGCGCCTTGGAAGGAAGAAGAGGTGTTGTTTGTTCTTCGTGTCCTTGTCGTCTTGGCTTTTGATGTTGGCGTGCTCTGTCTTCACGACTATGATGATTGATCAACAGGTTGGCGTGAGCACAATGGGTGTGTGTCCAATTTGGCGTGTGCATGCAAGTGAAGTTGTGAATGGTGGAACAAAGCACAGTCCGGTTTAAGCGGTGAAGAAGAGACCAAGAGAACAAGGCCACCATCGCCCGTCATCATGTGATGTGAACCCTTCTTATCCATCGTAAGGCCCTCTCCCACCACACACACACAACACACCTTGCTTGTGGGAAGACCAAGCGTGAGTCAGAGCGTGTGAGTCAGACAGTGAAGTCAGGGTGGCAGAGGAAAAAAAGGCACTGACGCACACCACCTTCGAAATGTGTGCGGGATGGAATGTGTAACTTTTATGCATTTGATTTGATTTGATGCAACTATAAGGAAAGAAGAAACCGATGACTCATCATCAGGCAGCGGAAGCGAGGGGAGCGGTGGAAGCAGTCTCCGGTTCCTGCTGCGACTGTTCGTCCTCAACGCCGTTGGCGTTCTCCTTGGTGTTCTTGTTGTTGGCAGTGGTGCTGGTCTTCTCTGATTCTTCTTCGTCGTCGTCAGAATCGTCAGAGTCGCTGCGGGAGCTTGGCGCGCTTGCTGGCGCAGGCTTCTTCTCACTGCACATGTGCCGGTGTGAGAGAGGGGTTGTGCGAGTGCGTGTGAGTGTGAGTGTGTCTGTGCGTGTGGTTGTGCGTTGGGGCCACGATGGGGATGGCTGGGCTCCAATCGCGTGCACAGTCGACTCATCATACAACACACATACACACATACAACACACATACAACACATACAACACACACAAACACGCTCTGTACCTTGTGGCAGGGCGGGCATACTTGCTCTTCTCCTCCGGAGAGAGGGTGCGCCAAATCTCACCAGCCTTCTTCACAACTGTAGCAACAGTGAGCAAGTAAGACAACAACAAAAAGCAGCAGCAGCAGCAGCAGTGAGGAAGCACGCAAGATCAGAAATCAACAACACAGCCGTAATAGATCAAAGGGCTGTCCCACCTTCTTTCGGCTTCAACTCGGGGAACTGCTGGATAATGTCCTGAAGTCACAAATGAAAACGTCCCATGGCGACTGGCGGTGAGCAGAGCAACAAGGACAGCAACAACACATGCGCACACACCTGCGCGCGCACACACACACACACACAAGCACACGTCAACCTTTCTGTTCTCCTTGAGCCAGAGGAGATAGCCTGAAACAGGTTTCTTCGGCTTGCTCTGTTTTGCTGGTGGGTTGAGAGCACGCGGAGCCTACACGTGTGTGTGTGTGTGCGTGTGTGTGTGTGTGTGTGCGTGTGCGTGTGCGTGTGCGTGTGCGTGTGTGTGTGTGTGTGTGTGTGTGTGTGTGTGTGTGTGTGGCGACCGTGTCGAGGGAGTGTCAAACGCAAAGGTGAACGTAGTGCATGCGAACGTATGAGCGTTTGAGTGTGAAACATGACGACAGCAACAACAGAAACAACAGCAGCAGCAATGCCAAAACCAGCCGAGGCAACAACGCGACAGCGACGACGCACCTTCGCGGAAAAGGGGCTGGACACCTTGGCCTTCTTCTTGGGGCTCGTGCGCGCCAAATCTGCCCGCCATTGCGCATCATCACCACAAATCCAACGTGGCAGGGGAGGAGGTGAGCTGCCTGTCTCGCTCGCACAGATACAGCACGCGCACATGCACACAAGTAATAACACAGAGATACGCACAAACGCACCACACACACACACACACACACACACACACACACACACACACACACACACACACACACACACACACACACACACACACACACACACACACACACACACACACACACGTGACGCGCGCACGTGACGCGCGCACGTAACACACCGTTCAGGGCATCAATGGGGTTGCTGGATTTAGCGCCTGCATCTGCTGTTGCAGTGGTGGCAGGCGCGTCGGTGCCGCTGCTGCTGGCGCGCTTCTTTGAAAACGGGTTGGAGAGCTTGGCTGTTGTGCAGCACGGCCCACAGGTACATGACCAACATGTTGGTTGGTAAATGTGAGGTAGGTTGGTGTGCGGTGGAGACACGAAACGCACTGAACACGCAAACATGCACACGCACGATAGAAGGTCTGACACTTACGCTTGCTTGCTGACGTTGGCTTCTTCTTGGGTGACAACGGCACGTTCTGGCAACACCACAGTGGTGTACAAACGCGCATGAGATGAGCCAGCTCGAGTGGTTTCAAAGACCAGAAATAGAAAGTACAACGAGAGGACACAAACACACACACACACAAATGTACAACACACACATAAATGTACAAACACACACCGCCACGAACACACAAGCACACAGCGCCCACAGCCTCATACCTGGAAGGCGTTGGCAAACTTGCTGGTCTCCTTGTCCCTCGAGCGAGCAGCAGCCTGCAGCCACGAAGAAGAAGACACGCGTGCGTGAGTTGCAGCTTGTCGTTCGGAAGAGAAGAGGCGGGAGAGGTGAAGCAACAACCGCCCGGCCACGCCTGTTACTTGCGCTCACACAACCAACACACACACACACACACACACACACACACACACACACACACACACAGCACACACACAACACACACGACACACACGCACACAGCACGCGCCACACACCCTGACCTTGTCTGGGGTGGCGGCGGTGGATGCAGGCGATGACATCTCCAGCTCATGCGTTGTGCGCGGCGCTGTGCCCGGAGAGAACGACGGGGCGTTGGCAGGGGAGCGCGCACGTGGCGCTGTCACAGATGACAGCGACGGCAATGGTGACGTCACGTTGGTGACGGGGGCACGAGGAGCGCGCGCTGCCTGCACCTTCAGGCGAAGGCGCTCGCGCTCGCTCGTCTGCAGGGCGGTCTTGGCGAGAGACATTCGCTCGGCGAGCATGGGCGACTGCACAGACGCATCCAGGGTTCGCGGGTGGTGAGTAAGTGTGTGTGTGTGTGTATTTTGCGTGTGTGTGTGTGTGCGTGTGTGTGTGAGTGCGAGAGAGTGTGTGTATGTGTGTGTGTGTAATTGTGTGTGTGTGTGTGAGTGTGAGTCAGAGTGAGAGAGAATGAGATTGCGTGCAGTGGAAAAGCGCTGTTGCGACGATTCATGTGGTATTTGCGGCGTACCTTTGCCTTCATGGCGAGCTTGATGGCAATATCGTAGGAGCCTGGCAGGAGCAGACGCGTTGTGAGATCGAGGGCCCGTCCCCACCGCTGGCTCTGCACAGACCGGCTGATGCTTGCAAGCACGTGCTGGTCGAGCTGACGGCGGTGGTGCTGAATCAGCTTGCGATCCGCGCGATCAAGCTCTGTCGTGCAATTCAAGAGCAAGCAACGCCGTTAGGATGTCAGAAATCACGGTCCACCGTGTGTGAGAGTGTGTGTGTGAGTGAGTGTGCGAGTGAGTGTGTGTGCGTGTGAGTGCGTGTGAGTGAGTGTGTGTGCGTGTGTGTGAATGCATACGTCACATGCATGTGGCACGTGTCGTGTGCCAAGCATCGTTTCTGTCATGTGTGGTGCATCACCACTCACCGTCCAATTCCTCGCTCTCGATAAGATGATCCACGAAAATCTGTCGGTGATGGCGCAATGTGCACGCAATGTACATGCAATGAGCAGGCCAGTTCTAACAGTCGCGCATGTACCAGGAGAGAGCACGACGCAGGACACACGCGCGCACATCCACACACTAGCACCCACGCACTCATGAAATCCATCATCATCATCACCACCACCACTACCACCACCACCATCACCACCAATGGCGACCTTGGTGCGCAGGAACTTTTCCTCCGACGGCGCTGTCTCCGGTGCGGAGACAATTGGCATCTGCAGCGGAACAGTCGACACGACAGGACGCGGCAGCACCTGCAGTAGCCGTGGTTGGTGGGCACATGGGCAAGTGAGCTGGGATGGTTTGCGAGGGTGGGTTGTGGTTGTGTATGTGTGTGTGTGTGGTTGTGTGTATGTGTGTGTGTTCTTGTGTATGCGAGTAAGTGGAAGGAAGAGCATGTATGTAAGCGGGCGAGAAGCAAGGGAAATGCGGTGCCAAGTGTAGGGCCACCACCTTTGGATATGTTTCGCCGCCTCGGCAGATGATGCACACAATTTCGTTGTCAGAGAGACCCGTTACCCAGTAGTACTCGTGCTTGTGTTTCTGCAGCAGTGTCATATTGACGAGTGTGTGTGTGTGTGTGTGTGTGTGTGTGTGTGTGTGTGTGTGTGTGTGTGTGTGTGTGTGTGTGTGTGAGGGGATGTGGAACGCGGTGAGGATAGACAATAGCAGTGGCGTACATGAAGATATACACACGTACACACACACGTACACACACACGTACACACACACGTACACACACGTGCACACACCTCGTCACGCAGTTGTTTAAACTCGGCGACAGGGATCCAGGAAAAGCCCCACGCTGTGCGAGCGATGACAGCAAAGACAATGAGAGCAAGGGGTGGCAATGTCACGATGCAACACAACACAATACAACAAAGCATGAAACGCACACGCACACACAAACACACACACACACGTGTGCACACACACACACACATACAGACGTGCACGCACAGGGACACGTACATGGAACGAGGGCGCGAACAACTTCCTCGCTGTCAACGATGGCAGGCAGGCCCGTGTCGGAGAACCCCGCCCACACCAGCTGTGAACCATCTGTGAGTGGAACATTTGTCCGGCAGACAACGCTCTTGGCGTCAACATCCAGGACAACTGCGCGCATGTGCTGGTTCGACTTGACACCGGCCGCGCTGTGGTGAATCTGCAGGCGTGGACACACACACACACACACACACACGGCATGTGCGTGCAAGGGAGTGAATGTGTGTGTGAGAGAGAGAGAGTGTGTGTGTGTGTGTGTGTGAGTGCGGAAAAGAGTGTGGATGGGAGCGAGCGTGCGACCGTTTGTCAGCGAGACTGCAGGCACAGAATTCCAACCAAAGCCGCAAACAGGCACACATACACACACAGGATGGTGCAAACACACGTGTGTGTGCATGTACAGAGTGTGCAGACGACGTACGATCATGAGTTTGTTCTCGTGTGCGGCCATGGTGACGACGGGACCGTCAATGCAGAACACATCCAGGACAACGCCGTTGTTGGAGTACAGGCGGATGTAGTTCTTGTTCGTCGCAGCAGCGATAAACGACGTCTCGCCGCTGCCAACCGCAATGCACTGCACCCACAATGCAAACACGCGCACGTACAGAGAGAGAGAGAGAGCAAAAACACACGCGATAAACACACAAACACACACACACACACAAAGCAAACACGCGCGCGCACGTGATGCATGTGGCACAGCATGTGTGAGCAGGAGGAGAAACGAGTGGTAGCAAGCTGGAGCGCTTACGGACGCACGCACGCATGCAGTTGTAAGCTTGCACAAACAGCACACGCACACACACACGCACGCACACGCACACGCACACACACACGCACACGCGCACACGCACACACACGCACACATACTTTCAGCAGCAAGAGCATGTACATGATAAACAGCAGCAGCAACGCCAAACGCCAGCGCAGTTGATCCAAACCTCAATTTCCTCGCCGACGGGGAAGAAGAGTTGCCAGGTCTCGTCTGAGGACCAGTGCCCAATATTGCGCGCAAACAGCACACTGCATGCACAGACAAAAACATTGGGGGGGGGGGGGTGAGCGGTCGTGAAATGTATCAACGCGTCGTTGAGTGCAGTGGGTTGTGGGCCATTGTGACAGGGGAAAGTGGCCACCAAGACGAGACGCATGAAATCATGACCAACAACACCACGACCTCAGCCTCCACTGTCACCGCCATTCTGACGATGCAGTCACCTTGGGTGGTCGCGCTGGCTCTCTGCGGTTGGCGCGTGCGAGGGAGCAGCGAGGGCAACGAGCGATGACGTGAGGGCGCCCATCGTAAACCCGAAATGGTCCACGAGGCGAATCGGGCGGTGCTTGGATGCATTGTGAAACTCAACGTCGATGGCGCATGTTGTTTCTTCTTCGCGGCTGTCATGTGAAGCAACGGAGGGGTTCAAAGAAGAATGCGTGATTGGCAGCGCTACTGCGACGAACAAACCCGTTCACACGAACGCATAGACCAACCCACACACACACACACACACACACACACACACACACACACACACACACACACACACACACACACAGACCTGAGAATGAAGCCTGTGTCGTTCCAGACGAGGAATCTCTTTGACTCTTCGAGCGGCGTGGAGGCCGGCTGGAAGGCAGGCTGCACAAACTGCGACGCAACTGGGGCGTACGCGTGTTGCTGGTGTGCTCCCGCCGTGTCATCAACGATGAAATCGTCGTTCTGGTGGAAGGTGCGGTGGGGTTGAAGGATCGTGGTGGTGTTGATGAGGTGCCGTTCGTGACATGTGATGATGGTGATCACGGAGAAGCGAACAGCAACATCCAATCGTCCACAATCGTCCACACAGACCCAAACAATTGGGCGTTACAATCACGCCTGCACACGCGCGCACGCACACAGGCACATTCACACGCACACACATTCACGTACTCATGCACACGGATACACATTCACGGACTCATGCACACTTTCACATGCACACATTCACATGCACACATTCACATGCACACGCACGCACGTCGTTCTCGTCGAGGTAGTCTTCATCGTCATCGCTGTCTGTGATCATGTTGCGCGGCGCGTTGTTCCGCTTCAGACGGATCTTCTGCTTCGGTTCATCGTCAAACAGCGTTTCAACGTCTGCACGCACGCACGAACACGTGTTAGGGTGGGGTGGGACAGTGTGTGTATGTATGTGTGAGGGTGAAAGCAGAGCTGTGTTTGGGAAGCGGTTGTCACAAAAAGTGACACAATGCAGGAGCCGGAACCGTTGGCACTGGCACACACACACACACACACACACACACACACACACACATACACACACACACATACACACACACACACACACACACACACACACACAGGCACTCACACACACCCAGGCGTGTGCACATACACACCCCACAACAGCACATCACCACAGAGCACAACAGGACATCACAGCAGCACACCACAGCACCACCACAAGTGTCAGGACCTGCGCGGGAGGCGGCCTCCTTCTTGTCCGCCTCCATCTGCTTCACTTCCTCGGGCGTGAGCTTCTCCTTGACGCTCTCGCGCACGGGTTTGCGCCACACAGAGAAGTTGCCGAGGAGATCTGAACGCATACAAAAGCATGGTGTGCGGGCATGTTGAGTCAGGTCCCATGAAGGGCCAGTGCAGGTTAACACACACCATGCAAGCACACGCATTTATGCACGCATACTCATACAACCACAAACACGCATACACGTAATCACGCAACCACATACATGCACACACCAACACACAGACACACGCACGCACGCACGCATGATGAGTGCAACACCTGCGTAAGCAATCTCCTCCTCGGTCGGGTGCCACGCGATTGAGGTGATGCACAGGCGGCGCGGATGTCTGAACGAGGCCACGCACTGCCGACTGGACAGCTCCCACACGAGCATCTGCCCATCGACACTCACGCTCGCCAGGTAGCGGCCGTCACGGGACCACTTCACCACCGACACGGGCTGGTGGTCATGGGCGATTGGTGATTGGTGATTGGTGATTGGAGATTGATGATTGTGGTGATGTCGTGTCATGTGAGTGTGTGGTCGCGGAAAATGAGTGGCATGGAGCATGGACACGCGTACATCCGCACATGCACGCACGCGCAAACACGCACGGGCACGCAAACATACACCAACAGAAATACACTCACGCACGCGCAAACACACACCGCATCGTGGCCGAGGTCTTTGAGGATGAACATAAACTCGAGGGAGCGGTCAAAGATCTGCAACGATGGCGATCAGGAGAAGTCAAGACCAAACGCGACAGCACTGTCAAGAACTGCGTCACGCTGCTGTTCAAACAGCGATGATGCGTGCACACACACACACACACACACATACACACACAACCCCCCCCCTTTCAGCCCCAACACACACCTGCACAGCGTTCTTGACGGGGACGGCGAGCATGTTTCCTTTCGGGTCAAAGTCGATGCCGTACATCCCGATTTCAGCTCTGCACGCGAGCACGCGAAACAATGGCACGCATGGAAAACGGATGTTGGAGGTGACTTTGTTAGACGCTCACACGCGTGCTCATACAACACCCCAACTCTTGCACGCACACAAACATACACACACACCACACACACATACACACACACACTCACACAAAAGCAACCCCCCACACACAAGCAACCCCCCCCCACCACACACACACACACACGAGACGTACGGGTCTGCGCCGCCGCGAATGTTGGGTAAAACGTAGAGCTCGTGCGCAATCTTCCCTGTGGCGATGGTCCAGAGGCGGAGATAGCCGTCCTCGCCAGCAGATGCCTGCAGGCACGCGGTGATGGGTGTGGTTGGGACACGGCAGTGTGTTGCAAGGCGATGTGTGTTCGTGTGAGGGCGAGTGAGCGTTGTGTAAGCGCTGGTGCTAATCAACATGACTGCATGAAGGATTGTTCCGTTGCTCAACACAGAAACGAGCCAACACCACAGTCTCAAGCAAGAACGCGCGCGCGGCAACAAGACCGCATTCACGCACCAGCAGCTCCATCTGTGGATCGAAGCAGAGCGAGCGCACAGTGCCCTCGCTGCCGTGGAGCTCTCGCACAGACATGTCCACCAGCGTCACAATCTTGATCACCATGTCCCTGCACACGAACAACACAGACCAAACGGTATGCCATGGCGTTGAGATCAGAGACAACAGCAGTGAGCGCGTGTATGTGTGTGTGTGTGTGTGCGTATGTGTGCGTGTGTGCGTGTGTGAATGAGCTGCTCGGTGGAGACGCGAACAAAAAACGCGGCAGCAAGCAGTCATGTACTCTGGCAACAATTTGCGTCAACTCCACCCACACCACTTACATGCCAGCAGAAGCGCACGCGGAGCCCGTGTTGTTGAGAGCAACGGCTTTGACGGGGCCCTGAAAACGCGTCACGACAGACTCGAGACACTCCTCCTGATGGCGGCAGGGCAGAGCATGGAAATCCAACACGTGGTCAGCTACAAGAGCCCAATCAAATCCAAAGCAACACACACGCACATGCACACGCGCACATACACACACATGCGTCGGACATGGCACAGATGTGACACAACCACCGTTGGTATCTGGGCTTGAGAAACACACCCCTTTGGAGAGATCAAAGAGCCGGACGTGGTGGTCTTCACAGGCAGTCACGAGCTTGTTGCCCTGTTTACGACAGTGTTGTGCGTGGCGGTGCAGGTTGGGTTGTTGTGTGGCGTGTGTGAGGTGATGTACAAAACGGGCGCTTGCAATGATCGTGCTTGCCACCCCCATGTGCTCACTCCTTCTACACACACGACATCAGCAGGCGACCACACAACTCTGCTCATTGAGCAGGCGCACGCAAAGAGACACGTGTGCACACGCACAAACACAAAACACTTACAAAGAGACACATATGCGCGCACACACGCACACGCACATGCATAAACACACACCTTGCAGTCGATGGCGGCAATGGGGCCTGTGTTGTCTTCGATGACACGCGCATCTTCATCCGTGGTGGACTTGAACACATGCACGACAGCGTTCTCACCAGCGGTGACAATGTTCCTACGCGATCCGCCCATGCAAGCAGTGCATCAGTCCGCCATGAACGCATGTCAGCTCATCAGCTCCCATCTGGACGCCACCTACACATAGACATACGCAAACGCACAAATACAGACACATGCAAACGCACAAACACACACACAAACACACACACACAGACACACACACACACACACACACACACGGACACGCATCTCGCTCCCGTCACCGGACCCTGTGGACTGACCCAGAGCCGTCGAAGGTGACTAGGGTCACGCCATCGCCGTGCACCGGCCGAAGCATCGGTGCAGCGGCAGCTTCCTCAGCCATGGCAGAAGGAGGTGGGGGGGGTGGTGACGCGTTGTGGACGTGGAGCACACCAATGCACACAGAGATGGAGAGAGATGACAACAACTGATATGAGAGACAGGCAGACACAACAGACACTACTGGCGGGATGGTGGCAGTTGTGAACAACAGCTGCTCGTGCGTGTGTGTGTTTGGTGCTGGTGTGTTTCGGCGGGAAGTCGCGTTCGAATCGGCGCGCCAAAACCGACAATGGAAGATATGGCGAATCGTCCACAAGTGGTGCATTTCATTTTGTCGTGTTTGGAACGGGCCGTCATGGCGGAACTCGAGGTTGGCTTTGTCGAGGATTGCGCTCCTGCGCTGCTCACGGCGCCCAACTTGCCCACAAAGTTTGGAGGCAGACCAGTACGTTGGCGATATGGTGTGTGCGTGCATGCGCGTGGGCGTGTGTGTGTACGTGTGCGTGTGTGTGTGTGTGTGTGTGCGTGTGCGTGTGTGTGCATGTGCGTGTGCGTGTGCATGTGCGTGCATGCGCGTGTGTGTGTGTGTGTGCGTGTGCGTGTGCGTGTGTGTGTGTGTGCGTGTGCGTGTATGTGCGTGTGTGTCTGTGAGTCTGCGTGTGTGTGCGTGTGTGTCTTTGTTGTGTGTCGTGTACAACTGTGTGTTGGCTGGAGCGTGTGGAAGAAACAAATCGTCTTGTCTCAACTGTAACGCGCTCTTCCATGTGAACCACACACACCCTAGGCTTGGCTCAACTTTGAGCAGCTGCCAACAAAGGAGCAGTTGACCTGCACATGTGGCGCAACCCTTCGCTTCCTCTTTCAGGTATGGCACAAATGTGACGTGTACCCATCTCTCGCTCCTCGCTCTTCTTTCTCCCTTCTCCCGTCTTCTCTTTTCGCTTCCTCTCCATCCCCACCCTTGTCCTCTTCTTCCCGTCCTCCTGTCCTCTTCCTCCCCCCTTCCTCCCCCTTCCTCCCCCTTCCTCCCCTCTTCCTTCTCCCTCCCCCACCCCACCTGCGCACGCATGTGAGGGCAAGGTTGAGCAAGAGGCGCCTTGAGCCCCGTGCTCGGCCCTCGCTCCCCTCCTCCACTCCTAACCCGCGAGCGCGAGGAGCGCA
The DNA here is from genome assembly GCF_000188695.1 of Salpingoeca rosetta. Taxonomy (NCBI): domain Eukaryota; class Choanoflagellata; order Craspedida; family Salpingoecidae; genus Salpingoeca; species Salpingoeca rosetta. The sequence continues at coordinate 385,871 of NW_004754930.1, read as the reverse complement.
CCCCTCATGCCACACCGAGACACAACAGTTGTCATATCACGCACTGTTTGTTCACTCGTGCCATTAGCTTCCCACCTCAAGTCATGGTGGCTAACCTTGGAGTTATTACACACGAGCACACTTCCTTGCCTGCTTCTTCAACTCGATCGCCCGCGTGCTCCGTTCTCCCTCGCTCACTCACACACTTCTCTCGCTCTTCACCCACCACCCCGTGTACGTCGCTGCTGGTCATGTGTGCGTGTGTTTCGTTCTAACTTTGTGCAGGTGTACAGCGGCGGGTTGTACAAGGGAGACCAGAACTATCACCGATGTGTATTTGTCTTTGTGTGCCCCAACGCCTCCACATGCAACAACCCCGGCAGACAGGGCGGGTAAGCTGTAGTCGGCCACTATATCCATGTCATGGCGTCTGTGTGTATGTGTGTGTATGTGTGTGTGTGTTATCGACTGGGCCACTGCTCTGCCCTCAATGGTTTGCTCTCCTCACGCCAAGTATTTGTCACTGGTTGAACTGCAACCAGGTTTCGCGCATTCCGTCAGACACTTCCCAGACAGAACAAGGTCTGTGTGTGTTTGTGTGTGTGTGTGTGTGCGTACACTGTGTTTGTGTGCACACTGTGTTTGTGTGTACACTGCAATGGGCGTGGCCTGTGATTCTTTCTTGTCGCACATCACACATCAGCACCAATTCTAAAGCTATCACTCACCTCATGTGCTCGTTTCTCCCCTTTGACGCCACAGTACTTCCATGAAGTGTCAGACGCCACCGATGACGCATCAGGCACCTTCAAGCAACTTCCAGATGGTGAGAGACATGGCCCTATCTGCATTCGAAACGTAGACACGTGCGGGTTCGCTTGCGCCTGTCATCTTGAAAATGGCCATGCCTTGTGCATGTGTGTGTGTGTGTGCGTGTGATCATGCTTTAGCCCACACTTCCAAATATGAAGTGTCCTTATTCACTTGTTCGTGTTTCGTTTGCCAGTCTTGTTCCATCATACCCAGCATGGCTTTCCACTTGCATACACTTACACCACCACCACCACCACCACCACCACCACCACCACCACCACCACCACCACCATGACGCCACGGTCGACCAACCAGTGCGGCTGTGCTACGCGTGCGGCATGCCGGCAAGCAAGTCGTGCTCGCGGTGCCACAAGCGCCACTACTGCAGCCGCGACCACCAGCGCTGGCACTGGCTGCACGGGCACAAGGACGAGTGCACGGCAGACTGCACGGGATATGCGGACCTTGTGTCCGTTGAGCCCGCCGAGTTTCTCTTCCCAGAACGCCTCCTCGTCTTGGAGCCAATCAAGGTGCGCGCGTGTTTGTGCATGTGTGTGTGTGCGTGTGTGTTTGTGGTTGTGTGCGTGCGTGTCTGCGTGTCTGCATGTGTGTGTGTGTGTGTCTGCCTGCCTGTCTGTGTGTCTGTCTGCATGTCTGCTTGTGTCTGTGTGTCTGCGTGTCTGCTTGTATCTGCGTGCAGCCTCGTTTGAGCCCCACCCCATAACGTCTGCCTATTCATGGCCACTATGAGCTTGCACACTCCGTCACGTTAACACACTTGTCACGTTCACACTCATACAATGTCCCTTGCTTTCCGTTGTGCTTCACCCGTTGCGTGCCTGACAGACCAACACAGGCGACAGTGATGATGACGATGATGACGATGATGATGAAACGCTTGACGGACTGGACGATGATGACGACACAACGACGAAGAAGAAACACGACGACGATGACGACGATGATGACGATGATGATGATATGCACTCTGAGCTGCAACAAATTGCCAAGGAGAATCCAAACTTGGCACCGGTTGCCGCCAACACATCCACAGAGTTTGACAAGATGATCAAGAAGTTTCGCAAGGCCCTCGCCGACGAGCCAGACCAAGTCCTACGCTACCAACAGGTGCGCACATGCACGGCGTGCTGCTACCCTCAAACTTCTCCTTGATTGTGCATGTCAGCTTCTCGAACTTGTCTGCTGCTTGTGTGTGTGTGTGTGTGTGTGTGTGTGTTGTGTGTGTGTGTGTGTGTGTGTGTGTGTGTGTGTGTGTGTGTGTGTGTCTGCCTGTCTGTGCCGCTATGTTGGAACAACACACCTTCCTTCTCCTTCTTCCGTGTCCCGTCTCCAGCCCACAACTCCCCGCCTCTCCCTCTCTCCTCACCATGTCACAACAACAGGGCGGCAAGCCGCTGTGGATTGGCAGTCGCGTGCCGGAAGAACACGACATCTCCCCCTGCCCAACATGTGGCGCCATGCGCGAGTTTGAGTTTGAGCTCTTGCCCCAGATCCTCCCCACCGTCGAGGTGTGTCTGTCTGTCTCTCTGTCTGTCTGTCTGCCTGTGTCTGTGTGTGCGTCTGCACATGCATGCTCTCACATACATTTCATCTTCCCATGTTATTCTTTCCCCACACCTTTCTCCACCAAGGTCTCGACCACGGCTGCCGACTTTGGCGTGCTCGCCGTGTACACGTGCCCCAACAGTTGCGACACAGCAAACACAGACGCCCTGGAGGAGATTGTGTGGCACAACCCTGTCACCCGCAACTCAACCGAGCCTCTCTCGAGCTAGCACGTGCTTGATCTGAACAACAATAAAAGCGATAGAAACCAGCACTCCCTCAAGGTTCATTGTTCCCCTTCAGTCCACCTTCGCACTTCACACACACGCTCTCTCTTTCTCATTCTCTCTCACACACAGAGTTTTGTCTTATCAGCGGTTCACACTTCTGTTGCCTTGTTTGATTGTTAGATTGTGCAAACACAACGAGGCAGCACAAGCCGTTCAAGTATGATCAAAACACCTGGGCGACAGGCACATGATGCTGTGTGCACAAACTAAACAAAGGACGACACACGTTCGCACGCACAGCTTGTCTCCCGCAACACATCGACCACAATAACACCGCGCACGCACTCCAGGACCATGTTCACTTGAGAGGGATGAAGCGGGAGGAGTTAGTGGCACCGATACCGGGGCGACCGTGGCGCACAGGCTTGTAGGAGATGGAGAACTCGCCAAGGTAGTGGCCAACCATGTCAGTCTGCAACGAAGAAAGGGAAACGACACAGAGAAGAGAGCAACAAAACCAAGAGGAAAACCAACACACGACAAGGTGAGCCAGTAGCGAGCGTACATTGAGTGTGGCACGCGCAAAGCACCGGAGGCCAGCCATACACGCAAGACAGATGCGATGCCCAGCAGCACCAAACAGGACACACAACACGTCTCACTCCGCGACAACATCATGTGCACAGAAAGAACACACAACGCCAAGACCAACAACGTACCCGGATCTCGACTTGGTTGAAGGTCTTGCCGTTGTACACGCCAACAATGCTGCCAATCATCTCGGGGAGGATGATCATGTTACGCAGGTGTGTCTTGACGGGAGCGGGCTTCTCCTGTCGGGTACAAGCAGCACACAGATAGGGCGCACGTATGGAAGAAGCAAGAACAGAAACCATGGGTGAGTTGAGTCTCACAAGGAGCGAATGAGCCAGCACTGGGAATCAACTGTCTCTGCAGGTGCGCATTATGACCGGCAGTTGCAAACACACAGGTGTATGCTTGGCGCGCGTGCCGGACAAAGGGGTGCACGAAAGAGAAGACAGGTGCAAAAGCACACGTGTGCAGTGCAGCCAGCAAGCACACACATCGAGTCCAACACCAACTTACGCCCTCGGGGGTCTCCTTCTTGACCTTCCTGAGCTTCTTGAGAAGGCTGAGGGGCTTGCGCTTGAGACCGCGCTTCAGCTTGCGGCGGGCACGGCAGTTGAGGAGGTCCAGGAGCTGTTACGACCAAACACAGGCCAAGAACAGTGTAGAGGCAAGACCAACAGCGAAGAAGCAGAGCCGCAGAGGGTGAGAAACGCGGGTCTTCAAAGATATCAGTGACATTGCACTTTGTACGTGGGTGCACACATGGTCAGCAGCAACAGCGTGCCGTTGCTGGCTCTGAAGCGCAACGCTTCAAATGTCAACACCATCAACGCTGTGGTTGTCGCTGCCAATCGTTAGTGCTGTGACATTGCTCCCCGCTCATGTGAGCACACTCAAGCTGCTCTGCGCTTCTGTCGCGGTCATCATCAGCATTCTCCATGGTGTGTTGCAGCAAGCGGGGCCGGTTTTAGGTGCTTTCAGTCGCGTGCTGTGGTGGTGGCGGTGGTGGTCTCTGTGGGTCGCATCTCGGCATCGGCTCTCGCGCTGCCTTGTTGCTGTACATCAATCGATTCTCCCATCGCTTCGCGAGCGCCACAAGGCCAGTCCGCGTGTGCCGTTCATCTCACTCGCTGCATCGGCACTTGGGTTCGGGCAGACGCTACAACACACACACACACACACACACACACACACAAACACACGCCACGTGCGCAAACATGGCCAAACACGCGTGCACGCTTACACACCTGGTCATGGCTGAGGTCAAGGAGCTGCTCGACCTCAATACCACGGAAGGTGAACTTGCGGAAAGCGCGCTTCCTCTTCTGAACGTCAGCCATCTACTCACACAAGCACACAAGCGCAAAAGCACAAAGGGTTTCACAGGTTGCGACAATGAGTGCGACGTGTGGCATGTGATGGTTGTGTAGTTGGTGCAGTTTTTGCTGTGGTGCCAACTGCTTGACAGACGTACACACACACACACAAACAAACGTACGCGTACACACACACACACACAGGCAGTCTGTCATGGACCAGTCTCCACATCCATGGCAGGGCGCTTTGGCCGTCGCCTCGCCATCCTTCCCTCCCAACTTTGCGCTCGCCATATCCCATGCTCCCTCACCTCTGCGGTGCGTCTGTGTGTGGATCTCTGATTCGAGTGGAAAAAGGCACACGAGTGCGCACACGGCCATCTGCTATCTACCTCAAAAGCAAAAAAACCGGGCACTCACCACCCAAAACAGACCACAACAATTTTTTATTTTTTCCTTTGCACCACATTTTGCCACCGTGGCAAAATCAATCAGAGAGTTGGTAAATGCGCACAGCGTTGGCATAAAAGATGCTGTGCTGGTCGCTTGCGCTCACACCAAGCTCATCCAAGCAGGCCTGTTGCATGTGTGATTTGTGTTGTGCGTGTGTGTGTGTGCGTGTGTGTGTGTGTGTGTGTGTGTGTGTGTGTGTGTGTGTGTGTGTGTGTGTGTGTGTGTGTGTGTGGGAGTGTGGGAGTGTGTGTGTGTGTGGGAGTGTGTGTGTGTATGTGTTGTGCGTGTGTGGGAGTGTGTGTGTGTGTGGGAGTGTGTGTGTGTATGTGTTGTGCGTGTGTTGTGCGTGTGAGAGCGTGTGTGTGTATGTGTTGTGCGTGTGTTGTGCGTGTGAGAGCGTGTGTGAGTGTAAGTCTTGTACTCAGAGACAGCGCGACAATCAAGCAACGCAGCAGCATGAGCACTACTCAGCAAGTGGAAGAGGAGTTTCACTGGCAGGTCGCTCACCTTCACGGCATCAAGCACTTGCTTGTAGGATCCACACACGCCGTCCACAGGGAAATTGGAGCCAAACAAGCAACGGTCTGTTCCAAAGGCCTCCAAGGTCCCCTTGATCCAAGGACGCAACGTCTCGGCACTCCAACCCCCTATCGAGCGGCACCCACACGCGCACAGCGCACGCGCATGTGTGTGTGAACAAGAGCACAGCAACAGTGACAGTCGCAGGTCAACAACATGTACGCATGCATGGAAAACCCTACACTGCCCTCACGCGCCACATGATACCTTTGCTTGTGTGCATTGGGTGAATGAGGCCCGAGATCTTGCAGTATGCGTTGGCATTGGAAGCAAGGTCCTGCACAATATAGCACACAGCACAGTAAGACAGTGTGATAGCAGCAGAGAGAGTGAGGGGCGTTGGTTGTCTGTCGCTCAACGACAAACGTAGCCACAGGTTTCGCCATACGCACAGGGGCGAATGTAAAGGCGCGCAGTGGCACGAATGTAAACGTGTGCACACACACATATTCACACATGCATACACACACGTGCACATGGCACTGTCGCACCTTCATGCTGTGGAGCCAGGAATCGTAGCCAGGACCATCCCGCTCAATGGGGCAACCAATGTGATCAAGCACAAACGGGATCGTAGGGTGCTGTTTGCACAGCGCCGACGCCTGTGCCATCTGGTGTTTGATTTGTGTGTGTGTGTGTGTGTGTGTGTGCGTGTGCGTGTGCGTGTGCGTGTGCGGTAAAATGGGGACAACAAAGCAGGGTGATGGTAAGTAAGGGGAAAGGACGGGGGAGACAGAGACAGACAGAGACAGATGAAGACAGACAGAGACGGATCGAGTCAAGTGGGGGACAGGTGGAGACGTTTGGAGTCAAGGGAGCTGGCAAATACACGGGCAGACACACGAGCGCATGGACGCCCACACACATAGACACGCACGAGTTGCGAAGCAAAATAAGCGCATGTGCATGTTATTCAAAGACCTGGTGCGGATACAGGTGCAGCTCGAACAAGAGGTTGTACTTGGCGAGCAGCCCGATACGCTCCCGCCACCTGCGGCACAGACACATGCGCACACCCCGAGTGAGGCTTCAGATGAAGCAACCAACCAACACTCAGAGAAACAAAACGATGGGGGTGGGGTGGGAGGCAGCTTGCAGTGCGCGCGTGTACAGCTGTGCACAGCCAGGAATGCATCACACCTGTGCACAACTGGTGCGCTCATGCAGAACACGACAATCAACGCACAGGTGCGGGCAAGGGAACCTCACTCTGGATCGCTGAGGTAGTCGCGCTCTGCTGCTCTCTTCGACTCGTCCTCGTGCCAGTTCAACAACTGCCTAACCCCTCTGAACCGCGGGCTCTGTGTCCGCGTCGGGACAAAGTAGGTTTGGCCGGAGGACGGAGGAGGGGGGTACAGGGGGAAGTTGGTCGCATTGGATGAGGGTTTGGAGGGATAGATGGACAATGTTGAACAAACGAGGCATGTGAACGACATGCAACGCAAAGCAAAGCACAGCAAGCGTGGAACGGTGACACACACACACGCACACACGCACACACACACGCACACACGCACACGCACGCACACGCACGCACATGCACGCACGCACACACTCTCCCCTTGCAGACCTTTGCATGCTCTTGCAGCTGATTCTCGACGTCTGGGCTGTCAAAGTTGGCGTAGCCCACAATGGCATGCGGAAACCCGGCACTGTTATCAACGTCCTGCGTGACAAGGGACACGGTGGCGAGGTGCAAAAGAAGGGGTGGTCACACAGTGGTGATTGGAGTCGTTGCGGTGAACCGGAGGGGGAAGAGCGGTGTGACTGCAGACGACATAATGCACACATGAGCACATGGACCACCACAAACACAGTTCCAATATCGCCCAGACGTTCGCACGCCGGCACTTGGCATAGTGGTGTGCTGTTCCTCACCTCTGCAATGCCATCAAGCCATCTTGTCTCCTCCACCTCGTCTCCACGCCACTCGCCCTGCCGCAACACACACGTGCGCATGGGCGTGTGGTGTGAGAATTGATACACGTGGTACAGCATCAGACGGTGTCTCCACACACACACACACACACATACACACACACATACACACACACACATGCACACACGCACACATACACACGCACACATACACACGCACACACACACACACGCACGCACGCACGCACGCACACGCACGCACGCACGTACAAACACGCACGCACGCACGCACGCACACGCACGCACGCACGTATAAACGCACGCATACAGACACACGCACACGCACCTGCACATGGACGGACTTGGTGACATTCAAGTCCTGAATGTCCCGCTCAAAGTCTGGCAGCAGATATGACCGCTTCAGGCCCGCGTCCTTGGCATCTGTCACCAAAGCGCATCAGTCAACAGCACCAAGTTGTTCGTGAGCGCGTGAGCACGGGGGTGTGCGTTTTCTTGAACCGTGTCAATGGGTGTGTGGCCATCTCGTTCGACCTGCAGGGATGTTGTTGATCCATTTGTAGTGGTCCCCGAACCGCTCCAGGTCCCAGAAGTGGTGGTGCGTGTCAACCACGGGCCCAGTGTACGGCATGGCTGCTCGTGTTGTGTTTTGTCGTGTTTGTGTGTTTGCCTGTGTTTGTGTTTGGACTTGTGTTTGTGTTTGTGTGCGCTGTTGCGATTTGTGTTCTTGTTTTGCACCTCGCCTCGTTTCGTTTCATTCATGCATTCATTCACGTCAGTCAGCTGTGTGCATCTGTCTAATGCACGTCTGCCTGTCTGTGTACAACACCAGTGTGAGCAAATCCTCCTCCTCCTCCTCCTCCTCCTCCTCCTCCTCCTCCTCCTCCTCCTCCTCCTCCTTCCTTCCTTCCTTCCTTCGGCGCCTTTGGGTGTCAGCCGGTCTTCAGCTGCTTGAGGACTTTGCGCAGCGGGCTGTTGGGGCCAACCACCTCCCCATGCACGAAGAAGCTCCTGCGCATCCACACACGCACACACACGCGCGCACATGTGAGTTGTCCGTCCATGTGAGCACTGCAAGTCGCTCGTGCAGAGATGAACACGCTCAAAGAGGTGTGCTGTCGATGACTACAAGCGCACACGTACACATGCACAAGCAGACAAGCACGCAGACGCACATACACATACGCACACATACATACACACGCACATGCACGCTCGCCAGCACATGCACGCACAAGCACACGCAACCACGCATGCGCATGCACGCTCGCCAGCTGTACGTACTGGTTCCCGACGAAGAAGGATTTAAAGGCCGGGTCATCTGTGGGATATGTCTGCCATGACCAAGTATGCACCATGGCGAGTGAAGAGGGTCAGTGTGGGAGTGGACAACGTGTGCACGTAAGCAGCCTGCACAAACAGCCTGTGTTGAGGCGAGAGCTCGGGTACATCAGCAAACACGACACATATGCTCACCACGTCTGCTGCCGAGAAGGTTGTCTGCTTCACGCCTCCAAAGAAGGAGACTGTCTCTGCTGTCAGCGAGATGTCGCTGCAGTCCTCCCCGCGCTTCAGCTGTGATGTCAGCACCAGTGCAAGCAGCCAGCGTGAGCCGTCGAGTTGGGGAGGCGAGCGTACACGTGTATGTATGTATGTGTGTATGTGTGTGTGTATGTGTGTATGTATGTATGTATGTATGTATGTATGTATGTATGTATGTATGTATGTATGTATGTATGTATGTATGTATGTATGTATGTATGTATGTATGTATGTATGTATGTATGTATGTATGTATGTATGTGTGTGTGTGTATGTGGGGGAGGGCATACACCCGCCCACGCACGCACACACACACGCCCACGCACGCACACACACACGCACACACACGCACACGCACGCCTACGCACGCCCACGCACACACACACGCCCACGCACGCCCACGCACGCACACACACGCACACACACACATGCGTACACACATACACACATACACACACGCGCACAGTGCCACTGTGGCGAAGCCCATGAGTAGAGAGACACAATCACAAGCGCAGGGAACAGTGACATCGCGGTACCTTCTCGGCATCCTCGTGCGACACGGTGATGTTGCAGACATACGACTTTGTTGCCCAGTGCAGCGCACCTGCTCCCAGCGTCAAGTGCAAGAGGTAGAAGGCATCATGAGTGGCATCGGCAGACACGGTGTGTACATGGGCGTTGCGGTGAGCACAGAGTGCAGGTCGTGACGACACCTGCACACCACGCAAACAACCACTTGCCCATGACATGATGGAGGTGATGGCAGGTGACCCCACCTGTTGTTGCGCCTGCAAAGCAGCAAACGGTGGTGGAAAGTGCCACCTTGGCCATGGCGGACATGTCTGGATTGCCAATGAAGATGGACTGGCGGAGGGCACAAGAGAGGGGGGAGAGGGTGTGTGTGTGTGTGTGTGCGTGTGTGTGTGCGTGTGGTTTGGTGCGTTGTAGAGGTTACATCTTGTGACTGGGAAAAGGTAAAGCACGCAAACGCACACACGCACACATACACACACATTCACACAAAAACACGCACACACACACACATACACACACGCGCGCAAGCACACACGCGCGCAAGCACACACACGCACACGCACACACACACGCACACGCGCAAGCACGTACCGCTGGAAGAAACAGCAGGGTGAGGGTGGCACTGGTGACGGAGACGACCTTCAACGTACGCACAGGCCTGGCAATGGGTGCCTCGTACAGCAACACCCGTTCTTGCTGCTCCTTTGGGGCATCAGTGGCCGTGGACGACGACATGTGTGTGCACGCCGTGGTGTGCAGTGGCCGCCGGCACACTAGGGAGTTGTTCTTGCAGGACGCTGGCCCCTGAAAAGCGCGTTGAATGCCTGCAGCATGGCGCAGCTGCTGAGCGCACTGCATCCTCTTTGCCGCTGTTGTTGCTGCGCGCACACCGGTTCGCTGCGCGGTTGCTGTGGCGAGTCGCATCGCTGCCGCCGCCGCTGTCACTGGCATCCGACCCACTGCCGCAAACCTGTGCATCGCCAGCATGTTCATCATCGTCTTCGCGCAACAACGTGCTCGTCCTTCCTTCTTCTGTTTTTTCTTTTGTGTTCTTGGTTTGATGCGGAATTAATTGACCCTGGCTGCTTTGCCCCTTCCAGCCCTTCAGCGTTCTTTTTTGGCGGCAACACGACATCAAAGCTCTGGCGTGCATTCCAGCCTTTCTCTCTTTCTCTCCCCTTCGACATAGAAGCTCGTGTGAGGTACGTTGCAAAGCTGTACAGTGCCCCTGGCTGGCGAGAGCCATTGCAAGCAAGCAAGAAGGGCTGCCAACGTGCTCCGCTGTTTGTCTCATCTCTCCAACTGCAACTCCTGTCTCACTCTACTTGCATCAGCTCTCAAGTCTCTGCTTGCGCCGTGCGCCTTGAAGACTGACCGTCATTAAGAAACTTTTTGCAGGATCGGAATTTGAGCGGGCAAGCCGTGTGCCCGTGTCTTCCCTTGGCTACCGCCCGGTGTGGTGTGCGCGATTGTGTCGTGACAGCCTGCACCGCCTCTCTTCTGCTCCATTGTTCTTTCCTCATGCATACGCCCGCCTACTCGGCAGTCGTCAACATCTCCAAGGCGCTTCGCACGGCCGTAAACAAACGCACAGCACGGGCAGCCTGGCGCGGCGCGTTGGCCCAACGTTCTGTCGTCGTCCCCAGCAACAGCGACGACAACAACGACTACAGCAGCAGCAAAGGCAACATTCAAGCACCAGCGAGTGGCATTAGCGACATCTGAAGGGACCAGCGACGGATCAAAGGGTGCATTCTACACGCTGCACGCGCGCACGCATACACACGCACACACACACACACATATACGTCTCAGCGCCCCTTCAGTTGCCCCTCGCTTTGCGCCTCTTACCCTCGCCCGTTGAGCCGAGAAATGACGTCGATTGTTCAGGCCAGCAACCACGACAGGTCGGTGTCGCCACCGGTGTCAATCGAGACGTTTGACCATGAGGGCAGGGTGGAGGATTACCTGCGCAGGGACCACCTGGAGAAGCTCATGGACGAGTTCCAGAACCCAAAGTTCAAAGACATGGGCTTGGACATGGACTCGTTCTGCAACGTGATGCACAAGTACATCAGCAAGGACGTCATCTCAAGGGAGCAGCTGGCCCTGCTCTTCATGAAGATCGATACCAGCTGCGACGGCAACGTTGACTGGGACGAGCTATGCACCTACATGCTGGTGGCGTACGAGGAGAAGGACGACGACCCGGCGTCAGAGGCGCAGCGCTTGCACATCCACGAGACGGTGCCCATCACCAGAGTAAACCTTCCCGCGCGCATTCCCATTGCCTGCGTCACCCACCACATGCCGACCCAACGCAACGCCCACAGCTCGTACCGCTTCATCTCCATCACGGAGGACGGCGTCATCTCCATGCACCGGTCCGATCTCAAGCCCATCAAGACCACACACCTCAGTCTGCCCCAGCGCAAGGTGCAGGCCGTGAGCGCCGTCGTGCTCACGCCATTTGGCAAGGTTGCCGTCTCCTTCTCCGACCGCACACTCAGGTTCTACGACCTCCCCTGCACGGTCTCTGAGGAGCTGTGCCAGATCACGGGGTTCAGCCACACCATCATGTGCATGGCCTTCCACGAGAGCGAGACAACGGACACGCTGCTCATGGGCGACATGGGCGGGCGCGTGCACGTGCTGCAGTTCCGCGAGCACCGCTTCCACCTTCTGAGTGCAACGGATGCGCGCGACTTTCGACACGACATTCCGCTCAGCCGGCTGTCCCCAGACTACTACTGGTCCGAACAGGTGCACTCGGACTGGGTGGAGGGCATCTCGGGCTACTCTGCGCCAGGCACCTTCATCTCCTGCAGCGCAACAACACCAGGTAGGCGCGCGTGTGTGTGTGCATGCGCAACCTGTTTGAAGCTGGTGAAGAGAGACATCTGGCACGTGACATGCTGCGTCCTGCAGATGTCTCTCTGTGCAAATACAGTGCAGCGTGTGACCCCAAAGCAAGCGCACAACACACATGCACACACACACACACTCGCACATCCTGCGCACACACAAATACAATCACCCTCGCATCCATATTCATTCGCACTGCACACACGCACACGCACGCTCGCACACACGTGCCCGTCCCCTGTTGCACCAGATGCCATGGTGGTGTTTGACTCGGATGCACGCAAGTTCAACATCCCAAAGGGCGTGCGCGCGTTTGACTTCTCCAAACAGTCCAACGTGCTGGTATCTGGGGGCGTGGACGGCAAGCTGCGGCTGTGGAACCCGCACGTCAACCACCGCGCCAACGCCATCCTCGAAGGGCACAAGGCAAGCATCCTCACACTGGCCATCCAGACAAAGAGCAGCATCGACACGCACAGTAGTCACCACAACATACCACGGCCGTCCCATTCACACCACCAGCACCAGCAACACCAGCAGCAGGAACATGGCGATGGGGATGGCACCACAGGCCGGCCTGCCCACCAGTTCCTCATCTCCCTCTCTGCGGACGCCGTCGTCAAGCTGTGGTCGCTGTACACGCACGCTTGCATTCTCAGCCTGTCCGCGTCGCATGTCAACCCGGGTGGCCACCCAATCACAGCGTGCCTGTACGACAGCGGCACCTCGAGTGTCGTGTATGCGTCAGACCAGCTGCACACGGCGTACCTCGGGCGCGAGCTCCTGTCCACCTCTGGCGAGACGCAGACGCATAGCCAGCCGCTGACAGATGTCGGGTACAACCCGCTCTTCAGCCAGGTGGTGACGGCGTGCCGCGAGTCCATGATCAACGTGTGGAACCTCAACACGGGCGAGCGGCTGCTCAAGTTTGGGCCCGCGCACGCGAGCGCGGAGGTGACCAAGCTCAACTTTGACCACTCGCAGCGGCGGCTGCTAACAGCGGCGTCTGACGGCACCATCAAGCTGTGGAACTTCAACGTCGGGCTCGCGCTCATGAAGCTGCAGACCGACCTGCGGGTGGAGGTGCAAACCATGTTGGAGATGCAGGACGGGCGCGTCGTGTCTGGAGGGTGGGACCGCACCATCAACATCTTCTCGCAGTGTGACGGCTCCGACTATTACGTGCACGCGGACCAGAGCGCCATTGGGAGGGGACACACGGCGGACGTGACCAGCATTGTGGAGCTGCGGCCCATGTACATTGCATCATGCTCCATCAACGGCGAGATCTTCACCTGGAAAGTCCTCGACCGCGTCCTCGCCACGCGACAGCACTCTCTCAGACGTACGTGTTGCTGAAGAGGGGGCTGGGGCGCAAGAAGGTGTTGAGGATAGGCTTGTTGAGGGAAGGCTGCTTTGGTGTGTTTATGTCCGTGTGGTGTGTGTGTGGGTGTGTGGGTGTGTGTTGTATGCTGTGCGTGGTCACCACACTGCGACTGTCACCAACCTTCACGTCCACACCCACACTTGATTCTTCTGTCTTTCACCCCCTCCCTCCAAACTCGACCCCACCCAGGGCAAGTACCGCGCTGCTCGGTGCTCGGCATGGTGGCGTGGAGGCACGCGCTCCAGACACCAGGCGCACAAGGTGAAATAGATGGGTGCGATGGCTCAAGGCTGCGGGGTCATTGCGATTGACATCACACACACACGCACACACAACGATCATCGCTGCCATTGTTATCGCACACACAACGCTCACAGCACTGCCCACAACCCACACACATCCACATACATGCATGACACAACACGCATCACGCTGGCAATGCATGGTCACAGGAGCGCAGCACGTTGTGCTGTGGGGCTCTGGCGGGGGCGCTGGGTGCGTGTGGCTGTTCAACACCAACACGGGCCGCATGCTGTGCGAGCTGCACGTGAGCAGGTACACGGTGAACGACGTGGAGGTGTGCGGCAGTGGCGAGCGCATGGTGACGGCGGATGCTGCTGGCACGGTAAAGGTGTGGTCGTGCGCGGCGTGGCGCGAGGATGTGGACGCCGGCAGCAGCGCTGGTGAACCGATATTGCAAACAAAGTGGATGGCGCACGTGCAGGCCATCACACGCATCAGCCTCGCAACCACAAAGGCGGAGTCGCCCGCCACGGAAGGGAACGACACCGACGGCATGACGCGTGTTGTGTTGACGGCCAGCGAGGACTGCACATGCCGTGTGTGGACAATCCATGGCGAATACATCGGGACGCTCGGACAGGCGCGCAAGTGGAACGTTCACGACCCTTCAACATACAGGCAGCAGAAACCAGCAGACGTGGTACGTACTTGCAGCAGCTCATGGCAGTAGTGCTACGAGTTGAATGGGGTCTGGGGGGGGGGGGAAAGAAGCATGTGAATGTATGCGCGCGTGTGTATGTTTGCATGTGTGTGTGCATGTGTGTACATGTGTGTGTATGTGTGTGTGTGTGTGTGTAAACGCGCAAGTATGCGTGTGTGGTCAAATGCAGTCACGCCCACAAATACACGTCTCACACCAACCGTGTCATCCACACCCACCACCCATTGCAACCCACCACTCCCTCAACACACCAACACCCGTCCTCATTCGATCAGGCCGAGCTGCTACACCGGCAGAAGCAGCAGCAGCTGCAGGAGACGATGCGCCGGCGGTCGCGAGCGTCGATGGAGATTGACCGGGAGCTGGCCCAGCAGACGAGCTCGTTCCTCTTCCGCTCCCTGCACCAGGCAGGCCGCATCCCGCCCAGGATCGCCGAGGAGGGCGAGGGCGAGGCGGAGGCAGGATATTCCCACCACCACCACCACCAGCAACAACAACAACAGCAGCAGCAGCAGCAGCAAGAACGGCAAGAGGGAGCGACACCGTCAGCATCGGCACTGCTCTCAACCGCGACGAGCGTGCAGTCAACGGCGCATTCAGACACGTCATCGCTGCTGGCGGCTGCGGCGCACAGGCGGCGCAAGTCAACAACAGAGCGGCTGGCGCACCGGGTGACCATCCACCAGCGACGGCTCGGGACGATGGAGAAGCTGCAGCAGCAGAGCGACCTTGGGTACCGCAGCCTGGAGTGCAGTCAGATGCAGAGCATCAAGATGGCGGACCTGCCACGGCCCAAACGATACAGCTTCATGGACTGATGGCAGAGATAGGCGGAGGAGGAGAGGCGGGGGGAAAGGGGTTGTCAGGGAAGCAAGGGGTAAGGTTGCGACCAGATTGTTCGTTTGAAGCGAGAGAGAGAGTGTGTGTGTGTGCGCGTGCGTGTGAGTGAGTGTACGTGAGTACGCGTGCTTGTGTACATGTGTGTCGAGGAGTGTGTATGTGTGTGTGTGTGTGTGTGTACGTGAGTACGCGTGCGTGTGTACATGTGTGTTGAGGAGTGTGTATGTATGTGCGTGCGAGTGAGTCGGTGGCGGAGTGCCTGGTTCAGTTGGAAAGAGGGCTTGTAAGTTTATTGCGCATGTGCATTCAACGATGATGTGTGCGGGTGTCACTATGTAGTCGTCAGCCAAGAAGAGATAAACGTGCACAGACAACAGATACAAGAGCAGCGGGCAAGAACAACTCGAGCATGATGCCACAAAGCAGTGCAATCCCTGAGCACAGCGACACAAAACGGCCATGGGCGGACAGCAACTTCCCTAGTTGCCGATGGAGAAGGTAACGGGAGAAAGGCAAGCAAGGAAGCGAACTTGTTGTGTGTGCATGTGTTTGTGTGGTGCACACGTGTGTATGAAGGTTGGTGTATATGCTGAGCACACGGGTGGCAAAGCCGACGCAAAGGTGGTCACGCCACACACAGAGGATGTGGAAAACGAAGCTGACGGTGATCAACGGGCAACGTGTCGGCTGGTGGCATTGTGATGATGATGATGACGATGACGATGATGATGGAAGTGAAGAGGGGATGGTATAAATGAGCAGCCTTCCAGTATGCGGAGTTGAGCCGGTGGCCGCGTTAGACGGACATGTTCTGCGCCTTGAGCCGGTCGTACCGCCCGCGCTTGTCGGAGAACAGGCCCTTGACGCTCTCAGAGATGTTCTTGCGGAACACCACGGCCAGGATTGTGACGACGACGGCGCAGGCGACAAGGAAGGTTGCTGCAGAGTGGCTCAGCCCATCCTCCGCCTTGATCTTCAGCAGCTGCCACTCGCCAAGCGTGGTGGTTGTCGTCGCAGCGTCGGCAGCGCGTGTCGTCGTGGCTGCTGGGGCAGATCCCCGCGTTGTGGTCGCAGGACGTGGTGTGGTGGTGGGTTGAGCACGTGTGGCTGTGGTCGACGATGGAGCGCGTGTGGTTGTGGTCGATGATGCAGCACGTGTGGTTGTGGTCGATGATGCAGCACGTGTGGTTGTGGTGGTGGTTGGAGCACGTGTGGTGGTGGTCGCAGGACGTGGTGTGGTGGTGGTTGGAGCGCGCGTGGTTGTAGGTTGAGGGCGTGTCGTTGTGGTGGTGGTTGGAGCACGTGTGGTGGTGGTTGGAGCACGTGTGGTGGTGGTTGGAGCGCGCGTGGTTGTAGTGGTGGTGGTGGTTGGAGTTGTGGTTGTGGTTGGAGCGCGCGTGGTTGTGTCCGGACCATCGTCTGGTGAAGGGTTTGATGCAGTTGTGGTTGTAGTTGTGGTTGTAATTGTGGTTGTAGTTGTGGTTGTGGTTGTGGTTGTGGTTGTGGTTGTGGTTGTGGTTGTCGTGGTTGTGGTTGTGGTTGCGTTTGTGCTTGTACTAGGAGTTGCAGGATTGCCGGTGTCTTCCGCTTCAGCCACAGGCACGGACACGATGGCCACGGTGAGGGCGGCCATGGCCGCGATCAGCACTGCTGTCACCACGCGCATTGTCTTCCCTTGAAGATGGTGGTCTTTAAGCCGATTTCCCGCTCTGTCTGTCTGGTGTCCAACCGTTCCCGGTTCGATGGATGGAGGCGCCGACGTGGATGGGCAGATGCAACAGATGAATGTTGCGGAAGGAGAAGGAAGGATGGTGTGGATGGTCGCTCAAAGTCGTTCGCTCGCTCGCTCGCGTTGTTGTCGTCGTCGTTGTTGGCCAACAATGGTTGTGGAAAATATGCGAAAGTCTTTATCGAATCTTCTACAGGCAAGCGACCACCACCCGCTCACTCGAACCACCCAATGCCCATCTCAAGTCGTGTCACATCACATCACATCACTGCTTGCCGCTGCCAACCAAGACGGAGGGGAGGAGGGCTTGGTGGGTTGGGTTTGCACCCTGCTCTTCATACAACGCAAGCAGCTGTTCCTTGCTGCCGTCACGCAGGTCTGCCACCGTCGCCACATCCTCGGACGCCTTTGAGCCTGACAGTCCGAAAGTGAGAGTGTGTGTGTCGTGAGTGTAAGCGAGAGAGCGTGTGCGTGTATGTACGTGTGTACGTGTGTATGGGAGAGAGTATGTGTGTGTGTGTGTGTGTGTGTGTGTGTGTGTGGATGGCATGTGTCATGTGTCATGTGTCATGTGTCATGTGTGAGTGCATGTGTGTCATGTGTCATGTTTCATGTGTCCTGTGTGATTGCATGTGTGTGTTGTGACCGTAGATGGCCACACAAAGTTTCATAGCATATCAATGTCTACAATGTGCACAAAGCTTCAGACAGGCGCACCTTTGGTCATAGTGCGCGCCGAGGCCTGAAGTCAAGCACGATCACACACAAGGGCAGATGGGGACGCGCGCGGAGAAGCAAAACGAGAACAAGACAGGAGCGTGGGCTGAGAGCCGTACTTTGAGATGGATAGCCAGGCTCCTCACACACACACGCACACACCACAGGCACGCCACATACACACACCACAGGCACGCTACATACACACACACGCACACGCAGACACAGACACATGTGCTTACGAGGTGAAGGCCGTAGAGGGCGCGTGCACTTGTTGGGTTGAGCTCGAGGGCCTTTGCAAAGTAGCGCCGGGCCTGTGTCATGCGCTCGCTTCCTCCACGCGCAAACAACACCTGCACCGCACACACAAACAACAAACACCACGGATGGGCCACCGCACATTGAGCGAGCTCGCGGAACTACCAACACACACACACACACACGCACACACCACACATACACAGACATATACAGACACACAAAGCACATACAGACATGCTGCGCGCACATGATACACGCTGACCTCGGCGTATGTGCAGTAGTAGACGTGGTTGTGTGGGTTTGACAGCATGACCTCCTCCAGGCAAAACGCCGCATTCTGCAAGCTGTGCATGTGTGTGTGCATGCGTGCGTGAGGTCAATGATCAGAACAAAATGCGTTAGTGCATCAGAGATGCGTGTGTGTGTGTGTATGTGTGTGCGTGTCGTGTCGTGTCTGCAGCAGGCTGTCACAACTCACTCCTGTGTGTCGATGTACAAGTCAGTCAGCTGCTGCCAGGCTTCAAAGTCGCTCGAGTACCTAACAAACACGACCAACCAACAGTGCGTGGTGAGCAGAAGTGCACAATGGACACAATAACAGCAGTTGTACGAGGCCACACACACACGCACACACACACACACGCACGCGCGCAAAAGTGCAGGCACTCGCTTACAGCTCCAGGTATTTGTTGAGGGCGGTGATGGCGAGGGGAATGTCGTCCTTGCCGATATGAACAGCAATCTTCCGCTTCAAGATCGCCTGTATCAAGCACGAAGCAAGGCGGCAAGGTGGGAAAAGAGAGTGAACAAATGGCATGCACTTGCCAGGTCAGGGAATATCTGTGTTTGTGTTTGTGTGTGTGTTCGTGTGTGCGTGTGTGTGTGTGTGTTCGTGTGTGTGTGTGCATGTGTGTGTGTGCATGTGTGTGTACTCTACTAAAGCAGCCCTACCGTTGCCACCATCACCGTTACCAACACCACCGCCGGCCACCACCGCTCATTCCTCACAGCACTCGCTGAGACAACGCACCGGGTTGAGAGGATCAGCCTCCAGCATCTCGTTGTAGATATCAAGCGCTTTCTGAAACCTACACAGTGACACACACACACGCGCGCGCGCGCGCGACAACAAGCCATGAGATATGCACGCAGCCTGCAACGCACCAAGTGACACGCGCACTGCCAACAGAGAAAGCCAGACGGCCACGACGTACTGTCCGTCGGCCTCAAAGCCCATCGCCTGAAGTCGCTGCACACGCTGGCTGTTGGGGAACCGCTTCTCCAGCGCCTGTAGGCATCTCTACACACATGTGTGCGTGCATGCGTGTGTGTGAGTGTGTGTACATGCGGCAGAGCTGTGAGCTTGCAGGCATGTGAACATTGTGGAAACCCCCTTCGTTATCCGTTCATTCTTGATGGGCGAGCTTTTCTCCAGCAGAAAGAGCAATCGACGCAAGCGCAGTGGAAAGGACAAGCTACGAGACAGAACGCACCTTGCGCACGTCTTCTGCATTCGGCATGTCCAAGCTCGCAGTGAAGATCTGCTCCAAGAAGCCCCACTCTGCACGTGTCGCACGTAGTGGCGTGGGAGAATGCTTGTGAGCATGGCTGTATGTGTGTGTGTGTGTGTGCGCGTGACTGCGTGTTGTCGATGCAGCTGGGATCGAGGCGCATCATCGACAGGAGCAGGCACTGGCAAGCCCAACACTCACTCTCGTCGCCGCTGCCCATGACTGCGCTCCAGTTCTGCCTGGCAATGGCCACGATGCGCATGCTCTTGCGCTCATGGGATCGCTGCAACTCCCTCAACTCCTCCATCCTCTCTGTCTCTCTGTTGTGTCTGTGTGTGTGTGTGTGTGTGTGTGTGTGTGGGTGTGGGTGTGGGTGTGTGTGGGTGTGGATGGCTATTGCTGCTGCGGCTGCTGCTCACGTCGCCAACTCATCCACAGTTCCTTCCTTCCTGGCTGTCTGTCTTTGATGGTGGTGTGCGGTGGATACGAAAAGCGCATTTGCATTCGTGCACAAAACGCTCACACGAAACATACACCAATACCAACACTGACGAGAAAAGCCAAGCACAGACAGCAACCAAAGCACGACGACTCGACGCAAGAGAGAGAGAGACACACACACAGAGCGAGCGGAAGGCAAGCAAGGCAAAGCACGATGGCGTTTGTGCGTGCGATGCGCGGGGGGATGACGCTGCTGCGCCCCGCTACAACAGCAGCGGCGATGACGAGGAGGACACCGGGTTGCCTCGCTGCTACGGCGGCGGCGGTGGCAAGTGCACGAGCGTTCTCGTGCTCCACCATGCTGCATTACAGGAGCAGCAGCGATAGCAGCGACAACAGTGACAGCCACCCCCACGTCGGCGGCGACGTCATCGACGCAGCGTCGTCCTCGGGGAAGCGAGGGCTGTCCTTTGCATCCACAAACATCGTGCACACAACACCGTCCTCGTCCTTGCGCTTCGATCTGCTGGCATGGCAGGCCGAGCAATACCGCACGCAAGCGCCTCCGGTCGACCAGACCCTCGAATCCGCCTCCCCTGCACCCGTCCCTCCCTCTACCTTCAGCGCCATCCTCCAAGGTATGTGTGCGTTGTGTTGTGTGTGTGTTGTGTTGTGTTGTGTTGTGTGTGTGCGCGTGTGTGTGTGTGTGTGCGTGCGTGGGTGCGTAAAACGAAGCATCAGGAAGCACTTGTTGTTGCGAATGCGTGCACACATACATTGCCCCGTACCTGAATGATGTACACATGGCGACCAGCTCACGCCATCCCCCCCCTTGTGTCTCCACACACACACACACACACACACACACACACACACACACACACACACATGCAGAGGATGAAGGGCTGTGCCGCCTGGACCACCGCCTCCTTGAACAAACACATGCCATCGGCTCCTTGCACGCGGCAGCGCTCATGAGCTCCACCTTGAAGAAGCGACGAAGGAAGATGAAGAAACACAAGCACCGCAAGTGGCTCAAGAAGATGAAGTCCGTCTGGGCGTCCCTCAAGAAGTAGCCATCGCCAGCACTTGATGTGACTGCCGCGTACGTGCGTGTGTGCGAGAGACAGGGAGAGAGAGAGAGAGAGAAAAGGTGGAGAACAAAGGGGATGACGGGATTGGTTGGCGTTGGATCTATGACAGGGCGGGGAGAGTGTCAGGTGCAAGGTTGCGAGCCCTTTTGCCTTGGCGAGCAAGCAGACATGTGCGGCTAGGAGAGAGGACGACGACCACCTGAGATGATGAGCAGCAGCAGCAGCACCACCATCCCCAGCTCGTGCTTGTCGTTTGTGCGTGTAGTGCATGGTTGTATTGGCCGCGTAAGCGAGACTTGTTTGCAGGCAGTACATGCGTTATTGTGTGCGCGTGTGCGAAGTGTGTGTGTACGCAAGGGAAGGGAGGATGCTTGGAGTGTTTGCCATTAGGTTGAGAAGCAGTTTCTTTGTGATACATGTATGCCTGAGGGGAAGCCACAATCTTCCGTCAAGCAGTAAACAGACGATGATGATATGCGCTCGTCACTGGTGTTATTTTCACGCGTGGAAGCAGCACGAAGGGAAGGGCGGAGCGGGTGTGTAGAAGAGTGGTTGAGCGGAGAAGACAAGGGGGGGGGGGAGGCAGCCAGTGCGTTGATTGAAGGGAAGGAGAAGCTGGGGCAAGGAAGTCAAGACAGACAGGGAGGGTCATGAACCCACAACAAGGAGGAAGCACGAACAACACGGCACAGACACCCACAATTGTGCGTGCGTGTGTTAAATGGGGGGAAAACGAGACAAGGCCCATACGACACAGCACAGAGCCATATGAGCACGCACAACAAGTGCAATGCGAATGCACATGACAACGCACGTGCGACAAATCACATGATGGAGCACACGGAGGACGGTTTGTTGGCGGGGGGAAGCGGGCCGTCTGTGGATGCGCCAACTTTGGTTGCGACGTCCGTCCACAGCGCGCGCGCGTCAGCATCGTTGCGGTGTTGCTGTTGACAGGGCGGAGGATGTGGTGAGCGATGAGATGATGAAAATGGGACGAGGAGGGGGTAAGGGGCAGACGAGAAGGGTTGCAGCACGACAGCACGTGGTTGCATGGGCATCAGCAAGAAGAGGCAAGCATCGATGCACGCACACGCACACATGCACACACAGGCGCACACAGTCACAGACACACAGACACAGACAGACACACACACACACACAGAGAGAGACACACGCTCACACACAGTCACGCACACGCACACACACACACATACAGACACAGACACACACAACGCCAACTCACGTTGAGAACGGTCTTGATTGATTCCTTAAGGTCGTCGGCGGCGACGTTGGCGACAGCGACCGTTTCGCCAGTTGGGGCAGCAGACACCTTCTTGTTCAGCTCCTCCATCTCGCGTTGCAGGCGTGCAATCGTCTCGTCACGCTCCTTGATGGCGGCGTCCACGTCAGCATTGTTGGCGCCTGCCTTTCCGCTGTCCTTCTTGCTGTCCTTCTTGGACAGCTTCTTCACCTCGCTCTCCAGCTTGGAGATGGTCTTGTCGCGCTCCTTCAGCTCCTTCTTCAGCTCCTTCTCCTGGTCGCCCTCGCCCTTTGCTGCTTTCTTTGCTGTAGACAGCTCCTTCTCAAGCGCCTCCGCCTTCTTCTTCATCTCCACCAGCTCGCTCTTCGCCTTCTCCAGCTCCTTCGCCGCCTTGGCAGACGCCTTTCGATCCTTCTTCGAGTTCTTCTTTCCACCATCACCACCATCATCACCATCACCACCGCCCTCCAGCTGCTTGATGCGGTCCTTTGCAGCCTGCAACTCCATCGCCATATCCGCCATCGACGTCAGCCGTGTGATCGACGACGTCTACAGGGTTCAATCAGCAGGGTGTGTAAATAGATGGCGTGTGAGGGAGCGGGTGGATGGATGGGCATTGGCGTGTGAGGTGGAGGGAGGGAATGGAATACACATTATCGTCGCAACTTGCACACATTCGACACAGGACTTATACACACACGCACACACACACACACACACACACACACAGACACGTGCACACACACACACAGACACAGACACGTACACAGCATCACACAGGCGCAAACGTACGCTCTCGTCGTCCTTGTGCTTGCTTTCGATGATGACCTTTGCCATGCCATTCTCCATCCACTCAATCAGCGCCGGCGTGACCTTGTTGATGGTCACAATCTTCTCGTAGTTGAAGTCCGCTTTTGTCTTTCCATACATCCACGGCGTCTGAATGACATCGAGGTCTCCGAAATACAGCACGCACCGCAGCGCTGTTGAGAACCGCGCGTGTGTCACTTCCGCCCACCGGATCATCACCTGTGATTGTGTGTGATTGTGTGTGTTTGCGCGTGTATGAGTGTAAATCAATGTATGCACGTGTGCGCGTTTGCGTGTGATCGTGATTGCCAGGGTGTCAAATCGCAAGCACACGCAGGGATGAATATGATCAAAAAGTTGTCACCAGCGGCACGGAAAAGGGCCGCGCACCGCTGCGAACAAACCTTGATGTGGTATGGTTCGTTGAGTTGCATCAGGGCGGATGGATCGTCCAGAAAGTCCTCCTCCGTCAGCGGCGTGCCGTCCTCCTGGCACGGCTCGAGCGCAACACAGACGCTGCCCTGCCGCTGGGCCGCGTAGTCAAGCGCCTCCTACACGTCGTGGAACGGAAGGGAGGGGGACAGGTCGATGGTGGTGGTGGTGTGTGGTGATGATGTGCGTATGAGCAGTGATGAGGGATAAATAAAGACTACGAAGAGCTCGATCATGGCTGCATGTCGTCACACGATCACACACACAGACACACAGACACACACAGACACACAGACACACACACACACACAGACACACAGGCACACACAGACAGACAAACAGACACACAGACACACACAGACACACACAGACACACAAACGATCATACAGACACACACACGATCATACAGACATGCATTTGGGCTGCATGGTACGCACGTATGTGTCTTCGGAGTCCATACGCAGGGAGAGGGGCACGACAAAGATGCCGGCAAAGCCAACCACGACCGAGCTCGGCTCAATAAAGAACGGGTCAGCCTGGTGACAAAGTGGTGGTGGTGGTGGTGGTGGTGGTGGTGGTAATCGTGGCGTTGGTATGATTAATCGTGGTGTGAGAACTGAACTGCGTGCACACAGCGAGCACGGCGCGTCATGGTGTCCATGGAATGCAGCCAAAAACAAGCACACATCGCAACACACACACACGCACGCACGCACACACGCACGCACGCACACACGCACGCACACACACACACACAGTGCATGCAGCTCTGACTCCAACCGCCGATCAACTAGCACACGTCCATCCTCCAATCAGCAGCACCACCACAATCGCATCGTACGTCGCTGCGCGGCGGGCCGTAGACAGAGGCGTCCTTGTCCTGGTCGTATGCCCAGTCGCCAAACATCTCCTGAATGCGGTAGCGGCGATCAACAAACTCTGCGCGGTCAATCAGCCACTCGTTCTCGTTTCGCGTGTTCACCGCCTTCACCATCACCTGCGATCGGTCAGACTGTAGGCAGGGTGCGATAAGCGTACGCGTACGAGACGTGTGTGAGTGTGAGAGAGAGAGTGTGTGAGTGTGTATGAGTGTAAGTGTGTGTGAGTGTAATTGTGTGTGTGTATGTGTATGTGTGAGTGAGTGTGTGTGTGTGTTTGCGCAGCGATAAAGGCACCGATGTGTGATGAAGGCTGCAGACGCATGGATGAGTACGCGACACAAGCATCTCATTCCACAACACCACCACCTATCTCATGCAAGCATGTGTGGGAGAATCACGTACGGTGCTTGCGTTCGGCAACATCATGTCGTTGACGAGTGCAACAGAAAACTTCATCTTCTTGTCCATTTCATCGCTGTTTCAAGCACACACACATGATGAGTGTCGAGGGGGGACATGCACGTAGAGTCAATGAGCAAAACAAGGCGCACATTTGTCTGCCTGTGCTTCGCATACTCGCAAATGCACATGCGTCCACAAGTGCACACATGCACATGTACACACACACACACACAGCCACACACAGCCAAACACAGCCACACACACACACACAGCCACAGCCGCAGCCTGAATCCATCTCCCGATATCACACATCCATAATACACCGCGCATCGATCCCACTGAGGAACAATTTCCACGACCGCAGCGTGTACAGCACCTGATAGCGTTGACTTCGGCGACCATGGGAAAGAGCTCAAGGATCTGTGACATTCGCTCCTTCTCCTCTGCATCACCGCCCTCAACAAGCAGCCCGCTCGCCTTTGCAATCTCCTCCTGGGCAAACTCGTAGTCCACCTTCTCTGGCGTGCCCGCGCTCGGATCTTGGTTGGCGGGGTTGACAAACAGGAAAATGGAGTTGGTGCCAAACAACAGGCGGTCGTTGTGCTTCAGTGGCACCTTCTCCGTCAGCTGGGTGCCGTTCACCTGTGGGACACGTCAATGTGGTGTCCATGCAATACGCAGTGAGGTGTGCGCTGGGAGTTGAAAGAAGCTTGCCAGGCTGTGGCTAAACGGGAACAACGAAGACCAGGCAATGAAACTGACAAGCTTGCATACAAACAAAAATACACACGCACACAAACGCATGCACAAACACGCACGCACACAAACGCATGCACACCAACGCACAAACGCACAAACGCATGCACACGTGCACACTGACTCGTGTGTTGGACGCGGCAGATCCTGGCTCGATAAAGACATCGCTACCGTCCATGGTGATGACTGCGTGGCGTTTGCGGATCCCGAATCCGGTGAGGTGGATGTAGTTACCACCCTCGCCACCGCCCTCCTCGCTGGCGGCAGCGCTATCCTCATCCTGGCCCACAACCATCTCTGGCTGGTCCACAAAGTGGCAGATGATGTGGGAGAGGGCAGGGTCTTCGTTGAGGTTGGTGAAGTGGGCCGTTGTTGCCTTCTTCTGCTTCTCCTTCTCGTGCATCGATGGCTCCGTGGACTGCTGTGCCTCGGGCTGCCCGCCCTGGTCCACGTTTGCCTGGAACGCCATCTGCCGCTCAAACTCTTGCATACGCGCCCTGCCGTTGAACACAGCACAGGAGGCCAAGGAATAGGGCGATGGGGCAGGGAGTGGGGGAAAGGATGGCAAATGTGCATGAAGAGAGTGTGAGCATCGCAGCCACGCAAGTGAGTTGTGTATCCTAGATATGAGGAACGCAGTGGCCAAGGCCAACTACCATCACACACATAGAAACATACAGGCAGGCACAGACACAGATATACACACACACGCGCGCGCACACACACACACACGCACACGCACACGCACACACACATACACACGCACACAACACACACAACACACACAAACGCGCTCGACGTACAGGAGGGCTTGGTCGGCGTCAGCGGCGCCGGCGCCCTGTGAGGACGACGGCTGCATCGGTTTTCCGCCGAGTTGGGACTTGAGCTCCTCAATCTGCTCCTTCAGCTCGCGAATCAGCTTCTCCGTCGGGCTCTCGTTCACCACGGCCTTGTTCTTGATCTGCTTGGCCTGGTCTGCGTAGCGCAGCGTGGAGAGTGTCTCGTCATAGTTGATGTCGGCCGGCGACAGCGCGGCGATCATAATGGTCTTGGAGTTGCCGCCAAGCGCATTGCGTAGCAGCATCGTCAGCACAGACTCACGGTACGGCACAAACGAGTTTTTGCCCTTTGCCAGGGCCTGGATGACTTTTCCCAGCGTACTCAGGGACTTGTTGATGTTGGATCCTTCCTTCAGGCGCTCGCCAGTCGCACCGGTGCTGTTTGCGCGCTCCGAACCAGCAAGATCGACCTGATATTCGCGCGTTTGTGTGTGCATGTGTGAGTGTGTGCATGTGTG
The DNA here is from genome assembly GCF_000188695.1 of Salpingoeca rosetta. Classification (NCBI taxonomy): domain Eukaryota; class Choanoflagellata; order Craspedida; family Salpingoecidae; genus Salpingoeca; species Salpingoeca rosetta. The sequence continues at coordinate 358,720 of NW_004754930.1, read as the reverse complement.
AGTGCGCGCTTTTGTGCGTATGTGTGTGTGCGCGTTTGAGGGGCTGAGGGGCGCTGCATCGGCTTCGCAAACACACAGATACGAAGACACACAGACATACAGACATAAAAAGCATACAGACAGAGAGATTTAGACACACAGATTTGCACCCATCACATACAAGGTTCATCTCTGAGCGCTTGGTTGTCTCGACACCACTCTCGTCCTTTGTGATTTGCTCAAAGAGGACGGTGACGATGGTGTGGGCGCGACTGGATGTGTTGTTCATCTTGGTTGCGGCGACGGTGCGGTGCTTTGTGCCAAGCTCCATCTGCGTCTCAATCTCGTTGTACGACTTGACGTCGACCAGCTTCAGGCCGACGACCTCAAACTTCTTCGACTTTGGGTTCTCGCGCACGCGGAGGCCGCCCTTCTGCTGCTGTTGTGGCGGCTGCAGCAGATCGCGCACTTTCTCGTTGTAGATCTCCAGCATGCTGAACTTGACTTGGTAGCGGGTGCTAGAGTTCTCGGAGTTCTCGTTCATCTTCTTAAACAGCTCCTCACATGTAATGGGCACGATGCCCTTGTTCACAGAGTAGCCGACCTGCATGGGACATGAAAAGAAACGGGGAGGCAGGGAAGAGAGCAGGGTGGAGGTGATAAGAGAAGAGTGCGAGCGAAAAGGCGGGAGAGCGGGGCAGGGAGGTTTGGAAAGGGGGATAGAGAGAGGAGGCGGACAGACCTAGCGATCGGGGAGACAGCCAGAGCGATACACAAACGCGCACATACACACACACGCACACATACACACACACGCACACATACACACACACGCACACACGCACGCACACACGCACGCACACACGCACGCACACACACACACGCACACACACACGCACACAGACAGGCACCGCTATCAGCAGTGTGACTGACCATGCTGTAAGATTTGCCGGAACCCGTCTGGCCGTAGGCAAAGAGGGAGGTGTTGAAGCCGTTGAAGGCGTTGGCAAGCACGCCACGGCCCAGATCCTCGAAGACGCGCTGCTGATCGGCGTACTGGGCGCCAGTGGGGACGAGAAGCCCATCGCTCTGCTCCTCAAAGCCGTCATGGCTCCAGTAGGAGAAGTCGAAGGTGAATCGTTTCTCTTCCTTCGAGTGCGGGTTGGTGATGGTCGTGGTTTGCCCAGACATTTGGATGCACAGCTGCGCCTGCCGCTCTTTCTCGCGCTTGTTGAACGGGCGCACGCGCACCGCGACTTTCACGTTCTCGGACATGGCGGTTGTAGCGGGGGATCGAACGGCTGTCTTGAAGTAGGAAGTCAAGTGAGGAGGAATGAGAGTGGTACTTGTCAGTCTCGGGAGGAGCGAGGAGTTGTTGTTGGCCTTGGCAACCAGAGCGATTTTGTGCTGTCGAGTTTGTGTTGTTTGTGTTGGTGCCACCTTGCGCTGCTGGTGTGTGACATGTGAACCTCTCGAGAGGTGAATGAATGCATGTGCGTGTACGCGTGTGTGGGACAGGCAAAGGGGGGTGGCTTCCTTTCACGCATGCGTCTCTCCTTTGTGTCGCTGTGGTTGTATTTGTGGAGGCACCAGCAGCAGCCCTCACCACACAACCAAAGTCACACCAGGAAAGCCACAGGCATTGCTTTCACAACATGCGCACATCCACACACAAGCCACAAGCACACACACACACACACATTCTCATAACCTCCTTTGTCTCACTCACATACGCACACACAGACCCAGACACACGGCCCAACAACAAGACAATGCAGGCGCATGGAGCGCGCGTTTCTGCTGGCATTTACAAGTCATCGTCGTCGTCATCGTCGTCACCACCCATATCCATGGTGGCGGCGGTGGTTGAGCCCGCGGCCGTCGTGGGCGCTAGTGCAGCAACGTCGGCAGCAGGGGCAGCAGCAACTTCCCCTTCGTCAAACAGGAACTGCGCCTGGTACTCGCGCAGGAAGTGCACAGAGCGCTCCTGCATGCACCAAGTAGCAGCGGTGGTTTGGTTGTCAGTCGTGAGAAAGGCAGCGGCAAGAAATCACACAAAAGCCAAGCATGACACGGTGCTCTGTATGGCAACGCACCAGGTCCTGGAAGAGTGTGTACACGCGGCGAAGGTCCCCCTTCTCCACTTCAAGCCCCTGCAGAGAGAGCAATGAGAACAAGTCAGTCATAAGCAAGAGGAACACTGGGATAGGCACACACACACACACACGCACATGCACACATGCACACAAACACACACATGCACACAAACACACACATGCACACAAACACACACGCACACATGTACATAAACACACATGCACACGTCCACAAACACGAATACACCCCCCTCACTGTCACTGTCACTCCCACGACGCACCTTGCGGCGCTTGCAGACGAGGTTGGCGGTGGTGATGAGCTGGATGGCGTAGCGGAGGGACGTCTTTGCAGCAATGCTGGTGAGCAGCTCAAGCGCATCGTCAGCCATGTCCACATCCTCCTCCTCGCACCGGATCTTCAGAATCTGTGACAGCTCTGATGGCTTGTACGCGACGGTCGGCACAATCAGCGTGCGGTCAAGCAGACTATGACAGGAGTTGATGGTGGTGAAACAGGGTTGGTGTGAGAAAGAAGAAATGCAGTGAGTGTGCGCGTGCAAAACTTGCGCACCAACGTGTGCACCGATGCACATTCACACACGTACACGTGCAGCACGACCATTCCTCGTTCCCTCTGTTTAAACGCACTCGAGCGGGATGCCGTGCGGGCTCTGGTAGTTTGTGCCGCGGATGGTGGTGATGCCACGGTTCGTCGCCATAATCAGCACGGGCGCCATCGCGTTCTCCAGCGCGCGGTTGAGAAACGCAAAGCACTCAATGTCCAGCATGTGCACCTCGTCAATGAAGAGCACGCCGGGTACAATGTCCGCCTTGCCTTCCTCCCGCCACTCGGCAACCTTGGCATTGATCTGCTCGCGCACCTCAGGCTTGATCTCTCCAGTGTCGCCTGAAGAGCGTGTGCGGGTTGGGTTTGGGGCCGGAGTGTTGTGAGTGAGCGAAAGGGGAGAGGGTAAGCACAAACGACCGCGCAAAGTGTGCGTGCTTGTGACACACACGGGAGCGTGCTTATCTGTACATAACACACCTGCACACACAAAAACATAACACACTTGCGCACACACACACACACACACACAAAACACACATGCGCACACACATAACACACAAGCACGCACACAAAACACACATGCATGCACACACATGACAAACACACACACAAAACACACATGCATGCACACACACACACACACATGACAAACACACATGACAAACACACACCAGAGAAGAGGGCGAGGAAGCCCTGGGAGCGGCTGTTGATGACGTCAATCTCGTGCAAGCTGACGGTGTGCACAACCTCCTTGCGCTTCTGCAGCTCGCCCTCCGGCGTGGGCACAAACTTGGTCTGCGGGCCCATGGCATCGTAGTCCCGCGCACGCGCATACGACTTGCCAATCACCGTCACCTTGCCAGATGCCTTGTCGATTGTGATCACATCCCTGTGCACACAGGTAGGAGGAGGGGGGCAAATTTGCAAAGTGGGCAAGGAAGTGAGCGTGTGATGAGACAGAGTGTGCATGTTGTCGTGTGTACGTTGTGAAAAGGAGCGCTGCGCGCGCCAATGAATGGGATGGCTGTGAACGCCACATGAAGATTCGAGTGAACAAATCGCCGCACACACACTACAAGGAAGCAGTAAGCAGTTGTCACTGCAGGACTGTGCATTTGGGTGCATAAGAGACTATGCACGCAGTCACACACATGTACACATGTACACGTGCACATGTGTACACATGTGTACGTGCATGGCCGAAGCAGCTTACCCAGCAGCGACCTTCTGCTTGATCACGGACTCAATCATCTTTGTTCCCAGGTCATAAATCGTCTCCATCTCTGTTGTCTTGAGCGTCAGCTTGCCCACCTTCTGGCCCTACCAACACAACCAAAACCAAAGCATGCGGCAGAAGGGGTGAGCGACATGTGGCGGCAGACGTGTGAGTTTGGGTGTTGCACCGCACCATCCCACGGCTATGGAGAGGGCGAGGTGACATGGCGCATGGCACGTGGCACAGCTGCACCGAAAGTGCGCGCGCGCGTGTGTGTGTGTGTGTGTGCGTGCGTGTGTGTGTGCGTGTGTGTGTGTGTGTGTGTGTGTGTGTGTGTGTGTGTGTGTGTGTGCGTGTGCGTGTGTGTACATGCGTGTGCCGTACCGATCCTGTTGCTGGGCGGTCAATTTGCACCTCGACCACTTCACCCTCAATAATCTCTGTCTCCTCCCTGGGAGCAACAAAGGGAAAGGAGTGAAGAAACACAACACACGGAAAACACGAGCACGGGGTGAGAGAGTGGGAGGCACAGGGGCTTTCTAGCTATGATGAACACAAACCGCATGCTTCATCGCCTGGCGCACAACGCACGGGTACACACTTGATTCTGACACCGATGCTGCGGCGGAAGGCCTGTGTGAGGGCCTCGGACTTGCTCATCTCGTGTGAGTAGAGCTCCGAGCCGGCGAGCATTGTGAAGGGCACGTCCTTGGCCATGGCCTTGGAGACGGCTGCATTCATCACAAGCGTGCCAGTTGCGGGCGTACGTGAATCGGCTCACCCACAAACACAGCTTCTGGTGGAGCACCAGCCCACTACACAGACATGCAGCGGACAGACACAAGCACAGGCACAGGCACAGACACAGGCGCAGACACAGACACAGACACATGCACGATGTGTGAAGCGCACAAACACTCACCCTGGGCGATGGCGGTCTTGCCTGTACCCGGTTGACCTGCAAGCAGAATGGCGCGACCAGCAATCTTGCCCTCCTTGATCATCTGCACAGTCAACAACAGCCACGAGGGAGTATGTTCGAGTTTGGATGCGAATGAGCGCGTGTGTATTTGTGTGCGCATGAACAATGACGCCATTTGTGTGCGATAAGCAAGCAGTCCCACCAAGCAAGCACTCATACCACACACGCACAGGTTGCATATGAGCGAGTGGGGGGGAGAGATCTTCTTACCTCCAAGATGATACCGGCGGCGCGGCGGGCCTTGTCTTGGCCGACCATGCCCTGGGACACCTTACGCGCCTCGAGCGTGTCATCGAGACCGAGGCCGCGAATGTGCGAGTGCGCACCTGATCAAAGAAGAATGTGGTTAAGTATCGAGTCAAGTTGGCGCACATCCCAACGTGGCACAGCGAGAGTGAGTGAGTGTGTATGTGTGAGTGAGTGTGTGTGTGAGTGAGTGTGTGAGTGAGTGTGTGAGTGAGTGTGTGCGACAGAAAGACAGACGCACATGAACACACATATACACACAGACACAAATGCAGGCATTCCCACACAACACAACACAGACGCACGCACGCGTACGCGTGCCGCTCACTCACCAATGCGGTCCACTTTGGTGACATCCCGCTCCTGAACAGCTGTGATATCCGTCTGCCACACGACAAGCAAGGATGACGCAGTTGTGGAATCAGCAACCAAAGCAGCGCACAAACGAGGACGCCCACATACAACACACACACACACACACACACACACACACACAGGCACGCACGCATGTGCGGCACAACGCTGCCACTGCCAGTAACAGACACTCGGCTCATGCTCGCTCACTCACCATCTTGGCTGGTTGCTGTGTGTGTTCGTTTGGTTTGGTGGTGCAGTGGTGGGGAAGATGAGTGCGCATTAGTCGCGCATTTCCTGTGAGGTTTGTGCGAAACACGGCAATCGTCCCTATCCACCGTCCGGGTTTTGTTGTTGTTGTTTGCGCGGCGGTGAACTGGCGCAGAGCCGAGACAAGCAACGGAGAGACTGACACTGCTGCGCGAGAGTCTGTTGTTGTTGTTGGCTTTGAGGGTGTACGTTGATTGGTTTGGTTTGGTGGCGGCTCGCAGGATAAGGAACGAGGCACAGGAGAGATAGAGGAAAGAGAAGGGGGAGGATGCCACTGCCTCCACCAAGGTCGTCTGGCACCCGGCCAGCTGGGCACGGGACCCAGAAACCCCCACTGCCACACAAACCTTCCAGCCTGCAGGCCAAGAAGCCGCGATTGCCAGTCAAGCCAGCGCATCTGGCAACATCCAGTGCTCATCCAACGTCATCCTCGACCACAACGGCATCCACAACACCATCCACAACACCATCCACGGCAGCATCCACGGCAGCAACAGCAGCAACAAGCAGCACGCAGCACAGTGCACCGCGATCAACAAACCCATTTGCTGCCGCCGCCATGACGCCCACACCGCAGGAGCAATCCTCGTCGTCATCGTCATCATCATTGTCGTCGCCCATGAAACCTACAGCACGACCGCGACCCGCGCCGCCAAGCAAACCAGACAAGCTCAAGCGCCTGTCAAAGGCGCTGGCAGAAGGGGACGAGACTGCGTTGCGAACAGCCTTGCTCGAGGTCAAGCAGCATCAGCAGCAACAGAGGCAGCTGCAAGATCAACAACCCCAGCCGCCGTCACAGAGCAGCGCCACGGCGAGACCTGTGAGGACACCGCCACTGCCACCTTCATCTTCCCCCGCATCATCACCCGCATCTCAGGAGACAACGGCCCCTTTGCCTTCAAAGCGCAAGTCGGAGTCTCGACTGAAAATCCCGTCTGTGTTCACAGGGCAAGCTGCACAGGCCAGCAAGAAGGCTGAGCCGCCAAGGCGGACGCCAGGCAGGATTGCCAACCCCTTTGAAGCGCTCATCAATCAACAGCAGCAACAGCAGCAGCAACAGCAGCAGCAACAACAACAACAGCAGCAGCAGCAGCAGCGACGTGGGCCTTCGTCGAGACCCTTGTCAATGGTTGGGCTGCCAAAGCCGAGAGCACGTACACAAGACGCAGCACAGCCCCCTGCAGATGAACCACACACGCAACAGCAGCAGCAGCAGCAGCAAGAGGAGGAACAACAGCAGCAAGAAGAAGAACAACAAAAGGAAGAGCGGCCGCAGCAGCAGCAGCAGCAGCTTGAGCCGAGTGAAGAGGTAGCTGTTGCAAACACCGACCATGCACAGGAGGAACTCCAACCCGAGCAGCTCGATGAAGCTGTGCAGCCAGCGCAGGACGAGGCCGACATCGCGCAGCAGCAGGCGCAGCAGCAGCAGCAGCAGCAGCAGCAGGCCGATGAGGAGGCAGCAGCCGTTGACACGAGAGAAGAACACGACGAAGACCAAGAGCAAAAGAGAGAACGACGAGAGGGGGAGGAGGAAAGGGAGAAAGCAGAACAGTCTGGCGAACAGAGCCAGGTTGAGGGCGCGGAGGTAAAGACCCAGGCGGAGACAGCACAGGAGGAAGCAGCGGCAGCACACGAACTAAGCATACAACATGAGCAGTCTGGGCCTGAGCAGAACGCACCTGTGGAGGCTGAGGCGAACGCAGATGCCGAGACAACAGCCGGTGGCCACGCTGAGCAGCAGCAAGAGCACACAACGGCAGCAGAAACAACAGCGGCATCTGTTGAACAGAAGCTGCTGCAATTGGGCGAGCCACCCAAGAACGTCCAGGTGTGCGCACGTGTGCGTGTGTGCGCACGTGTGTGTGTGTGTGTGCATGTGTGCTGCATGTGTAAAAGTCTGAGCATGACTGCACTCATGACTGAACCTGGCGCAATATATGCTGATTGCATGGCATTCCATGGTGACTTGTTCTCTGTGTGTTAGGTGTCTGGACAGACATACGCTGTCAAATTCCAAGCAGTGGCATGTCACGACTTTGATGGCACCGTAAGTCACCAAATCCCTACGTGTGTGTGTGTGCGTGTGTGTGTGCGTGCGTGTTCGTGTGTTCGTGTGTTCGTGAGTGTGTGTGTGTGTGTGCAGGTGTGCGTACCTGCACGTGTGCGTACCTGCACGTGTGCACGTGTGTATTCCCTGCGTGCATTCCAAGTTGCTCACGCGTCTTGTTGTATGCGTGATGGCAGGAGGCGGACGAGCTTGCACTGCGCACCGGAGATCTCGTGAATGTCATTGATAACAATCCATCCTGCCCATGGTGGTTTGGGGAATGCACGGGTGAGTGCATGCGTTTGTTTGTGCGTGTGTGCATGCGTGTGCGCGCGCGATTGTAAGCATGTGTGCATGCGTACATCTTTGCATGTGTGCACGTGAGTACACGTGCATGCAGCTTACGTGTTGGCTCGTGTACGTCTGTGACTCGCCGTGACTGTTCCTTGCCAGGACGATGTGGGTTCTTCCCGTGCGATTACGTCCGTGCACACACGGCGGAGACATCCACCGATGAAGACACAGTTTCAACACCTGCTGAGCAGCAGCAGCAACAGCAGCAACAGCAGCAGCAGCCCAGCGAACAGCAGGTAGCAAGCTTGTGTGCGTGTGTGTGCATATGTGTGCGTGTGTGTGTCGTGAGTGTTCGATGATCCTCGCACTCCTCACGTCTTCTCCCCACCTCTCTGTACGTTTGTGTGTGTACAACAGGCGGAAACAACAGCGCCATCATGGAATCGCCAGTCGAAACCGCGCAGCCGACCCATCTCAGTTGCAATGTCAGTCGCTACACCTTGTTGCCAAGGCACTCTCTGATGTGTCTGACACTGTTTGTCTTCCTGTCGCATGCTCATACCCGTACGTGTGTATGTGCATATGTGTGTGGTGTGCGTGCAGGGGGGATGGTTTTTCGGCCATGAATCCGTTTGCTGCTCAAGGAGATGACAGCAGTTCACACACCCAACCGCAACAGCAGCAGCAACAGCAAGAGCAGCAACAAGAGGAGGAGCAACAAGAGGAAGAGCAGCAACAGCACCAACAAGAACCGCAGCAAGAAGGGGAGAGCAAGGGCGAGCCAGCGGATGAGCACGTGCATACGGGTGATGTGGGTGAGGAAGGCAACACAGATGATGATGAGGAGGAAGCGATGATGGTCGACAGTCAGGAGGCGGCAGCAGACTACGACGACGAGTTTGATGAGGAGGAGGTGAGCTGCTGTAGCGCAATTTGGTGTGACCTGCCCCCTTTGTTGGCGTTGTTGGTGGTGGGCCCTTAACAGTCCGCATGCATGCGTTGCACTGCTCTCCCTGTTTGTGCACTTACACTTCTCCACACATCACGCGTACGTGCGCAACAGCCGCTGTATGCGCGTGCGCTGTACGACTTTGCAGCGACGTCCGACTCTGAGCTGTCGTTCCATGCGGGCGACACCATCGAGATTCTCAGCTGCGAAGAGGACGATCCCTGGTGGTCTGGCGCTATTGGCGAACACGAAGGTGTGTATTGTGTGTGCGTATGTATGTGTTTGCATGTTGGGTGTTGTGTGTTGTGTGCGTGTGTGTGTGTGTGTGTGTGTGTGTGTGTGTGTGTGTGTGTGTGTGTGTGTGTGTGTGTGTGTGTGTGTGGTGGCACAGACATCTCATGGGGGTTGCCCTCTGCTATCACCTTGAGGTCGACGACAGCATGTGTTTGCTTGCCCACGTCTCATTGCATTTCCCTCTGCATGCACGTGCGTGCTGTGTCGTGGCCAGGTTGGTTCCCTGCGTCGTATGTGAAGCTGCTGGAAGACGACGACGCGACAGTCGAAGATATGCAACAGCAGCAGCTGCAGCGCGCCCTCGACCCGCATGTGTACGTCCCTCGTTGCCCATGGCGAGTGTTGGTTGGTGTTGGCAGTTACCTGGCTGGTGTTGGCCGTAACATTACTTTGCCTGTGTCGGTTGGTGTCGGTTGATGTTGAAGCTGTCTCTGGCATGCGCAACAACTCATATGCCCATCATGCGCCATTTGTGTTTGTTCCTTCAGGGAAAAGATGGCAGAGAAGCGCAAGAATGTCGTTGCAGAGATTGTCAAGACAGAAGAGGTTTGTGTCATTGTATCGCTCTGCTGTGCATGATTCCGTCGTGTTGCTGCCGATGATTGTCGTTCAGGTCACAGAGCTCGAGCTACCCACGCATCACACACCACACCATGTGGAGGAACAAGCACACCACCGTTGTTTCTTCAGTGCTCACACTTCAAGCGTTGCTCGCCGCATTTGTGGCCCGCGTCTGTTTGTCTCCGTCTCCTTCCCTCACTTTTCTCAATGTCAGGACTATGTGTCGAAGCTGGCAAAGGTTGTGACGGGTTATGTCATTCCAATGCGGCAACGCATCGGGCAGCTGTTCGACGAAGAGGTGATCATATCATCAACCGGAATACACGCACATGTTAACATGCTAAGGGGTGGAATACATACATTCCTTGCTCGGATTCATGGTTGCACCATGCTACTCTGACAAAATGCTTACGACACCCATCCGCTCACTCACTCACACGTCCCCCCCACACACACTCTCTGTCTCTCTCTGTGTGTCCAGAGCATCAACGTCATCTTCGGCAACATTGAGCAGATCCACCAGCTCAACGAGAAGTTTCTGCGGGAACTGCGCCCAGCGGCGGAAAACGACGGTGAGCACACGGGTCGTGCATTGCCGCTGCGGCATCAACAATGTTGTGTGCATCTGCTTGTGCTGTGCGCGTGATGTCCGAAGTCGGGTGTGAAGCGACCTTGATTGTGTCGTATGCATACGCGCGTGCCAATGGTTCGAGCTCATTACGTTGCTTTCTTCGCATGCACGTTGCCCTGCTGCTGTTTTGCATGCACGCGTGCGTTTCCACTGCAGCTGTTGGCCTGTGCTTTGCGAACCACTCTGAGCGGTTCAAGGCGTACTCCATCTACTGCAACAACCACCAGAAGGCGACGCAGGAGCTTGACGCCGTGCAGAAGGGCGACATCCAGGTCCCGTTCCAGTGGTGGCAGAGACACATGGGGGGGGGTGGAAGATGTAGTGTGCTCGCGGTGTACATTCGCGTGTTGTGCGTTGGTGTGTGTGTGTTGTGCGTTGGTGTGTGTGTGTGTGTGTGTGTGTGTGTGTGTGTGTGTGTGTGTGTGTGTGTGCGTGTGTGTACGCCGAGATTGCCGGTGTGAGTGTGGTTGTTACGCCTTTATTTTCTGCACATTTGCTCATACGTCACATGTCTTTGCCACTTCGTTCCATGCATACCTGCGTGCTCTCTCTCTCTCTCTGTCTGTCTACCTCTCTCTCCCTGCGTGTGTGTGCAGATTGAGTCGTTCCTTGAGGGCTGCCGCCTGATCATGGGCGAGAATGAACTTGAGCTGCCCGGTTTCCTGCTTGAGCCCGTGCAGCGCGTGTGCCGCTACCCGCTTCTCCTCAAGCAGCTTGTCAAGTACACCCCGGAGAACCACCCCGATCACGCAAACGCTGTCCAGGCTCTCACACAGATGGAGGTGCGTTTACACACACACGTGTGTGTGTGTGGATGTGTGTGTGCGTGTGTGTGTGTGTGTCGTTCTGTGCGCCTTCACATGTGCACGACTGATAGTCACGGAGCACTTGGTGTATCTTGAACGTCCTCACAACCTCCATCACCCACCCTTCCTGCATGCGCATATCTGCGTGGATGCATCGTGTGTGACATTGTTTACAAATGTGTTCAGGCGATGGCTGCGACCATCAACGACGACCGGCGGCACAAAGAGGAGCTTGATCGCCTGCAGCGGAGTCTCGAGAACTGGACGGGTCCCGACATCGCCACGTGGAGCACGCAGCTCATTCACGACGGCCCGCTCGTCAAGGTCCGGCTGTTGTTGTTGTTGTTTAAGTTGTTTATTTGTTGGTGAAGTTGTTGTTGTTGTTTAAGTTGGTTTTTTTAAGTTGTTGTTGTTGTCGTCGTCCTTGCGAGTGCGTTGTGATGAGCACAGTTTAACCATGTTCTCTCATGTCTGGCTACGCCTGCTCATTGTCCTCACAACGCACGTCTCGTGCAGATTTCGGGGCGGAGTGCACAGGAGCGCTACTTCTACCTGTTTGATAACCTCATGATCTATTGCAAGCGCTCACTCAAGGTACGCATGTGGTGTTTGCTTGCTTGCTTGGAGCTACTTGCCCCTGTTTTTGCTGTTGTTCGAGACACGAATTGGTACAAAGGCATTTATACTTGCTTGTAAATGCTTCCTCACCGATGCTCGCTCACCCATTCTCTCTCTTTCATCTATCTGCCCACGTGATCTCCACTCACACCTGGCGCGGCCGTACTGTTGTTGCTACGCAGGGTGCGCTTGTGGTGAAGGGGAAGATCTTCACCGACAACATGTCCATCATCAACATGCCAGACGACACTGATCACTTTAAGAAAACACCCCTGCGCCACGCCATCAAAATCAAGAACGACAAGAAGGACAAGTGGTGTGTGTGTGTGTGTGTGTGTGTGTGTGTGTGTGTGTGTGTGTGTGTGTGTGTGTGTGTGTGTGTGTGTACGCTTGGTGCGGTTGCCCGAGTATTGTATTGAGTTGCGATTGTGGTCATGGTTGTGTTCATACGAGTGATTGTATTGTATTGTGTTGTGGTTGTTGCTGCGGTTGTACGCTGGTTATTCGTTGTGCTGCACTCATCCCCACCCACGGCCACTGCACCAGGTACATCCTATGCGCCAAGTCAGACGAGGAGAAAGAACGTTGGCTGGATGCGTTTCTGCAAGAAAGAGCAAAGTCGAAGGCGGACAAAGACGCCGGCATTTCGCTCATCAACTCCGCAGCGGAACGCGCCGCATACCAGAACAGTACGTCGTGCTGCTGCTGCTGCTGCTTGTGCTTGTGCTGGTTGGCGGTGTGGTTGCTGTTGCGGGGAACATGTATACCGCATGGGCAAGGTGTTGTTGTTGTTGTTGTTGTTGTTGTTGTTGTTGTTGTTGTTGTTGTTGTTGTTGTTGTTGTAGTTGTTGTTGTTGTAGTTGTTGTTGTTGTTGTTGTTGTTGTGTGTGTACACGATTTTTATGCGTGCGCTAACTCATTCTACTTTCTCCTTACCCTCTGTTTTCTCCCTACCACCGCCACCCCCGCCTCTCTCTCGTGCGTGTCCATGTGCAGAAGGAACGGTGAAGACGGGCCGTGCTGCAGTTGTCCGCAAGTTTGATCGCAAGACCATCAAGTTGCAGCGCCCGTTCCACAGGGATTGATGCCGCGCTGTGTCTGCTCCTGGCCTGGCTCTTCTTGACGTGTGTATGCATGTGTGCATGTGTGGGTGTGTGGGTGGGTGTGCACGTGCGTGTTTCGGTAGTGATCATGTTTAAGGTGTGATGCCACATGTTCCTTTTGCTCTCTACACGTGTTATGTGTTGTGTTTGTTGCTAGTTGTCTAATGTGCTGTGTTTGATGTTGTCGTTTCGAACAAACGGCAGGTTTTCCACTACCACCACCACCACCACCACCACCATCATCATCATCATCATCATCATCATCATCATCATCATCGGTTACACTGTAAACGGTTCAATTCTACACGCATCAGTCGCATATCGCACAGTGTAGCGGCACAACACACACACGCACACGTACAACACACGCACACACAACGCAACACAACACAACACACACATACATAAAACAACACAAGAAAGTGCCATCAAAGGAAGAAAGCAGTGCCATGTGCAGTTATGCTGGCAGCTTGTAGATGGCGACTTGGATGTGAGGATTGCGTGCAGCAAACGAAGCAATGGCTGCCTTGTAATCTTCCCACTTGCCACCAGCGAGGCCACACCCAATCCTGCGCGCGTGTGCGTGTATGTGAGAGTGTGTGAGGATGCATGTGTGTGCATGTGTGTGCATGTGTGTGCATGTGTGTGCATGTGTGCTTGCGTCGTGTGCGAAAATGCAACCGCCATTACAGCACTTTCGCAATAGCGCGCAACCACGACACGAGCAACAAGGGCAGCAGGAACAAAGCAAGTCCCGAGCGTGCGGTGCTCACATGTAGGGGAAGGCGACGGATTCAATGTCCTTGTTGGCGGCAATCTTGGCAAGACACTCCTTGAACCATTCCAGCCGCTGCTCTGCGGTTTCAGACGCGCGCGGGCGACCAGGGGAGCGCTGGGCCACCATGTTGATCACGCAATGCGGCTTGCCTGCATGGAACTGCGTTGTGCCGGGCTTGCTCTTCTTGCTCGCTTGCTTGTGCTGCTTCGTGTACAGATCCGCTTGTGGATACCGACTGAAGATCACCTTTGACAAGCCTGCAAATTGGGGAGGGGGGGGGGATGGAGCATTGATCACTTACGTGCACGTGTGCATGTGTGCATGCGCGTACGTGTGTATGTGTGCATATGTGTGCATACGTGTGCGTGTGTGCGAGTGTGATTGCGAAATGCTACTGAAGCAGCCACGATCGGCGACATGAAACACGGCCACCAATAAGCCCGCGTCGTTCCTACACACGAACATGCAAACGAACACGTGCGCACCTTTCGCGTATGTTGAGACGGCGTTGCATTGGTGTGCAATGCACTGTTCGGTTGCTTTGAGAAGATCCCCCGTCTTGTACTGCACAACGTTCCTTCCACTGTGTGCCGGTATGTGCACACGCGCGTGCATGAGACCTCGGTTGCATTCACACAAGCACACACCCACACACGTACACCCCCCCCCCACACACCCACACTCTCGCACGCACATGCACATGCACACGCACACGCACACGCACACTCACACACCACCACATTCCTCTTCTCTCCCTCCCCCGAACACTCGCATACACTGCGCGTTAGGCTGGTCGTACCTTCGGCGTGTTGGGGATGTGCTGGGTGCTGTGTCCTTGGCCACAAAGTCAAGCATGGTGCGCTTTGCACGCTTGGGCACGCCGTCTGCCGACACACCCAGCAGCACAAAGCATCAGCGGACGAGGATGTGTGGTAACAATAGCAGCACACCGGCTACAACAACTCTCGACTATGTCCGTCTCCCACATTCCAACGAGAAGCATCACGACGATGACGATGATTACAGCACACCACGCGCCACACGTTTATAGGGACGAAACAATCCAAAAAAAAAAAAAAAACCCCCGTCACACAAGACACATGCTCACAGTCACGCACTGACACACAGCCACACACACACACACACAACACACAAACACATACACACACACAAACGCATAGACAGACACAAACACAAACACATACACACGTTTTGCACGTTGCCTCATGCCGAACCTGTAGTGCCAGCAGTTGTTGTGCTTGATGTGCCCTCCTCGCCATCATCATCGTCATCGCCAGCATCACCATCATCGTCGGCGTTGTCAGTCGCCTTGGCAACATCATGTGCTGCGTGCGCGGGTGAGGGTCCCTTCTCTCTCAACTCGCGGCGTACCTCCATCAGGACCTGGCCGAGCTTGTTCTGGCCCGTGCCATCGCCACCATCGCCCCATACCCGGTCATTTCTCGTGTGCTGCACACACAACAACAAGCAAAGGCAGATAGACAACATGTGAGAACTGTGTGGGGATGTTGAGTTGGGGTTTGCATGCACGACTGCAAAGTGATTCAAACACACCCGAACACCAGCAGGGCAGCGTGTACGCCTGCGTGTCAGTCACAACAGCGAAGGCAGGCGCATGGGGCGATTTGCATCCGAGTGAATACCTCGATCAACTTTGCGTCGCCCGTGTCCAGCAGCTGTTTGCGCAGATCCCTGTTGGTTGTATAAGGAAGTGAGGAGAACATTCAACAATCACAGTGCGTCGTAGATTTACACACGTAGACATGCGCACATTCATCAGCACACACACACATCGACACACGGCACACACACATACACCGCACAAGATGAAGCATCAGGCTGCGCGTGTTTTCGCTTACGCGTGTTGTGTGAACTTGGCCAAGCACGCCTTGTACATGACATCATACTTGACGTCCTCCCAGTCGCTCCTCAGCTTCACCGCCCGTGTTTGACCAAGCTTCTTTGCAGTCGACGGCGCTGTGGAAGCAAATAAGATGTTTGCATGCGTGCGTGTGTGTGTGTGTGCGTGCGTGCGCGCGTGTGTGTGTGTTGATGCTGGGTGAGAAGCGTGCCACACGACAAGGGGAGGCAGGCACGACAGAACAAGATGTAGCTCGCACATTCCGCCAGGAAGCCAGCCAACGAGGTGGGCATGGTCACCGCCAAGCTTGTCGCACATGAGTATTTGCGGATCTGGGCCTGGTAGTCTTTGTCGTGGAACTTCATGGCTTGGAAGTAGTGTTCTGTGGTTGGCCATGTGTGGCCATCAATCACCACTTTCGCAGGGTAGAAGTTGCTCATGAAGCCAAACGGCTTTGTGTGTCCGTAGAAGCGGATCGCTCCCATACTTGGCCTTGGCCTTGGTTGGTCGATGCTGGTTGACGCGAATGTTGTGGTAATGCCTCAACTTGATGCAGTGCAGCTCGTTGTAAATGCAGGTCTTGTTATGATCAGCCAGGTTAATGTGAGACAAGAAACAGAGGAAGGGGGAGATCTCAGTGGTTGTTGTAACTCGAGTCCATCAACTGCACTGTCGCTGCCGAAAACTGGTTAAAGGTATCCACTAATCGCCAACAACACCAACAACAATAAGGCAGTCCTTCCCTGCCTGAGCTGGTGTGTGTGTGTGTGTGTGTGTGTGTGTGTGTGTGTGTGTGTGTGTGTGTGTGTGTGTGTGTGTGTGTGTGTGTGTGTGTGTGTGTGTGTGTGTGTGTGTGTGTGTGTGTGTGTGTGTGTGTGTTGTGTTCCCGACAACGTTCTCTTTGCTTGGCACCCGTCACAGCGTCGTGTGTGTATCTCATGCCATGTCACATCACAGTCACAGGCACTGTTCGGTTATGTTTATGCTACATCGGCGTGCGCTCTTGTCGTTGTTGTGTGGTGCGTTCATGCAAGATGACGAGGATGGAGGCGGCGAGACGGCGGCACTCTGGCGCAGGGCTGCTCTCCATCACCTCCTGTACACCAGCATCGTGTGCGAGTGAGAGTGTGTGTTGTGAGTGAGTGAGCGAGTGTGAGCATGCATTCAGTGGTTACACTGCGCGAAGCAGATGCACACACACGCGCGCGCGCGCATACACACACACACACGCAGACACAGGCAGGCAGACAAGTATATCTCAACACGTGCGCGCACAGACAAAAAATGGGCGACCTCAATCCAGCAGCGCAGTTCCGTGAGGAATGGGCGCAAGTCTGTCAGCAAAAGATGTGCCGGTGCACACTCGACCATCATCAGGAGCGCACTCAGCAGCGCCTGGTGCATGTCAGCATCTGTAATGTACAGCAGTGACAACGCAAACCTGCACAAACAGTCACATCACGATGGGGTGTAGATATGTGTGAATGTGTGAATGTGTGAATGTTGCTTGTGCGTATGTGTGTGCCTTTGTGTGTGTGCGTGCGTGTGTGCGTGTGTGTGTGTGCCTTTGTGTGTGTGTGTGTGTGCCTTTGTGTGTGTGTGTGTGTGTGTGTGTGTGTGTGTGTGTGTGTGTGTGTTTCCAAAATTGAGGATTGTATCCAAATGGGCTGGAGGATAGATCTAATCTTTTTAGTGGAGCCTCCGCAGATATAAGATATGTTGACAATGCCAATAGACAAGACACGTAAAAACTCACGCTCATCCTCTCTCAGCTCTAGACGTTGTATACTGGACTCTCTAA